>NW_025763562.1:0-389924 GCF_020744255.1 Microdochium trichocladiopsis
TCTTCTGTGGTTCTCATCATGACCATTCTGATTATGGCTCAATGAGCCGCAGTGTCCAACCCATAGCACGTCCAAGCCTGTGCCATAAGGTGTGCTATCGTCCAAATCGCTGACCAGCTGGTGCCCAGTCTTACCGTAGCTGCGGCCGAAGGCACGAACGTTATCTGAAACGAGCCGCATCTGATCTTTAATGCGCAGATCCCAGTTCACATCGTCCTCGAGAATCAGCGCCGTTTCAAGATGTGCTAGCCATGCTGCAGCCGAGCCGGGCTCCGGGCGCGTTGTCTTGCCGACTGAACCCATCTTGCGGAAGGTCTCGATTGACAACTTCGCGACTGGTGGTTGGGGAGCAATGGTGAAGTCGAGGCCTGTAAGCTGCGTAGCAGCGTTGAGACCACGCGTTCTCCAACTAGGTGTCTTCGAAAGGACGAGCATCTTCTCGAACTGCTGGAGTATGGACTTGGTCAGTGGTAACCGTGATGGTTTGGCGATATCTGGCGAGCATAATCTCTCACCCCTCGCGTTCTGTTCCCAACCTACTCGCGCGCAGTACTGTCGCCATTATTCAACGGACCATCGGCTGAGCCCAGTGCGAGGTACGGAATCCTACAATTAGTCTGCAACCGGATCCGAGGGCTGGCGATGATTGCCAATGCTCCTGCGACGAGGAAACCAACGAGCACCCTCCGCGACCGGCGGGCAACCATAATTCTGGTGATTCGAATAGAGTCATACATCTTGTTGCCAGCCACCCAAGCTTTACATGCTGCGTTGGATTTGCGATAAAGCCAGGAAGCTTGCAGATCATGTGGACTGTCAATGCCCTGTATTCAAAGTAGTCTGGTCTTGTGGGCCCATGCAATGCTTAAAGATGCCCCAGTGCATCGACAACGTTGGCATCCATATTTCGCTCTTAATAGCAACAGTTTTTCCTGCGGGCGAACAAGCATCGAGCTGAATCCGAAGCTGGGAAGATTATCAGCATCCTATGTTAGCTCTGACAAGCATCAGAATCTGGATGCAGCCCAGCTGATTGCCGGATAGTAGGACTAGGTCCAGGTTCGTATCACTGTGGAAAGGGACAATGGGAATATCTGGTGTAGGTTGAGCAGATTGTCCGACCCAATGATGCTGTGCTGACACAACACGGCATCATCGTGTTTGAAGGCTCTAATTGGCCTTCAGCTGCTGCTCCAGATATGGCTCCAGATCTTAAGTGGGCGTAGGTCATATCGGTGGTACGCCACAATTGGCGCATTTCTAGTGGGGTATCCAGCTTTGGGTCTGCATTAGATACCTGCATCATATCTCCGCTTAATGCGTGAATAGTAGTCCCAACCGAGCTGTCACTAAAATGAGTCGCAAGGAGCGGTTCCTAGAACGAGCTTAATACTAGCGAAGAATTGAAGGGGAAGACTGGGTGATGAGTATCGGAGTCGGAAGGAGGTGGGAGGCCCCTGTCTCTCTGCCAGGCTGTGCAATATGGAGGGGTGAGGCGCGGTCCGGCTCGTGGCTGTCATTGAAGACGTGGTGGTCATCTTGCAGGCAGTTCACGACTGGATGCCAACATCGGCCCCTGCTGGGGTAGGACTCTGAGACTGCTTGGCTCTCGCGGCTATCAAGCACGGCTCACTCCTTCGGTTTTCTTCTACGTCATGCAGGATGTCGCTGCTGACGTCTCACAAAGACACAGAAATTTCTCCACTAAGCAGGCATGTTTGCAGGACTCGGACCGGTCGCCGCTCAGCTGACGAATTGACGATCCTTACCATAGTACTTGCTGCTGATTCCGCCTAGACTGCGATGCAGGGATCAACCAAAGAGGCGTGTATGCTTGCATGGTGGCTGCATAGTGGCTGAACAGAGGCTGCGTAACCCCCCGCCCGATTGTCCTTCTGTAGAATCACTCTCGCTTCTTTGTTCCCATTGTCTCATCTAAAGTCTCGACTCAACAGTTTGCCAACGATGAATTGAGACGAGACGCGTTCAAACAGCCTTGTGATTTTTGTGTCGCTGTTGGTGAGGCACTCTGACAAAATGAAACCAGCACGGGGCACAAACTCGCAGGACCTCCCGAATGCGTTCCTGCCGCCTCTGGACGACGCTAGCAAGCAGATCCGACTGCTAAAGGTCGAGCCTGCAGGGTTTGCTGACGAAATCAGATGCACAATCGCCAGCTGCGAGCTTGGTGAAGTCTCAGCGTTCAACGCGATATCGTATACATGGGGCCCGGAGCAGCCTCAGCGCGAAATCTTCATTGACGGTCTGCGCTTTCCTGTGCGCCAAAATTGCCACTACGCGCTCCAACAAGCACGTCAATATCGGAGCTCGATACCGATATGGATCGATTCGGTGTGTATCGATCAGGACGACCTACACGAGAAAAGTGCCCAGGTCGGAATCATGGGCGACGTCTACGCGCGGGCTGCCACAGTGCTTGCCTGTATCGGTCAGAGCGACGCGGCCTTAACTTTCTCTAGTCTAATATAGGAAGCGAGTAGCTATCTAATAATATCGATCGAGCTAGCCTAAACTACGAGTATAAAAGTATTAATAACGAGCTCTATGTTAAGGCGGACTAGTACGAATAAGACCTTAAACGACTCGGTTAAAGATATATAGATACTAACGTTAAGCGGAGTCTACCTTAACGACTTATAGTTGGGTATCTCGCTGGGTAGGACGGGTAAATATTTCTAATCGTACGTAGGTATATTAGCTTGGGGCCATTTATTAAGAAGCGTAAAGATAACTAACTTATCCCTCTTGGTAATACATGTTCCCCTTCCGCCCAGTGGTGACTCTCCTCCACAAAGGTGGGGCACAGGTAACCATGCGAGCTTCTTTCCAAGGTTTCCCACAATCGCCGGAAGAATCAATGTGTCACACGCCGAGTCCGGCCGGTCTCGCTCGGCTGCCTAAGGGCGGTCGAATATGCATCGGCAAGGTGGCATCAGGAAGCAGCGCTCGTTATACTGGCCTGGCCATTGACCAAGTTCCTGATATGAAGCATACTCCCGAGATTCGCCTACGTTTTCAAGCTAGGATGCGGCACATCTTCCCCAACAGCTTGCCTACTTGCCGATCGGGGACATTAGTTCTATGCTGGTGGTCGATTAGTGCTCGTAAGGATTGTTACATGCCGTACCTCCATTCTTGTACTCAGCAGTGTCGACCACGTCTTGAAGTTAAGGACTATAATAAGCAGCTAGTGCCTTTGATACTTGGGGTGCATGTTATGAGTAACGTCGACTTGCCTGCGAGGTGTGTCGTCGCTCGTACTGACTGGGCTCATTTCTAGGCAAAGAGTGATCAAGCGATGGAAGTCACAGGTTCTGCGCTCGAGGGTGCATGCACAGACCATATGGGAAAAAGATGAAAGGCATCCATCCAGCTGATCGAGCCGTGTTTGGCCAGTCCGTCTCGTCGCGGTTCGGACAAGCCGCGACCATGTGCTCTTTCGCTTCTCCAGCGATCCGGGGTGCCCTCTGTCCTTAACATCAGCGTAGCCAGTGGAGCATGCTCACGGCAAGGCAGCTTGCACTCATCGTCGATCCAAGGTACGTAGGTTTAGCGGGGAAGCGGTGAGAGGCTGGGCCCACTTTAGGCTCCAGGCGGCCCCGACCGACTCCCTACCGCGTTTTCGCGTCTGGTGTCTCCATCCTGTCTCGCCGTCTCACGAAGTCCAACCCTGACGTCGTGTGGCGAATGCGAAGAGCTTTGCAAGCGCCCGTACAGCACGACGGCGTGGCCGAAGTTGGGACCTATTTCTTAACGGCCAATCACCCTGCATGAGCAGCACACTCAAGCCCTGTCAAGCTTCAGCCCTTCGCGCGTACCTCTTTACGCGCCCTTTCGAGGCCGTGCCCCACCTTCCATCTCCAACCTCCGACAACCTTACAACTCCATCCTCTTTACTGTAATGCATCTGGCCCGGTCGAGGGAATGCCTCAAATCTTCATTAAGCCCCGCTGCCACGGGCAATTTGTGTTCGTCTCTCGCCATTGCGGCCCGACCCAGCCCGACCGCCAATGGGCGACATGGTTTGCTTCACGGCTTTCAAGTTCTTCCGAGCCCCAGATGCAGCCTCCCGCACGTAAATAGCAACCCGTTCAGGGACTGAAATCTTTGATCCGCGCTACTTCTGTTGACTTCCATTCCTGAGGAAAATACTGTCGGTTTGCCGCCATAATGGCCGATACTCCCGGTGGAACATCTGAGTCCTCCAAGCACCCTGAGCTCGCAGCCGATGCCCCGATTCGTATCAAACGAGGCGCAGAGCGTCTGCAGATCATGGCCGAGGAAGAGCAGCAAACGGAGAGCGTTGGTCCAGATTGGTATCATTGGATCGAAATTGCTGATTGGCTGAATCACTGCCACCTGTCAAGGTCCGGAAGGCTCCCGAAGGCAGGGCAGATTCAAGGTTCACCAACGGTGTCGTTGTCGCATTGTGTCAACCCCTGAGATCAATCCCCGGCTCCCGCGAGGGCCGCTGCCGATGTCCCACTTCCAAACACCGTGGGATTAGAATGCTGACCACCTCCGAGCATCCCTCCCGGCAGGTCCCAGCGGGCCCAGCGGCAGTGAGCCCCCTAATCCTCTCTTTTTGGAGCTATTCAGAGCCTCGATAACCTTGGCCACCGAAGCCTTGCCTCGTTCTGTATCCATTTGCTGTGCCACTTCGTATTCGTGTTACCCACTCTCGCCAGCCCTTCGCCGGACCTCTTTAATAAGCCTTAGCCTCTTGCAGAACCATGGCGATTCGCTCCGAGGTCGCCATTCTGCACCCCATTTCGCCTCGAGGGCGTCAACTGAGGGCATTCCCCGGCAGCCCTTCCTTCCATAGCTTCGTCCAGCCCAGGATCGTCTTGATATCACGTGGCAGCCTGTATTGAGGTGCCCTCTCGCCCCGAGCTGCTGCCACAGCTACCGGTGGCGTCAAGGGAGCTCGATTCAATCCCTCCGGCACCACCGCTGGCGCCACCGCCGGCGCCGGAGAGGCGGCGTGGGGGCTGCCTTGGTGGGCCAATTGGTGAACCTGAACCAGCTCTTGGCCATCGGGCCTGATATCCATCGTGACCCTCCACGATAACTGGCGTAGGCTGTGGACCTCGCGTTCGAGGCTTGTCACCTTCCGCTCGAGGCGCTGGTTGGACCTCAAGATATCGGCCTGTTGGGTGGCCACCAGCCGAAGCTTTTCAGCTACCGCTGGGATGGCTTGCTCGACTATCTCATAATAGGGATCGTTGGAAGCAGTCTCGTGGATTTCCCTGACGCTGGCAGCGAAATTCAGGAACTCCTCGGTGTGGAAGACGTTACTCTTGAAGATAGGATGGTCTGGGTAGCTGACCATCAGGAAAGCCGCATCCTGAAGGAGGACGTCACGCGGCCACTGAAGTAACTCCAAGAAGGCGCCAGCGGCCTTATCTTGTTGGACCTCATTCCGGTAATATTTCCGCTGCCAATACTCCAATTCTGGCCACACCAGACCTCTCAGCGCTTCCGGCGGCCTGATTGTTGACCTTGGTATGTGGTAGGAACCAGCCCAATCGGGATCGAAGTCCGCAGTTGCCCTCATAAATTCTCGTGGCAGGGTGGTGAGATAGTAGCCGGTCATGGCGTCGCTATGATTCCAGCGGCCAGCCCTACGAATCAATCATAACAAATTAGCTGTGGCCAAGGTGGCGGCAACCGGAATTGGTATGGCGCTTCACTCACACTTGCTTCTGACACACCAGCCAAATCAGCATTCTGGGCGCCAGCAACCCGGGGTGCGTGAGAGGCTATTGACGTCTTGATTCCACACCTATCGTAGATCTTCCTCGTCCAGCTATTGGCTGTCTGTGGCGAGAGGGATTTCGTGACTTCCGGGAGGGATTGGCGGATTATCTTGATGTGATACCAGTCAGCGTTGGAGGCGAAGCGTGGGAAAGCCTCGCCGTCGACTTGCCACCGATAGAATAACCAGAAGGTTATCGAACCGACAAGGCACGCCTTAGGGTCCCTAATACTGTAGGCTTATCGAGAGTATTGGATGGAAACGCACTGGTCTTCAAAGAATCATGAAACATTGAGTTTCGAAGAACATTAGTGTGTACGAATATGATGCATGCTATCCAAAGTTAATGCTACGGCTGCCTGAATCAGGGGGCTGATGCTCTGAAAGTGTAATTAAGATTCGTCCTCACGTCAGGCTGATGCGACCCGCGCGAGTGCTTCATACTGACGCAATGCCGTACAGTGATCTGTCCCTGTCAGTGGTTCAGACTCTGCCCTGGGCCTGTCATTGACGCTTACTCGGGGCGGAGTATCCCCGCGAGTACCTGGTAGCTTCATGAGGCACTCCCTTATCAAAGCTTGTGACTCAAGTACACAAGGTACATGTACAACTCATCTTGAACACAGCGCATATGAAAGCATGTGGATTCAACACATCCCAGCTTCTGGCATATGACTCTGAGACATATCCTCATGTTTAAGAAACGCAGCCAATGGGATGGCTCATGATTGAATGGATGCTGACCAGGTGTTGCCTCATGTCGTGCCAACTCCTGGCAACCCCGCTTCAGCCCTTGGGTTAAACTCTATGCTGCCTGGTATCACACCTTTCGTATAAGCCGTCTTGGTAGTATGGGGCGTAGCTTTCCTCACGCATATATTCCTGTAAGCTTTCGTAAATAGCGGTCAACCCAGGTACATGTACTTAACCTAGTGTGAAGTAGGATTGCAGAACATAGCATGATAAATAAGCTTTAGCATGTTAATAAGAGGATCGTTCGTAGAGGTGCTCATAGAAAGGGTGGTATGAGGTGAGGATCATGAGAAGGTCTCGAAAGTTTAGAGAAGGCTATCAAGATCCGCTAATCATCTGTACCGGCTAGCGGCTTGCTGTAAGAAAAGGGACCTGTGCCAAGCAATTGCATTCCGATGCTGTGCATGCAGAGGGGTAATGGGAGTTGGAGGCTGAGCTCTTCTACTTCTACCAACCACGCTCCTTCCTCGCCTGGTGTGTAGCACAGAGAGCTTCAAACACCATCATCTCCTACAGGGTCCTCTCCGAGTCATCTTTAGCATCCAACGAACACTGCATCCCACAGCACCAACATGGTAAGCAGCCACACGGACGCGATCCCCCCTTCATCCAAAGAAGCAACACACAAGTCTGCGCCCGGCGCTTGTGCGAGTCACAGAACGAGCTTCGACCGGTACGATCAAGACACGCACTCAAAGATGGCGGCCGCGAACGAGCATCCATCCGTCCGGACACGGTGGTTCAGATCCAAGACAGGCTGACAGAGATGGTCTCATCTAGTCTATAAAGCTCTGTTGCTCCCGCGCCCTTGCTCGCCGACTCGCGGACCTCAGTAATTCAACCAAACACTTCTCACCAGATCGTTTCGCACATCTTTCCTGCACTCAGCCACTTCCTTGACGCGCATCTCCAACCCTTGCATACATTATGGCCAGCGAGATCACCCTCGACGGGCATATCATTGCTCCATTGAACATCACACACCCCGGCCCTGTCCTCGATCTTGCCGGATTCCAATGGTGCCCGGTCGGCGGCGGGCCCAAGAAGGCCCCAACATCCAAGCTTTCCAGGCGCTTGTCTCGCGATGGCGAGGAGATACCCTTGACGGAAGACCAGCCGCCGGCATCGGACGAAGCTCAGGTAGACGAACAGCTCCATGTCCCAGGAGGACCGGGATCGGAGCCTGAGAAGATTCTCCCTTTCCCGCTTGAGCAGTTCAAGGGTTCCTACGCCGGCAATGGGTTCAACTTGATTTGGGTCCCGAGCACCTTCCAGACACTCGGCAACTCTTGTGGAGACGGACCCAACGACAATAGGCTGCTCCTCAGTCTCACCACCGAGCAACTGACCTTTGGCCCGACCCTTGGCAAGATCCCGAACCGTGGGTTCCGTAACCAGGAGGACATCTTCCTCGGCGGGCTTGCCTATCTCCAAACCGTCCAGGATACGACCAATGTGGAGACTGGAAAGGGCGATAAGCCAAGGTCCAGCAAGGGTTCCGGCATTCACTTCGAGCCCGGCATATGGCTTCACGTTCCGGCGGCCGACTTCCAGGGGGGCTGCGACACCATTTGCCGCATGGCCTCCATTCCTCACGGTACGACAATCAACGCGCAAGGATTCGTTCCCGAGAGGAACACCTCCACCGTGATCGGTGGAGAGCCCAAATTTCCCCAGTTCGACAAGCTTGACACTACGCCATTCATTATCGGGAGGCCTGACGACAAACAAAAGTTCTTTAAAGTGGAGATGAACGCCGAGAGAGAGAACCTTACGCGACGGGTTCCGGCGAACCTCGAGAAGTTCAACGCCCAAGGCACTGGCAGAATCACCACGGAGATCATCCAGAACCCCAATCTCGTTCTCCAAAATGCCATCGACACCAGCAACCTCGACATCAAGGAAACAATCACCTTCAAGGTCACCACAGGCAACTCAAACTCTGAACTCAACGCCGGCGGGACTGCCAACATCGCCTTCCTCGCCGGCCCGCAAACTCCGTTCGTACAACCCCCGGTCATATCCGCAAACACTACGCGCCAAGTCAAGGGTGTCATGATCCCTTCGCCCGGCGAGGGTGACGACCCGAACGCTCACACCGAGTTCATGACCTCCACGTTCTACATCGAGCGGATCGAGTATGACGTCGTTGTCGACAAGATGGAAGAAGGTGAGACGCAGGTCCTGTTGGCGTCGTTTCCTCCCGGAGCGAGGGCGCCTACGCCGAAGTTTGCGATCACGGCGCCACCGGGTGGTGTCACGGAGAGGAAGACAATCAAGGTGCCGGGCATTCAGATCCAGTATTCGCAGACCGTGAATCTGAATTTTGGGCCGGGCGCAATATTGACGTGGCCGCATGTTAGCGTGGCGACGCTGGTGCCGACGGATCCGCAGCCGTTTAAGATAACTGAGTGAGGTTCAAGCCTTCAAAGGTGGCAAAGACATTAAGTGGAACAGATTCAAGTCGGTATTTCCCATGTCATTTCAACGGTCTGCAGTGCAGCACTCTAGCTAGGTTCTATCTCAAGTGTAAGCCAAATGTCAGCCTCTTCATTCAACACCATAGCTCAACTCCCCACCCCCTAAGCCTCCTCCCCAACATTCAACCCCGCCGGCCTCCCATCCGTACTCTCCGGATACACCGTATGCTCCGTCGAATAGCTCCGAATCCCATTCTCGTCAAAACTCACCTCCGCCGACGAAACGCACACCACCAACCCCGGCACCTCCTCCCACGGCACATCCACAACCCCTTCCACCAGCACACGCCAGTGCAGGTGGTCTTTTAGGTGGGGGACTATGTGCTCTGGTTCGAGGGAGGGGATTTCGCCTTGCATGAAGTCCTGTGGTGGGTTTTAGTGAACTGGGTAATTCCCATTTTGGGGAAATAAAAATGTGTCCGGAGGTGAGATACAATAAGAAATGGGAGGAGGGTCCACGGTGTGCTTGAGCAAGGGGGGAGACCGTGGTGAAGGAATAGAAGGAAGAAAGCAACACTCACGATCCGGATTGAAAGGCCCGTCGAAAATGATGACCTGGTAAGGGCGCCCGAGGATGTGCTTGGTGGCGCGGGTGTTAACGGTCCAGTCGGTGTAGGTGTTGTTGGCGGTGAGGAGGGAGGAGGGGTCGCGGGAGGTGGTCACGGTCTGGGTGCCCTGAGATGCTGACGTGGTGATTTCGGTGGTGGGGACTTCCAGAGGCGCGACTTGGGGGGGCTCTGACTCGGATGCGGTGATCTCGGTGGTCGTTACTTCAAGGGGGCCGGCTTCAGGGGCACTTCATCAACAGAAACCTCCGCCACAGCAACCTCAGTCATCGTAACCTCCGGCTGAAAGGCCGCGGCCGTCCCTCGGTAACCAGGGGATCATCTCCTCCAGGATATTTGGGCTGCCGAGGAGGAGTATGCCATGCTCACCAAAATGCAACGACGAGGGCGGCGCATCGCGAAGGTATTTACAGCAGCCATTCATATGACGGGACGGGGGACCACGAAGAGAGAACGAGCGGTCGAGCCCTACTCAGACCAGCCGCAATCCAAAAGGGCAAGACTGAGCGAAACTCGTACTTTCACAAAGGAGCATCGAGAGGGTCAGATACCGTCAGGCTCGCGCGATCCGGAACAGTTCCTACAACCACAATCAGACTGTCCGCGCTGTTCGCCTTGTCAGCCATCGACCTCTCAAGACAGAAAGCGACGGGTAGACTCTCATCTCTAGTTTGAGGGGTAGCTGTCTAAGAAGAAGAGGGGAAGGCGCCGGCTCACTCGTCACGCCTTGAAGATGCTCAACCGTGAGAACAAAGCGAACACCCAACGCTCACAAAACCACTTCTTCTTTATAGAACGTCTACATCACCGCGCAGGCCGGTGGTAAGCCAGCCAATCATTCCTTAGCTATGCAACCCTCTCCGTAACCAACCCACACGACACAGCAAAGTACTCCTCTTAGGCAGAGCCGCAAAGCAGCAGCAAAAGCATGGAGTTGGGCATGTTGTGCGGCACAACCTCCATGCAGGCAGCTCGCGGCGATAAGGTGCCAAGCCAAGCCATGAGCTTCTACCTTCGACTCTGAGGTGCTGATCCCGGTTGCAAAGGCTACTCCAACTCCAATACCAAGCCCATGCGACACGGGCTTCAGAGTGAAAATCCTGCCTATCCGAGAACAAGAAGCATATGCACTCTCTCATGTTCAGAGGGGCGGAGGTTGTCACACGGCAAGAGGGGTTCACTTCTGCGGCGTTATATGCAAGCTGTCGACAGCTCCTGCAGTGACGGCCGCGGGCCGCGCGGGCCGCGCGATCAGGCTGACGAATGAGCTTTGACCTTGGACAGGCTTGTCGTGATGGCGGGGTAGAATCTGATCAAAAGAAGTGTGCTTGAGTGCATGCGTGCTTGGTATGCGTGCAGTGTGTGTCATGCGTGAATAAGCCTGCCGCGTTTGTGCCATACAGGGTGTTAACGGAGGAGGTGGGCTTGGCACAGAATATACGACGGGCGTGAGATGTATATCAGATCATGGCTGCGCTCCACGAGGCTTTCTACGTAGTGCCGGCCGGAGATCTCTTTCGTCCCATCCTGTGTTTTACAGTGCTCGCACTACGGCCAAATCCTCCCTGGTCGAAAAACTGCCTGACAGGCCGATCTTCTATGCGATGGATGCTATCAACTTTGACCTCGTGGCCATCGGAGCTGGATGCTTCACGATTTGTTATGCAGCAGTATGGACCACTGCGCCAGCCTATGGCGGATACTCATGTTATCTCGAGCAGTGCTAACGAGACTATCGTGTAGGCGAACGTCTATTACAGCAGCTTCAATGGGCCACTAGCCACATTACCGGGGCCGGCTTCGAGCAAGTTCACCGGCCTGCCCGTCGTCTACCAGGTCTATCACGGCACGATAATGTATTTCCTGCACGATCTGCATAAGCGCCATGGTACGTAACTTACTCTATCCACTCTAGCGACAGTAAGGAGGAAAAAAGTGACCATGATAGCTCACAATATCATGCTCTCAGGTCCCATCGTCCGTGTCACGCCCAGCGAAGTCTCAATCTCGGACCCGAAAGCCGCAAAGGAGATTCACAAGTTCCGCAGCGAGTATCTGAAGACGCAGTTCTACGAGGACGCGTCCTTTGACGAGGCCCAGAACGTCTTCACGACCGCGGACCCGGTCTACCACGCGGAGTGGCGCCGCTTGTTCGCCAAGGCCGTCTCGCAGTCGAACCTGATCACCTTTCAGCCGCTGATCCAGAAGTACGTGGAAATCCTGATTAGAAAAATCGAGCGGGAGCGAAGAGAGCAGGGATATGTCGACCTGGTGAAGTGGCTCAAGAGCTTTACGTCCGATATCACAGGGGAGCTGAGCGTAGGCTCGTCGCTGGGGATGTTGGAGACTGGTGAGGTACGTTATCCAGCCGCCTTCCGTGATGCCGGAGCGACTGTACGAGTCCACAGGCAGCTCAGTATAAAAGAAAAAAGCTAATAGAAGCTGAAACCTATACCACTCTCTTCAGGAACATCAATACGTTAAAGACATCAAACGCGTCATGCCGCTCAACATCTTCCGCCTGGCCCTATGGCAAGGGGACTTCGCCAAGATGCGCCACCTGCCGTTCTTCCCCTTCGCCACGCTCCGTGGTGTGTCCACGCGGCTCGCTTCCTTTGCCAAGTCGTACATTGACGACTACCGCGCGCGCCTCGGCTCGGGGACCACCTCGTACACCATCCTACTCGACAAGGCGCTCGAGACGCAGGCGCGCGAGGGTAGGATATCGGAGCCCGAGATCTTGTCGAATGCGGTGATCCTCATGCTCGCGGGGACAGATACCACCGCAAACACGCTGGCTTATATGCTGTGGTTGTTGGCCAAGTATCCGGATGTCAAGGCCAAGCTGGTGGAGGAGATTGAGCAAGCGCGATTGCCGGGTAACCCCGGTATTGAGGAACTCGGGAAGCTGAAGTATCTTGATCACTTCATGCTGGAGGTCATGAGACTGTATGGCGCCGCGCCGGGACCGCTACCCGCAAGGTGGTACGTATGCACATTTCAAGAAGCTTTGATGTTGAGCTTCCTTGAAGCTTGCATTAATAGGGGTGTCGATGATAAAACACCATGGCGTCTGCTGACATCACCCACACAGCCTGCTGGTGGTCGCACCATCTGCGGACACTTTGTCCCCGCCGGCATGACCTTCTCCCCCATCGCCTACAGTATCTCGCGCGACCCGGCCGTCTATCCTGACCCAGACACGTTCAACCCGGACCGCTGGGCAGACGCCACGACAGCGATGAAGGAGGCCGACTTCAGCTTCGGCGGGGGCACGCGCATCTGCCTGGGCATGCACATTGCAAACCTGGAGATGAGGATGGTCGTGGTCGCCTTCCTGCGGTCGCCGCTGCGAGACGCGCAGCTTGCATACGGCGTCAATGGGTTCTCGGAGGGAGGCATGAAGCAGCTCGAGGCTATTGCTGCGAGGCCGTGGGGCGATCAAGTGCTGATTCACTAGGTACCTAGGCAGGTGTGCATGCAGCATGGGCGGGATGTCCGATGGGGGCTGAGCATTAGTCTTCAAGATGGTTCGGCTTGGCAGATCGGTGTTCAAGCAGGGGGTTATTCTTGTTCTTCATCTCGCGTCAGTGTGTTTCTATTTGCGAGTTGCCGTTTTAGCACTGTACAACGACTCAGCACGCTACTAGATGAATTGTCAATGTTCTCAAATCTTCTCCAAGGTTTATACTATGAAAGGGCGTAAATCCTAGACGAGTGGAAGTATACTCTCCAGATAAGTTATTAAGATGCTTCTCAACAGTTAGATGGCTTTTTTAACTTTATCCAAGCCGCTGCATGTCGGATCCCAGCAGCACGTCTTACCTGCATAGCCCACACGACCAGGCAGCTATGAATTGTTTACCTAATACGGAAGGGAGCATACGTAATGGATGCGCACGGAAAGGAGGAGTAAACGTCACATCACGATAGGTTCTAGCGCTGGGCCTCCTTCTTTTGTTGTTGGCTTTACGAGGAGCAGCCGCTGCAGCGGTTAAACAGCCGCTTGGCTCTGCTGTTGGCTTCCCTGGTGTTGGTGTTGTAGCTCTTGGATTGACGCTTGCTGTTCCTTGCTCTCCCGCTTCAACTCTACCACCTGCTCCATCAACCTCTGCATCATCTCCAGCGACGCGTCTCCGTACTTGCTGCTCTTCCTGCTCGTGTCCAATCCATCCTCTCCTCCGGCTGGCGTTGTCCGCTTCGTATTCTTGGTCGGTTTCTTGGTCGCTGCGATGATTTCGACGTCCGCTTGTTGATTGTCTTGTGCTTTGGAGCTTGGGGTCGGGTTGCGAGCCGATCGTCCCCGAGACTGTTCGTGGTCGGTGGTCTCAGCCACGATCACGGTCTCCACCGCGTCAGACATGTCCCACCCACCACGACAACACGCGTCGACCACTTTCTTCAGATTCAAACACCCTAACGATTGATACAACGATTAATACAACGATTGATACAACGATTGATATAACCCAGAGACATGTGACGCTCTTACGTAAGGGCTGTAGAGATGGAACAAAAACCCCGCCGGAACGGATTAGGTATTTAACTAGTAGTTGCCCCTAGACCTCATTGGGCGTAATACAGAACTTTCGGAAATCAAGTCATGTCAAGTCAAGTACAACAACAACAATGAATCTAACTCGTTCAATTCCGTGGTGACAATATTATTCAATCTATAATTGCAAATCCTTTTTTTCCCCTCGGAGTCCATTATCACGGAAGCTAGCTTAACAATCATCCTTGCGCCTAATAACTTTCCATATTAATAGCGCTCCATAATGAGCTGCGTCTTCAGTGAATCCTCCTCGAGAAACCAACCCTTCTCCTGCAGGTAGGAGATGAAGCTGTCGTGCTTAGTCAAGGCTGTCGTACGGCTCTCAGTCTTGAAAGACGCCTCGACGAGGCAGTCGTTTCCTATGCCCGCGCGGTTACGGATGGGCCAGACCTCGATGTAGAGCCGCATCCCCTCCCATGTGCCAATCGAGCGCTTGGCGAGGACCGGCCCAAAAATACGCGATTTTGCCAACGCGTCGGTGCCCCAGTTGATGCCCAGCCAGTTGTCGAACTTATCGGGCGCTTTGTCGACCAACATCGCACGCGATTTGCACGTCCCCGGCAGGTCCATCCCGCTGTTCACAGAATCCGCCACCTTCTTCTTGCGGGTGATAGAGAGTGTCTGCTTCTGGTAGCCCCATTCGACTTGGGCCTCGTATTTCGCGTCACCGGCGTCGAAACCATCATTATTAGCCGTGGTGAGCGCGGCGTCGATGTCACCGTCCATGATGACATACCGCTTCTTGTACGTCAGCTCCAAGTCATCCTCGTTCTCAGTCTTACGGATGCGGGCGCTCCAGCCGGCGGTATAGATGTCCTTGCCGGTCGTGTCAAGAAACTGGGCATGCAGCTTGGTGACGCTTGGGGGCATGTCGAAGGTCGACAGGACGGTGCTCGTGAGCTCCGTGTTAGGACCGAGGACTGCGGTGGGTTTGGGGAGGAACTTGATCTCGTAGTCGGGCATCATATTTGGCGCTCCCTGCGTTGCGGAGTCGACAATGGCGGTCATGGTGAACAGGCGGCAAGGGGAGGAGTGTATGGTACCTGTGAGTTCACGGGCAAGGCTTGAATGAAGCAATAAGGTCGACTGAGCAGCGGCAGTTTACAAGAGCGGACCAAGTAGGTGAGGTAGTCGCTGTTCTTGAACAAAACGATGCCCGGCCCTTGCTTCTGGACAGCTCCTTCCCCCAGCCCCATTTTCGAAGCATGAGGTAGAGAAGACGCACATCCGGCATCCGTTCAAGTGACAGAACCGGCCAATAAGAACACGCAATTGATCACCGTTATCTGCAGAACATGAACAGACAGAATGACATCAGAATGACCTTAAGTTATAATTAGAATTTTATAACGTACTCCACAAGCGACCCGCCCACACAAGCGACCCGCCCACTTTCTAGGCACTTACACGACAATGTAGAAGTGCATTCAACCACAACGCCTCAAATTAATCAAAACTATTTAGAATCCTCTTCTTCAGAGATAGACTCGACTTTCTGACACGTACGCGCATTATGACCGGGCTCCCCGCAGACGCCACAGCGTCGCGCGCGCGTCTCTGTCCTCTTCGCGCGACCACTATTCTGACTCGTTTCTGCCTGTAACCGCTGCGTCGCATCGATTTGATCCTTCAAGTCCTTTGCCTGATTAATTGTTAGGGATCCTCCTTTCTGTAGCTGCTTTCTCTTTGTACGGCGACGGCGGCTAAGGCGGTCATTTGCATCTCGAAGTTCGGCGAGTTCGTGGCGTACAAGGGTTTGCTCGTGCACCATCATTGCGATTCCTTTATTTAGCTGCCGTAAGCTTGCAATTATTGATGAAGGAGAGCTACCCTGATGCCGTACGATACGATTCTTGATGTATTCAGTCTGCGATTCGGCTTCAATCGGGTTGTTTGGCGTCTTCGAGACCCAGGGTGGCGGGAGGCCTGTAGAGGAACCTGGCGGTGTTGGCGTATGAGGCTTCACATCTAGCTGCGAAATGACGTATTCCGGGTCGTACGGTACTAGGCCAGTCGCTCTAAAGCCGGCCTGGATATTTGACTTCGAAATTGCAGCGTCGTACGCCTTGTAAAAGGCTGGGAGGAAGTCTTCCTTCGCGATGTGGGTAATGTGCGCCCGCATAAGACCTTCGAATTCGTTTCCGTACGCCCGTTTTAGAGGTCCGAAGCACCCGACATCGAGAGGCTGGAGCTTATGCAACGAATGAGCAGGCATACAGAGCGTGATTATATTCTGGTCCTTGCAGTACAGCTCGAAATCGACCGAGTGGTGGCTCTCGTGGCCGTCGAGGATAAGGAGCCGGTAAGCGCCCTTCGTACGGCTCTTTGTATGAAAATCGAAGTGTTTTACCCATTCGAGACCTTTCTCATTCGTCGTCCAGCCGTTTTCAGTAAGCGTAATTACCCAGTTAGGCGGTAGAGGGCTTTCGGACGTCCACGAGTCGAGGTGGACCTTGCCTGCGAAGATGATGTACGGCGGGATGGAATTACCGGACGCCCCGATGCCCTGGATTACTGTAACCCATTCCTGATTCCCCTGTTGTACGGCTCTTGGCTTGCCGCGTCGATCGGAGGTTGTAACGACAGTTTCGGCGGAGATCTTGCCCATCGCGAAGCCTGTCTCGTCGAAGTTATAGATATCGTCGTCGTGTATCCCGTATTTCGCGATTATGTTTCGTACGAGCTCAAACCACGCGCGATACGCGTCCGGATCTTCGCAGAGGACTCTCTGATAGTCGATTCATCGATTAAAACGCGTTCGGAGCTCAGGTCGTCGTCGTACGAAGTTTGTAGCCCAGTTCGTTCCGACGCGCGGCGCGTCGCGTGCGCGGAGGAGTCGATCCGCCATTTCTCGAACACCACTAAGTCGCGGCGGAAATGATCGCGAATCTAGGTCGATTACGTATCGTACGATGCTCTCCTCTTCGTACGGGGTCAATTTCTGGTTATGTGGTCGGGTATCACGTTTGCGCTCTACGCCACGTCGTCGGTCTCGGAGGGTTGTACGTGGGACGTTATAGATTGATGCGGCCTTTCGAACACTTAATTTCGGGTTTGATTGAAGCGCGTTTAGCGCTAAGATAAGGTCGTGTTCTTTAGATTGCGCCATAAGAGGTAATGGTGGGAGAATGAAGGAAAAGATTGAGGATTTGTTTAGAGGGAAGAAAGTGGGCGGGCCGCTTGTATGGCCGGGTCGCTTGTGGATTACGTTATATAGTTCTTCCTTCCTTGGTATAGTTCCATTATCTTAGCGTTACTAACTTATCGAGAGTGCCTTACATAATTAACTGCCCGTCGTATAACCTGCCCTTATCCCTAGCCCGATCCTACGACCTTGCTTGTACTTACCTACAGCCCAAACAATCGACCTATTGGCTTGGGTCGTCACACTGCCCTTGTCCTTGGCCCGATCATGCGGCCTTGTTTGTCCTCCCTGGTGGCCTAAACAATCCCCTGTTAGTTCGGGTCGTTACACTACAAATGTCAAGGCTGAATGCAGCTAGTCATGGGAGTTTCTTATACGCGCGTGGAGGGCACACTGCATACTATAGCCGAAACTCAGTTGTACCTGATACGAACAATATGGTTCGGAATGTGTTGGGAAATTTACCAAGCTCGCCTACATGTGCAGTCGAGCTAGCCACTTTAGCTTCCGATATCATAGGCATGCCGAAACTCTACTTAGCTAGTGTTTTGCGGCTGATAGTAAGACGTTGTCTCCCAGGCTCCATAGGATCCTTGAAGGGGTTTCAAGCCACAACACAGAGCCACGCACATAAGAGTCTGAGACACGGGTGGGGTGGCGAGTTTAGAGTCTGATAGGCGGGGTGGCCCAAGGGAGGCTCAGAATAGGTATCACATGCGGCCTCGGAAGGCGTGTTCCTCATAAGCTGTTGTGTATATCACCATGTCTGATCCAGTTCCGTTCGTCAATAGGTACTGGTACACCTTGATCAATTCAACTACTCGAAGAAACTCAATCATAATTACCGCCAGAATCCCAGTCCAGGACTTCGGTGCTCTAGCGGCCAAGATCAGCGATCTCTTCTCAATTATTAAGAAAATGCTCATACAGTTTCTTGGTGGCGTGGCAATCACAATCATCAACTCCGTCTCCAGTGGGCGCTACTGGCTCGTTAGCCTTGTCAACAGCATCTCGGTCTGGGCCGCGGTGGCCGTCTTGTCATGGGCAGGCGATTTCACCATCACCGCCGCCGTCCTGGCCTTAATACAGCGCATCTTCATTGCCCTCGTGAGCAACCTCGGCGGTGGCGTCCTCATTGTCCGGGGCATCTTCACCAACGAGACCAGCCCGGAGGTCATCAACTATATTCTGAATCATCTCGGCGACTTGCTCTGCTTCCTCTATGATCTCATCCGCCCCTCAGCCGTCATCACTACCGGCAATGCCGGCACCCCCCCTGAAAACGAGTACTGGGAGCTTGATCTGACGATAGAAGCCAACCAGCGGGCAGTTGGCGCCCAGATACAGCGCGTGCTGCTTTCGATCAGCGAGATCATCAGGCTGGGCAACCGCTGGCCGGCCCCGACTACAATCGCTGACGTGACCATGAACACCGAGCTCGAGAGTGATTTGGTTAATGAGGCCCCACGCCCGACCTACGTCGCCAGATTTAACGGCAAAGCACCGTCGGAACTCAGCGGAGAAAAATGGATATACATCAACGGCATCGGCAACGAGCGGGTATGGTTCGAGAGCGGGTGTCGCAAGATCAGCAACGCGTTCCGCCGGGATGTCACGGGCGTGTATAATCGCAGCGACGGAATTCTGTGGGACATAATCGAGTGCTTTGGCGAGCATTCGGCCATATTCGACGCCAACGACATGCAGATAGACAATAGGTTTATCCAGGTCACGGGATCGAGCCAGGCTGCGCAAGAGGCGCTCAGGGCGGAACTCGACAGGACCCTGTGGCCCCAAGACGGATCCCCAGAACCCGAGAAGGTCGTCCTCATATGCCACTCGCAAGGCTGCCTGCTCACCCGTCTTACCTTGCAGGCTATGGTGCAGGCGTACGACGGCGAAGCCAGGAAGAGAACGGACATGAAGGAGAAGCTATACGTGTTTTCGTTTGCGAACCCCAGCATCGATTGGCTCGTTGTGGACGGCCAAGATGTCCAGTCCCTGGGCCAGTTTGCGGCCCTGACGGAGCATTTCGCCCACGAGGCCGACTTTGTCGCGACACTTGGCGTCATCTTGCACATGAATGGTGACGAGTCGGGCTTCTTCTTTCAAGACCCTCAAAATCAATTGAGGACATCTACCGTGTTTACAAGCTTCAATGGTGCCGGGCACCTGTTTGGCGCGCACTACTCGCTTGATCCGAATGACTATCACAACGGCGAGGCGTCAGCACTCTTCAGGGCCCTCGGGGGCCACCCACTTGCCTAATCAAGTTAGCAGTAACGCGAATTGGATGTCGGAACAAGTCTTGGCGGGGATGCAATCGATGATAAGGCGTTATTACAACCAACTTCCTGATGAAATAAGTCCTGAAGAAGCAAGAGTAATCTGCAGAATTGACCAAGACGAAGCGTCTAGACAAACGCGCTTTTCCTAGCAGCGCGGCCGGTGCTGTAGGAGTTTAATACGAATGTATCACGTAAGAAGTAAGATAGTAACATTCTGCCATTTTCTGCAGAACCTTGTGGGATAGCAGAGGCTCGTGGTTGCTGTATATCTTGCATATCGAATCGTACAAAATCTGCTTCATGCCGCCCCTACATAACGAGTGCCACGGCATAAAACGGTGCTACCGGCCTGATACCTACAACTTCGAGCCAACCTCCCCTGACCACCCCCGCAGCACGACGACTTCTCGGCAAAGGCCTGCATGGACGACTTGTCTATAGCGAGCGTCGACGGCGGCACCCACAGCGCAGGGTTCTTCTCAAAGAAATGACTAGCGGACGGAATAAATTGTGTGTGTGTGTGTGTGTGTGTGTGTGTGTGTGTGTGTGGCTAAACTGCCTTCTCGGGCCTGCAAGTCCCTCTGACCTCTCAAGCCCTGAACCCCCCCCCTCTAAAGGTAGCCCTTTATAACCCTCGGGACGACGATTCTGTACATACGGCTCATGCGTGTGTTAAAGACCCACCACAAAACAAAGCGAACGCAGGCACCTTAGCTGACGTTCTATTCTCTCAAGCCCGCATCTGGAAAGGCTGCGGTGCCGTCGGCACCAGCGTCGCGACACTCACATGCGGCCACGTCAAGACGTTATTCTTCGGCCCAAAGTTCAAATTCACCGTCTGTGAGTACTGGATCTGGATGCCCGGGACCTTTATCGTCTTCGTCTCCTTGACGCCCCCAGGCGGCGCCGTGATGGCGAATTCGGGCGTGGGCGCGGTCGACTCGTTCCCGTCCTTGTTCTTGGGCATAGTCGGCTTCAGCAGCACGGTGGCGCCACCTCGCATCGGGGGGACGGTGACGTCGTACATGACCGTCTCGATCCACCAATTGTTGGTCATGGATTCGGCGTGGGCGTTGGGGCGGTCCTTGGGGCCTGGGGCTTGCGCGGTGATTCTGCCGTCGACTTGTTCCTGCTTGCCGGCGAGGAACGAGATGTTGGCTATCCCGCCGCCGTTCAGCGGCGCGGTGGGATGGCCCGTGGCGACTTCGAAGACGATGGTCTCCCGGATGTCCTGGTTCTCGATTGCTTTGGCGAGGACGAGGTTGGGGTTCTCGATGATGTCCGTCGTGATGGTATTTGCGGCGATGAACTTGCTGAGATTCTTTGGGCTCCTGAGCTCGTTGGGTCTATCTGCGGTCATCGAGTGAAAGACATCGCGAACCCTGCTCTTGGGGTTCCCGATTTTGAATGGTGTGGTGTCAAGCACACCAAATACGGGGCCCATTTTGACTCCTCCGAGAGGGGTATCGGCGCTCAAGTTGGGCTTTGGGATCAGCCCCTGTGCGTTGATTGTTGTGCCGTGGGGGATGGACGCCATGCGGACTACGCTACCCCGTTCCAGGGCTTCCCCTTCGTGGAAGGTTTTGGCCGCAGGAACGGTGAGCCATACGCCAGGTTCGAGATGTATGCCGTCGGCTTCATTGATATCCTTGACCTTGTCGCCTTTTCCACTGTCGACGTTTGTGACGTTCTGAACGGTCTGAAGATATGGCAAGCCGCCGAGGAAGATGTCCTCCTGTTCGCCGAATCCGCGATTGGGTATCTTGCCAAGCGTCGGTCCAAAGGTCCATTGCTCCGTCGTGAGATTCAGAATCAGCTTGTTGTCATTCGGCCCGTCGCCTGTCACTTTAAGTTGGTCGTCCCTCCCGAAAGGGACTGGGACAAATATCATGTTAAACCCGTTGCCAGCATAAGCACCCTGGAACTGTGCAAGCGGGAATGGAAGGAGAGGCTGCCGTAGATCTTCGAAGCCTAGCTGCTGGTCCAACTGCCTCGGTCCGGCAGTCGTGGTGGTTGGACTTCTGGCGGCGCTTGTGCAGCTGCTGGTGCTCGTGCTGATGGCGGAGCGCCTGCGGGCGTTGAAAGGAGGGCTTGAAAGAAGCAACCATAGGCGCCTGGTCCGTTGGATGCTGCTCATCCTCGTCCTTACGGGGCTGCGGGCCGCGGTTCAATTCTACCACAGGGCCCCATTGGAATCCTCTGAGGCCGAGAAGTGGGGCAGGCTTTGTGATATTCAGAGGAGCGATCACGCGTCCGTCGGGAGTGATTTCGGTAGCCATAATACAAAGCTTGCAAGGTGCTCAATTATCAACGATGTAAATTGGATGCAAAGTGGTGATTTGGCATCCCGAAGAAGACGGAATGGTCGCAAATCTTATACAAGGTAGTACGGCAGTCAGGTCTCTGAAGCACCCGACTCCGCCAGGACAAGATCGAGATATGCAAAAGACACACGGCTACAGTCTAGAGCAAAATCGCCTTCCGCTTTTCATTCACTGCTTAATTGTTTGGGGACCCGTTTTTGGGCTCTTGGCGCTTACACCGTGCCTGTCCCCACGGTCACTGTTCGACATGGTCCAATACAGTGGAAGTCCGCTTCCTACGTAGCAAACTCAACAAAAGGACCCCCACTCCCAACATATGCTAGTTACGACGGGGTCAATCGATCCTCTAAATGCCGAGGCAACCGTCATTGCTTGCCATCTTTAGGTTTCTGGCGGCCTTTACACAGTCAGTCCCGTTTCTCAACGCGTCGTCATTTTGCATTTTGACCGTTTACATGTCAAATTATCACCCATCTGCGCGTTTCCAGGTGGATGCCCCGGCCCTAACGTTCATTGCGCCGGAAGATGGGGCCACCATCGGGCTCTTGTCGATTCAACGAAAAGGCACGCATCTGCAGCTCATTGACTTGGCCGTCGGCTGATAAACAGGCTCTTAAATATTACTCCCTCCGCGCTACTCGAGATGCTCCTCGACGGCATTGTCAGCCATTCGCCATGGCATTAAAATCTCTCTGGGACTACGTTTTCATCCGGACAAGCATCTTCCTCCTGCACCTGGTCGCGCCCCTGAGCATTTTCTATTCGCTGGCCAGATGGCTCGTCTATCCCCTGTTTCACGTCCCCCGAATGCTAGAGATCTGGCTCGCACTCGAGGCTGTCTTCTACCTTGTCGTCTACCTTCCGCTCAGCCTCCACCTCCAGAGAGCCACGACATATCCCACGGCCGTCTGCCGTAGCGATCGCCGCAAATTGTTCCGGCGCTGCCACGACAACATTCCAGATCCGGAACGCTACCTGACGAAATGGTTCCGGAATGCGCCGGCGGCTGAGATCAAGAGGGAGAACGTCAAGGACTTCTTCCGATGGGCCTTCTTAAATACGGGAGACCCTGACTGGGAATACGACGAGGAGCTGGAGGAGTATGCCGGCGAGATGGAGAAGATGCTGGGGAGGAAGTTCGAGCCCGGGCGCGGTAACGCAAAGTGTCTGAGATTGACCCTCGACAAGGTCGAGATGTTACACCGGAGCTTGACATGGTATCTGGTAATTAAGTGACGACTAGGAAATGCGCTTGGAATTGCCCCTCTGCGACCAAACCAGCTACTAATTTACCCTATCCTATAGTGCGTGTTTATTGTCGACACACTGGCCTCCGGCTATCTGCACTACCACTCCTTCGACTTCCACCACACGTCGTTTCTTACCGTCTTCCCCTTACGCCCCCTCACACTCTTCGGCACCCATTCCTCCCCTGCACAGAGTCTGACTTACTGGCACCGGCTACACACCTCCAAGACAAGACTCCCGGTCCTGTTTATCCACGGTATCGGTGTTGGGCTCTACCAATACATAGACTTCCTGGCCGAATTAAATGCCAACGACGGTGACGATTCGTCCGACGGACAGGTGGGGATCATCGCTTTGGAGATCATGCCTGTGAGCTCCCGCATAACCGGAGAGGCAATGTCGCAAGAAAAGATGGGCGATGAGGTGCATTGCATATTGAAGGCGCATGGGTGGAAAAAGTTCGTGCTGGTGTCACATTCGTGAGTATCCCCCCCGCGCTCCCTGTTCATGGTGATTGGCAACCACTGAGGTTATCCACCAAGCTATGGAAGCGTTGTGGCTGCGCATCTCCTTCATACGCCGAAGATCGCGCCAAAGATCGGACCGATGTTATTCATTGACCCGGTGGTCTTTCTACTGCATCTCCCCGATGTCGCGTACAATTTTGTGACGTCTTCCCCGTCTCCCTACTCATCATCTCAGCTAACCTCTTAACGCAGATCTGCCGGAAGCCAACCAGTGCCAATGAATACCTGCTCTGGTACTTCGGCTCCAAGGATATAGGCGTCGCTCATACCCTCTTTCGACGCTTCTTCTGGGCCGACAATATCTTGTGGAAGGAAGATATGCAGGGCCATCGCGTGACTGTGGCCCTTGGCGGCAACGACCTGATCGTTAACACAAAGGTCGTCAGGGCGTATATGACAGGCGGAGATGACTGGATTCTGTCGAGTGAGGGCTGGGGGGATGAAGGCTGGGAAGATGGAGAGTGGAAGGGCGATGGCTTGGATGTGTTGTGGTTTCCGGACTTTCATCATGGACAGGTGTTTGATAGTAAGAGGACGAGACGGCGGTTGGTGGATACTGTTAGGAGCTTCTGCATGGAAGCGTAACTTGCTGTATATGGTCTTGCGAAGTGTGTGCTTTAATAGACAGCCGAAACGAAACGATGCCGACCCACCAGTGTTCGAGAAGCGATGCGTATTAGCTTTCGCTACCAGATCGGCAAAGCATTCCTCGCTGATCCATGCATCTCCCATGTCAGGATAGATCACACTTAAATTATAGGTTCTCAATTCAAGCTTGCAAGGCGCTGAGATTGCAGACTTGCTCAAGACGCAGAACTTTCCCGGGAGGGAAAGGGAAGTTGGTTTGCTATCCCTTCGCCCAAAGGTGTCGCACGGGCCCACAACGGACTACTTGAGGACCAAGTCGTAGCGCATGAATGATTCTGGTGATAGAAGGAATGCGCGAAGTCTAGTTCAGAAGAGAGAATAGGGGAATAGATCCTCGGGAAGGGCAGTACCCTAGTCATACGCCCGAAACGGCCTCTCGAGGGCCGGCCCGCATCTTGGTGCGGTCCCGACCGCGGGACCGCCACCAAGCGGTTAGGCTTCTCATTTTCTTAGGTAAGCAAGGCGGTGAGGCCACATGCACTGTACTGGACTGTGCGGAACATTTGAGCGTGGGAACAGGCACGGCGTAAGCGCCAAAAGGCCCTGAAAACGGGTCCCCAGACAATTAATCAGTAAATGAAAAGCGGAAGCCGATTTCGCTAGGGACTGTACAGGGTGATGTGTGGCCTCGTCTGTCGAAACGATGAAATGGTGATCTCAGTGGCTTGAATCACATACTCGAGTAGGGTTGGCCCTTTCGGCTCAGCCGCCGGGCGTTAATAAACTGTATGTTAGTGTGTGTAGATCCACTAAACACATGTCTTAACTGTCATCTGCATGTGAAAAAAGACAATTGCTTCGTCACATCACGTCACTATCAAACCATCACCAAAACCATCAAACACGTGTCTTAACGTCATCTGCATGTGAAAAAAGACAATCATCTGCATGTGAAAAAAGACAATCGCTTCGGGGGGTAATGGCAATATTCTACAGATACACTTCTTCACCGAGAGCGATTGAGTACGAATCTTCAAGTCCACTGGTAACAATAGTGCTCCCCTCTAGACTGCATTCCGACTCCAATATTCTCTCAGCTGCCGCACGGCTTTATCCCCAATCCACACCCTGCATGTTGTCGGAGCTGAAAACTCACGCCATAAATAATGGTCTGATAGAATGTGCAAAAACAACATATTGCTTGGCTAGCAAATTCCGCTATTAGCAGCTGAACTTAATACTGCATTCCAGATGAGCTGCCTTATGTGCTCAAGGGCTCCAGGTTATATAAAGCCCTCTGTTGATCCTGTAGTTCGTGTTCCTAATCACTCCAAAAAAGTATAAAACTGGATGTCGCTCGCGTCTTAGGTATGTCCAAGCCTACCCATTAGAGAGTTAAGCCAATTAAGTATTTGACTTTAGAAAGCAATCATGATCCGAATTCAAGAATTTGAGGGGATGCAATACTCCCGCGATGGCACTCCAGCTGAGATACAGGACTACACCTACTTCAACCAGCAGTATGCGACCTCGACTCACGAGGAGGATCACAACATGCATCCAAATCTCATCGTTCAACCTAGACGAGATGAAGACGTCGTTAAGGCTGTGATCTGGGCTAGAGATAACAAAATTGCTATCGCTATCAAGAGCGGCGGTCACCAGTACAGCGGCGCGTCGTCTACCGGTGGCAGCAACATTCAGATCGATCTTAGCAACACGTACAAGGACCTGATGGTTATAAATCCCCGCGGCCCCATTGACCAAGATAGAGCACTGGTGTACGTCGGCGTCAGCAATCAACTCAAGGACTTCAACGCATATCTCAAGCACAACCAATTGTTCGTCCCGCACGGAGATTGTGCTTACGTATGTATAGGTGGACATGGCCAAACTGGTGGTTATGGCCAACTCGGCCGTGGCTTTGGCCTTTTAGGCGATCACATCAGAATCATTCGCATGGTCTGCCATGACGGTGTGATTCGAGACATCTCTAAAGAGAACGATGCCGAGCTTTTCTACGCCATACTCGGAGGCAGTCCAGGTAATTTTGGCGTCATCTCACACTATACCGTCGAGGTGTTTCAGGCCAAGAGCTACATGGGGACTTTCACCGGCCCGAACGGATTCAAGGGGCCGCATGGCATCAAAGGACTCTGGATCTACTCCCCCAAAATCCTCAAAAACCTTCTTACCGCCGTCGCAGAAATGGCCGACAACGAAAATGTCCCGCAAGGCTTTGACCTCACTGTTAACGTCCTCAGCACCGAGTTTCCAATCGCGATGCTATTCCCCACACTGAATAATGGTGGTCTTTGGGAACACATCCAAAACAAGATCAAGAACACGCTTGCAGATGAATTCCTCGAGTGGCTCAATGGTCGCTTCCCTGCCGTCATCGTGGTCTACGCCCAATGGTGCCCGACTAGCAAAGACGACAAGTATGACGAGAGTGTTGATCAATGGTTCAACAAGTTCCGGGCCCTCAAGGGTTTCTTCGAAAATGAGACTCTCGTCATCGACGAATTCGAAGAGGACATGTCCCAGATGACTGGAAGATGGATCATCCCCAAGCGGCGAGAGTTTGATCTACCTTACGTCAAGCGCACCCACTGTACCAACTCGAAGACTCTAGAAAAAGACGGCTGGGTCGACTCTCTGATTGATCGCATCGACTTGATCTATAACCCGCACCAGTTGCTCGATAACAACCCACGGGACAAGGAGTACGAGGTCTACACCCATTGCAAGCTTGTAATGCAGGCCCAATGCTTTGGAGGCGCCAATTCGCGTTTCTATTTAAACAAGGATAACGGCACATCCTACAGCTGGAGGGACACGTCGGTCGTCCTGACACTAGACTGTTTTCATGAAGTGGGTGACAAGTATAGGGAGTATGCCGAAAAGTGGCAGGCTAAAAATGACGCTATTATGGCTGGTCCCTCTAGCCCGTTTAGTAAGCAGGACAGACGTCTGCTCTGGGGCTCTTATGGTAACTGGGACTTGGGGGAGCAGGAGGTTTGGAAATGTTATTATGAGGATGAGGACAAGTACCATAGACTGGGTAGGGCAAGGGCTAAGGCTGATCCTAGCGGTGTTTTCACTGCAAACCCTTTTGCTGTTTCGGCTATTGTACAAGGACACTTGTAATTTAGATTAACTTAATCTGTTAAGTGGTAACTATATAATACCCAGTCCACTATTCCATGGAGCACCATCAACCTACATAACTTGTAAATGCGAATTGGGACGGTAGCCAGGCGACGACCGTAACGAGCTTTCAAGAAACCAGAGTGACAGGCGACGGTGATGTCATTGACCGAGTAGGGAGTAAGTAACGAGTCGTGACCCAACTCTGCCCAATTCGCAATCACACGTCGACATAGACTCCTGCTCACCCGAGGACTCCCAGGGCCCCCGTTCTTGTCCATATCTCCAGCAGAAATAAACGCAGAAGGCAATACCTGCACGACTTCTGGATGCGCACCGGCAACAACACCTTCATCGAGACGCACTAAACCACCATGGTCAGCGTCCTCGCTTACGCCTCCACGCGTGCCCTGGACCTGGCGATGCAGCTGTACGGTGCGGCCCAGGGCAAGCTCGGCATCCCCCTTATCGGCGAGAAGTCGCAGCCCTTTGGGCCCTCGCAGACCGTCTCGATGATCCTTGCGTGGGAGCGCATGGCCGAGATCTCCGACTACATGAACGACACGCGCGCGGCCTCAGCCTACCGCACGCAGGCCCGCCTTTCGCGCGACGCGATCGACAGGCTGCTCTGGAACCACACGGCCCAGTACTACGCCGGCGCCCCGGGCTTCGACGGCATCGACATTGCCGACGCGGGCAACATCCTGCTCGGCCAGATCGGCAACCCCGAGCGCCGCACCAAGACGGTCGCCAGCGTCGAGCAGCTGCGCATTCCCTCGGGCTACCTCAACGGCACCCGCTTCAAGGACACGGTCGCCGTGGCCAACCCGTACATGCTCAGCTTCATCCTCGAGGGCTTCGCCATCGAGAACCAGACCGCCCTTGCGCAGGATTTGCTCGACCATACCTGGAGCCCTATGGTACGTCGAGGTGTCAACTACACGAGCGCCTACTGGGAATACGTGATAAGTTTACCCTAGTAGCTCTGTGGGACTCCATTTCCTTTGTCTACATTCTTTGGTCCTGTCTCTCCTCTCGATTCTCCTTCCACGAAAACTCCTCTCCTTTTTATTAGGCTACGACCACTGACATACCCATCTTGCTACAAATCCTAGATACAGACGGTAGCGCTCTAGGTCTCGGCCTCTTCGACGCCGGCAGCCACTTCTGGGGCTCGTACCCGACTGCGTTCCTCACTGACTACGTCCTCGGCGTTAAGCCGACCACGCCTGGCTATAAGACCTTCCGGCCGATGAAGGACTTCGAGTCCGAGTGGGTTTACGGCCGCGTGCCGACCCCGGCCGGTAACACCCTCGTAGCCTGGGGCTACGAGTCCGGCGGCAATAGTAGTGCCAAGTGCGCGCTCGAGCTGACGCCGCCCGCGGAGCTCGAGGGCACGATTATCGTGCCGTTTGAGGGCGACTTTTCTGTCAATAGCGGGGCCGCACAGAACGGCCAGGTCACTGTCAAGGGCGGCGAGACTGTCAAGATCTGTCAATTGTGATTGGCGTGAGAGCACGTCGCGCAAGACAGCGGACATGCGATAAAAGGAGCGAGAATCCACGGATAGGACAGGGTCCTTCTTTGGACCATAAAAGTAGTCGATTGATCTAGACCCGGGGTGTCTACATGCCACGATTTCAACAAGATCACATGGCTCAGGCTTGGCTAATTATACCACCCGAGTTATATGTATAATTATCTCATTGCTGCAGCTAAAATTAACATCTCGAAACGCTTCAGTCCGCTTGCCAGCAACATGATAAGTGAGGACACAGAATTCAAACGTATCCAGTAGGCGCTCATTCTTCTGCGTAGCCGTGCCAAGTTGAGACGACGGCGGCGTGAGGAAATGAGCCAGGATACCCCCAAATGGACGTCCATCAGCTCGAGTCTAGATCCAGCGTCCAGCTCACCGGTCTGCACTGATATTTAGTTTGTAGCATTCACCATGATCAGCATCGCCGAACCGATAACGAGATCAATACGAAGATGCAGCAACAAAGAAGGAGAAGAGAGAGGCCCCCTTGCAAGTAGGCTTTTATGTCTTCGGGGTGGCTAGCTCAACACAATATCACCTGGTTTCCATGGTACATCAGATTAACAACTGTTCCAAGCTATTATCGAGCCGTGCCATGTGAGGGTGAGAGCACACTGGCCCTTATCTTTCTGGCGGCACTTATTTTTCTGGCGGCCCCTGACTGCACGCCTTCAGCTCACCAGAGGCTGCCGAGAGACGCCCGGAGCAGCACCGCCCGATGCATTCATGGGTATCACTTCTGAAATAGTACAATGTGAAGACTCGAACTCGTCTTTTCATAAAAGATCGGCACATGATATTTGGAAGGCGAGTAAACACATGAGATGCTTGTATCACTCCTTGAGCACAGCAGGGATAACCTGCTTCGCAATCTCCTCTGCAAACTTCTTCTCCCGAGCCTCCCAGCCGAGCTTGCGTAGGCGGCTTGCGCGGTTGCGCGCGTTGGTGCCCGCCACGGCGAGCGTGAAGTCGCCAAACAAGTCCGCGTACTGGGCCTCGGGGATCGTCCGGGGCTCCGCGGACTCGAGCTTTCCCTGCTTATGCAGCTCCTTGCCAATGACGGCCGCGATGTCGCGCCACGACGCCTCCTCGCCGCTCTCGCAGAAAAAATACGGGTTCCCCGCGAGGTCGGCGTCGGCAGCGGATCCGCGGTCTGCGGCGCTCTCGGCGTAGTGCAGCAACGTCATGTATCCCCGCGCGAGGTCGCTGACGTGCACGTACGGCCACTTCGCGAGCCCCTTGCCGACGTACCCCGCGTAGCCGTGCTTGAGTGCGAAGCGGACCAGCGTGGGCGCCTGGATAGACAAACGGCCGCCGCCGTGCTGGCCGATGCCGTCGATGATGGGCGGCATCATGATGACGAGCCGGTTGCCCTGCGCGCCGAGTTCCTTACGGGTGCGCAGGATAGCGAGGTCGATCTCACGATGCGGCGCCGAGTCCGGTAGGGCGTCGAGGTCGGCGGGCGTTGCGTCGTCTACGATCTTGTCGACGGCGTAGTCGCCCGCACTCTCGTCAAAGAGAAGGCTAGCGCCGCTGGTGTGGATGTAGATTGGCCGCGAGGACGGCCTCGGCGGAGCGTCGGCGGGTATAGTGCGCCTTTGAAGGAACCCGATGCCGTCAAGCGCCTACTCCATGACCGAGTCCGTGGACTTGCGAGGGATAGGTATGGTTGGCCAGCGCATGATGCGTTCCTGGAGTACCTGTTTCCTCCCGAATTGGATAAGAACGGCGCGGGCCATCCCGATCCCTATCTGGACACGGCCTGGCTTACATTACTACTCTGCCTGACACCTCATGTTAAGACGTTACACTTATGTGTATATCCGCTGAAGGAGCCCGACATGCTTGCGCGACTGTTTCAGTTCTGCAGAGACCGCCACTTCATTGAACGCGAAGGGGAATCAGGCGGAGATGTGATGTCGAGAACGCCAGCGCCGCTGTCAGAGCTGCGGTCTCTGCACTTGCACGGAAAGGGCCCTGACTACCGCAGTGTCCGGTTTCACTCAAAGAACATCCGCCCGCTACTGCTCTCTACCGAGCTTCAGACATTGAAGCTTATCGGAATAGACTGGGGTGGCACGAGCGTAGACACACGCTCAGAGGCCGAGGAGGAAAATCGAAGGGACGACAGGGACGACGATGGGCATAACGACTTTCAGCTTAACCATGTAGTTCCTGGTAGGCCACCCAGAAAGCTATATACCTTCCCAGGTTCTCATCCAAAGATGAAGAGTCTCAGTCTCTGCGATAACCAGTCTCCTCACCCTTATGGCGTGCGGAATATGCTGTTGGCTTATCCTAATCTCCACACTCTCGTCCTGAAGCCAAGTGTGCGCTTGGAGCGCGGATCATTTGATTTCAGCGCGTACGGCACTGTACTCCACGACCACGCCAGGCGCCTGCGGCGTTTCGAGTTCGAGCCGGATAACGTCTCCGATGCCGATTTCGAAGGGTACGACAAAGGCGCGATCGGGTCTTTGAGGGACAAGTGGACTCGTCTAGAGCAGCTGCGTATGTCCCTTGCTGCACTGCTCGGCCCGGATCTAACCGAGCGGCTGGACCTGTGTGATTACTTGCCGATCAGCCTGCGCTGGTTCTGGACCACTGTGCCGGACTTCAAAAGCTACGCGCAGGTGTATTCCAACGCGCTGGCAAGCATGCTTGACGACGGATCGGAAGGTAATAGCTGTCGTAGGCTACCACGGTTGGAATGGGTCCTGGTCATGCTGCCTAAAGGAGATGATAAGTTTGGCTTTGAGCCCAGAGAATTCAGCGTGTTGCGACTCGGCGAACGCCATGTTCTGTACAGGAGAAAGTCCGCCTGTGTCGTACATACGCCGCCGGGGTGGGAGGATGCCTATGTCGAGAAAGTCGTGACGCTGCCTTAGAGGCCACATTTCGGAAACACAAGGGCATAGCCATTTTCTGCTACCTCACTTATGAGTACAAGGTCGACTATCCAAAGGGGAAATGGACTCAGCAGGAGTGGGAATGCGACGACCTGGGCACTGAGGATGATGCTAGCGACTTCGCTTCGGAGGCTAGGTCGTTCGAAGACCGCAGCAATACGACCACGCCGCTCTTACAAAAAAACGATCCGTTCCTGGATCTGCGAGGACGATCGAGTCCTTCATGTTCGTCTGACAGCGAACTCGGAGATCAACATGGAGACTGTTACCCCGATCCTCAGCACGTCAAGAAGGAACAAGACGACTTAGGCAATGAGGACGATGCCACCGACTTCGTCCAGTTGGGGGAAGGCAGGTGCTGACCGCTCAACGCCTCGCCTCCTTCCATCAAATAGTTCAAGCAGTGGTTGGCGCACTTGACAGCGCCTCGGTCCCAGGCGACTTCATGGGCTGGCCGGAGTGCGGCCCTTCTTTTTCTCAGTCATTCTGCTACACTTTCAGACGTTCCTCAACCCTTCCGCCTCTCTAATTAGGACACAATATAAAGCTTGCTCATATGTTAGCGTGACAGCCCCCGCACGGTCTTGCTCAAACTCTCGCAACTATGAAGTGATGGCCATGCTACCCTGCTTTGCTCATGATCCCATACATGTTCATGACGGAAACAACGGTTTATGTTCTGGCCAGAGTCTCTCGGATCCGAGTCCGTCCGGAGCAGGGTCGGTGATGCGGAGCCATGACGCTATGGGGTTTACGCTTTCGGCGGGCTCATGGGAGCTAATTGGCATACACAAAGACTGGCCATGTCCACACCCAACAACGATGAGAACTATCATGAGAGACAATAATGAATGGAGTCAGCTTTACATACTAGCCCTTAGAAACTGCCTTAACACCCGTCTAAATTCAGTCAGGCAAAGTTAGTGAACCCCAAAGGTCATATGCCCGACGCTGGAATGCGATATTCAACTCCCTTGCAAAGCCCTCTGCCTTAATACACTGATCATAAGCCTCATTCACGCCTGACTGAGGGCCACAGATGCTGGCGCAAAGTCTTAATAAGGATTTTGTGTGCTGTAGTTGCTGTACGAATGTGTGTATGGTCATCATGTGCTTCTTCGTCGCTACTTCTGTCTCAATGAAACAACTTCTCAGCGTGGTAGACGTTTGGGCCAACCACTCTCGTGGATCATCCTCAAAGGGCGTCGAGCCTGGGTCGATTAGCCGTTGCAGGATGCGTGTTTGAATATCTCGGTCAGCAGAGGTTGTCACTGAACGATAAGCTCTGTAGTTGATAGCGTGACAGAAGCTTTCGTGGCCTTTGGTCTCCTGTTGGATGGTAGAGTTGGCGAACGCTTGCAAAGTACTGATTTCATCATCCGTCGACATCTCGTGGCGGGACGATGGTCCTTCTTGGGTGGAGGTGACCATAGGCGACGTCGGGCTGTCATCCGAGGTCGCCCGGAAGTCGAAACCATGGAAGAACGCTTGTGAAGCCCGAGTGAGACTATCCGGCGGCGCCTGAACTTGTGATAGCTCCTGCTGGGTGGGAGTATTGCTCGATATTTGGCGAGCCATTCTTGCCGGTCTTGGATCGGAGCAAGTGTATGCTCCGCTTAACTCAACCAACTACAAGATTATGAAGGGTTAGTCCCGTTCTCGCAACTCAACAGTGGAGATCATACCTCGGGATGATCTTTTTCCTCATGTTTTCTCAGCAACTCGAATGTCTTGCAACGTTTCCCACAGCTGTAGTTGCAAAGATGAGCGGACCCTGGGCGGTGATCCTGTGTCTTATGCCAATTGAGCGATGAACGTGTTTTGCAACTCCGAGCGCAACTAGGCCAAACGCACGAGTGACGAAGCTGTTGCTTCAAGTGAGCCTGGTGATGTCGATCTTGTTCTTCTTTGTCCCTGATAAAGTTGTTGATGAAGCATCGAAAAGCGCATCGGAGCCCTGAAGGCTTGGGGGGGACAGAACGGTTTCGGGCCGCGGCGTGCCGGCTCTGCTTCTTCCGCATTGCAGGTTGTGGCTTCCTTGTTCTTTTCCGGGTGCTGCGTGGGACAGCACACTGTTAACCCTATTGTCGAGTGTTAGCCATCTTTCCGTGTAGTAGAGAACCCGTTATGTGGCAATCCCATTCTCACCATGTTCTTTCGGGAGTGACAGCAATTGCAAGCCAACAGCCTTGTCTTTGCAAAAATTTCGAGGAGGGATAAGCAAGCTAGAACCATCGTTGCCTCATCCCCGATCATTTATATCCGGCTCAACAAGCTGAGTAGCACATGATACAAGGGCTGTAAGTAGTAATCTGCCCTTAAGAACCAACACCTGGGCGCACGCGCCTATTGCGCTTACCCTACCGTGAGCTGAGAGATATATGGTTGTGTCCATGCTTGTGCCAGGAGAAGCGCCGGTGGCGTAGTGGAATCGGTTGCAATTTCAGTGCCCTGGCGCGGTGCGGCAGGCATGGCGGGTAAATCCGCTCACAACGTTCATCCATGTCCACATAAGACAACGACATATTGAGAAAGTCGAGCGACAAGCCCCCGGCCATTTGCGCGGAGCCGATCTTCTCGGCGATTTCCAAGCGCCATGCTGGGGCCCTTTGGTTTCCAGGGTACCTTCTTCCCACGGGCTTGCTCCCCTGCAGCTGAACATGGCATGCCGCGGCTAGGCTGCTTCGCGCTTTACGTGCTGATACAGTTTACGGACTGCCCCGGCCCGGTTCGACCATCTGATAGTACTGTACAATGAGGGAGCCCTCGACCCTCAGGCGTATGACATCTGTGGACTCCAATGCCAAGCTGAGCGGCCATGATGGAGTGGGGAGCCTCGTCTTCACCCGGGCAACCAAGTTCGGCCTAGCTTGAACGGACAACTGCTACATGCACTGTGCGGCTTGCGAGATATTGCGGAAGCGGCGACCGGCAAGGGCTGGCACGGCATGGCGCGGGAGCAGCTCCGCTTCGCGAGTCTGTTCAGATGTACACGTCGAGGAGTGTCTTGCTATTAAAGGACAGCTTCCGGCTTCTCATGCACAGCAGTATGGGTCAAGGCCAGTCAACTTCATCGCCTGCACTATGGATCTTCTTCGTCTGGCTTCCTCACTTACAGTGTTAGTGATGGTCACTGCAGTAACGGCTCACAGATGCTGGGCCTCCTATCAACAACACAAGGGGTGGACACAGGAGCTGGGGGGAAATCACACGCAACGGATATTTTCCGATCTGCTCTGGGATCTATGCGGGTTCTGTGGTAGTACTCTGCTGCTTCGATTTCTCCTCGGTGTTATCGCATCATCATATGCAGTAGTGCCACAGGACAACAACGCGTCATCTGATCGCAGGCTCCTATCAACTTATCTCGCATCCATCGGATCGATGCTCAGCCTCGTACGTAGAGCTACATCCTCGACAAAGCCGGGTTTCGCTAACCCAAACGGACAAGGCTCCGTGGCAGGACAACCTCTTCAGGGAGAGAACTCTACCATTCATCGCGAAATTTGGACGATCATCTGAGCTATGGTCGTACAGAGCAATCATTTACGGGCCCGGCTTCATTATCGCGCTCCTCCAAGTGTCTACAGACGAGCAAGTGCCGTTGCTAGCTTGTGGTGTTATGGTCTCACGGACTCTGGCAGTATTGTACTTACTTTACTGCACCTTGCTCCATTTTCTCAAACCGACACGCGACGGGCACCAACTCCCGACACGCGACGGGCACCAACTCATCACGGTCCGAGGCGTGTTCATACTCGCCACAATACCAAATATCATCGTAGCCATACTCATTATCTATGGCGTAGTAAACACAGAGGTAAGAATCCCATTTCCGCCTTACACGGTTGCGGTGGATCTGACAAGCTAGTCTCTGCCAATCGCCAATTCTTCGCCAGAGCCACTGGTCAGTGTCTGGTTGCTCTGGGTCCATGTACGGAAGCAGCGTGAAACTGGCGACACAGAGCAGGCTGGCGCAACACGACACCTAAGTAGCGCTGCAGGCCTCATCCCATCCACCACCTGACAACCTTTTTCCAACTGGCTTCCTGGACCACGTCCGCCATTCCATGTAATTACTCGGTCTTCTCAGTGGATGCTAATGGGGTTGCTGTGCTCCTCCGCCGTTTTGCTCGAGTGAGTCCCACTGGCTGTGGAAGACCCGTCCGCGGGTTTCGGGATACCGAAGCTCTCTTCGCCGGGAGCCATGATGCTAGCTACCCTTTCTTAGTAACTATTACCACCATTGTTGTTGGGGGTCCTACCACTTCTCTCTGCAGCCTTGATACTCTTGGGAATGTGTAATTTATCCGTTTCGCTCTGAATTGTTTCTCAACAAGCATGACCGACCACCAGACTCGCTGTAACTCTCTTATACTTCCGCGACTCGTTCACAGCCTGATCATAATTGCTATGCATTTTTTACCTCTCCCTTCTGCAGCAGCATGCACCTTTGCGTGGTGGGTTGCTTGATGGGCCGCGTGGGTAGTTGTCTCCCAGGGTTGACACCCCGTTGCGCAGTGTGCATTCATTGAGTGTTGGAGCCATGCAAAGAATGTACTCAGCGCCACGACATGCGTGTCCCATCCTTGAGTCCCGGGATGGCGTCGCCGTCGTCTGTCTGCTGTGGTCCAATGCAGTGTTCCTCTTAGCACCGGTCTGCTTGCTGCAGAGTACATGCGGCTGGCATGACCCGGTCACTACCATGAAGTTGATTTTGGTACAGTTGCTACCACGACCCCACGTCAGCATCTCAGGGCACCCAGACCGTGACCACCTCCCGCGACCCCTCCTCCCTCCTCACCGCCAACAACACCTACACCGACTGGACCGTTAACACCCGCGCCACCAAGCACATCCTCGGGCGCCCTTACCAGGTCATCATTTTCGACGGGCCTTTCAATCCGGATCGTGAGTGTTGCTTTCTTCCTTCTATTCCTTCACCACGGTCTCCCCCCTTGCTCAAGCACACCGTGGACCCTCCTCCCCTTTCTTATTGTATCGCACCTCCGGACACATTTTTATTTCCCCAAAATGGGAATTACCCAGTTCACTAAAATCCACCACAGGACTTCATGCAAGGCGAAATCCCCTCCCTCGAACCAGAGCACATAGTCCCCCACCTAAAAGACCACCTGCACTGGCGTGTGCTGGTGGAAGGGGGTGTGGATGTGCCGTAGGAGGAGGTGCCGGGGTTGGTGGTGTGCGTTTCGTCGGCGGAGGTGAGTTTTGACGAGAATGGGATTCGGAGCTATTCGACGGAGCATACGGTGTATCCGGAGAGTACGGATGGGAGGCCGGCGGGGTTGAATGTTGGGGAGGAGGCTTAGGGGGTGGGGAGTTGAGCTATGGTGTTGAATGAAGAGGCTGACATTTGGCTTACACTTGAGATAGAACCTAGCTATAGTGCTGCACTGCAGACTGTTGAAATGACATGGGAAATACCGACTTGAATCTGTTCCACTTAATGTCTTTGCCACCTTTGAAGGCTTGAACCTCACTCAGTTATCTTAAACGGCTGCGGATCCGTCGGCACCAGCGTCGCCACGCTAACATGCGGCCACGTCAATATTGCGCCCGGCCCAAAATTCAGATTCACGGTCTGCGAATACTGGATCTGGATGCCCGGCACCTTGATTGTCTTCCTCTCCGTGACACCACCCGGTGGCGCCGTGATCGCAAACTTCGGCGTAGGCGCCCTCGCTCCGGGAGGAAACGACGCCAACAGGACCTGCGTCTCACCTTCTTCCATCTTGTCGACAACGACGTCATACTCGATCCGCTCGATGTAGAACGTGGAGGTCATGAACTCGGTGTGAGCGTTCGGGTCGTCACCCTCGCCGGGCGAAGGGATCATGACACCCTTGACTTGGCGCGTAGTGTTTGCGGATATGACCGGGGGTTGTACGAACGGAGTTTGCGGGCCGGCGAGGAAGGCGATGTTGGCAGTCCCGCCGGCGTTGAGTTCAGAGTTTGAGTTGCCTGTGTTGACCTTGAAGGTGATTGTTTCCTTGATGTCGAGGTTGCTGGTGTCGATGGCATTTTGGAGAACGAGATTGGGGTTCTGGATGATCTCCGTGGTGATTCTGCCAGTGCCTTGGGCGTTGAACTTCTCGAGATTCGCCGGAACCCGTCGCGTAAGGTTCTCTTTCTCGGCGTTCATCTCCACTTTAAAGAACTTTTGTTTGTCCTCAGGCCTCCCGATAATGAATGGCGTGGTGTCAAGCTTGTCGAACTGGGGAAATTTGGGCTCTCCACCGATCACGGTTGAGGTGTTCCTCTCGGGAACGAATCCTTGCGCGTTGATTGTCGTACCGTGAGGAATGGAGGCCATGCGGCAAATGGTGTCGCGGCCCCCCTGGAAGTCGGCCGCCGGAACGTGAAGCCATATGCCGGGCTCGAAGTGAATGCCGGAACCCTTGCTGGACCTTAGCTTATCGCCCTTTCCAGTCTCCACATTGGTCGTATCCTGGACGGTTTGGAGATAGGCAAGCCCGCCGAGGAAGATGTCCTCCTGGTTACGGAACCCACGGTTCGGGATCTTGCCAAGGGTCGGGCCAAAGGTCAGTTGCTCGGTGGTGAGACTGAGGAGCAGCCTATTGTCGTTGGGTCCGTCTCCACAAGAGTTGCCGAGTGTCTGGAAGGTGCTCGGGACCCAAATCAAGTTGAACCCATTGCCGGCGTAGGAACCCTTGAACTGCTCAAGCGGGAAAGGGAGAATCTTCTCAGGCTCCGATCCCGGTCCGCCTGGGACATGGAGCTGTTCGTCCACCTGAGCTTCGTCCGATGCCGGCGGCTGGTCTTCCGTCAAGGGTACCTCCTCGCCATCGCGAGACAAGCGCCTGGAAAGCTTGGATGTTGGGGCCTTCTTGGGCCCGCCGCCGACCGGGCACCATTGGAATCCGGCAAGATCGAGGGCAGGGGCCGGGTGTGTGATGTTCAATGGAGCAATGATATGCCCGTCGAGGGTGATCTCGCTGGCCATGATGTATGCAAGGGTTGGAGATGCGCGTCACGGAAGTGGCTGAGTGCAGGAAAGATGTGCGAAACGATCTGGTGAGAAGTGTTTGGTTGAATTACTGAGGTCCGCGAGTCGGCGAGCAAGGGCGCGGGAGCAACAGAGCTTTATAGACTAGATGAGACCAACTGTCAGCCTGTCTTGGATCTGAACCACCGTGTCCGGACGGATGGATGCTCGTTCGCGGCCGCCATCTTTGAGTGCGTGTCTTGATCGTACCGGTCGAAGCTCGTTCTGTGACTCGCACAAGCGCCGGGCGCAGACTTGTTGCGTTGCTTCTTTGGATGAAGGGGGGATCGCGTCCGTGTGGCTGCTTACCATGTTGGTGCTGTGGGATGCAGTGTTGGTTGGATGCTAAAGATGACTCGGAGAGGACCCTGTAGGAGATGATGGTGTTTGAAGTTCTCTGTGCTACACACCAGGCGAGGAAGGAGCGTGGTTGGTAGAAGTAGAAGAGCTCAGCCTCCAACTCCCATTACCCCTCCAGCTGCATGCACAGCATCGGAATGCAATTGCTTGGCACAGGTCCCTTTTCTTACAGCAAGCCGCTAGCCGGTACATATGATTAGCGGATCTTGATAGCCTTCTCTAAACTTTCGAGACCTTCCCATGATCCTCACCTCATACCACCCATTCTATAAGCACCTCTACGAACGATCCTCTTATTCACATGCTAACGCTTATTTATCATGCCATGTTCTGCAATCCTACTTCACACTAGGTTAAGTACATGTACCTGGGTTGACCGCTATTTACGAAAGCTTACAGGAATATATGCGTGAGGAAAGCTACGCCCATACTACCAAGACGGCTTATACGAAAGGTGTGATACCAGGCAGCATAGAGTTTAACCCAAGGGCTGAAGCGGGGTTGCCAGGAGTTGGCACGACATGAGGCAGCACCTGGTCAGCATCCATTCAATCATGAGCCATCCCATTGGCTGCGTTTCTTAAACATGAGGATATGTCTCAGAGTCACATGGGATGTGTTGAATCCACATGCTTTCATATGCGCTGTGTTCAAGATGAGTTGTACATGTACCTTGTGTACTTGAGTCACAAGCTTTGATAAGGGAGTGCCTCATGAAGCTACCAGGTACTCGCGGGGATACTCCGCCCCGAGTAAGCGTCAATGACAGGCCCAGGGCAGAGTCTGAACCAATGACAGGGACAGATCACTGTACGGCATTGCGTCAGTATGAAGCACTCGCGCGGGTCGCATCAGCCTGACGTGAGGACGAATCTTAATTCCACTTTCAGAGCATCAGCCCCCTGATTCAGGCAGCCGTAGCATTAACTTTGCATAGCATGCATCATATTCGTACACACTAATGTTCTTCGAAACTCAATGTTTCATGATTCTTTGAAGACCAGTGCGTTTCCATCCAATACTCTCGATAAGCCTACAGTATTAGGGACCCTAAGGCGTGCCTTGTCGGTTCGATAACCTTCTGGTTATTCTATCGGTGGCAAGTCGACGGCGAGGCTTTCCCACGCTTCGCCTCCAACGCTGACTGGTATCACATCAAGATAATCCGCCAATCCCTCCCGGAAGTCACGAAATCCCTCTCGCCACAGACAGCCAATAGCTGGACGAGGAAGATCTACGATAGGTGTGGAATCAAGGCGTCAAAAGCCTCTCACGCACCCCGGGTTGCTGGCGCCCAGAATGCTGATTTGGCTGGTGTCAGAAGCAAGTGTGAGTGAAGCGCCATACCAATTCCGGTGGCCGCCACCTTGGCCACAGCTAATTTGTTATGATAGATTCGTAGGGCTGGCCGCTGGAATCATAGCGACGCCATGACCGGCTACTATCTCACCACCCTGCCACGAGAATTTATGAGGGCAACTGCGGACTTCGATCCCGATTGGGCTGGTTCCTACCAGATACCAAGGTCAACAATCAGGCCGCCGGAAGCGCTGAGAGGTCTGGTGTGGCCAGAATTGGAGTATTGGCAGCGGAAATATAACCGGAATGAGGTCCAACAAGATAAGGCCGCTGGCGCCTTCTTGGAGTTACTTCAGTGGCCGCGTGACGTCCTCCTTCAGCATGCGGCTTTCCTGATGGCCAGCTACCCAGACCATCCTATCTTCAAGAGTAACGTCTTCCACACCGAGGAGTTCCTGAATTTCGCTGCCAGCGTCAGGGAAATCCACGAGACTGCTTCCAACGATCCCTATTATGAGATAGTCGAGCAAGCCATCCCAGCGGTAGCTGAAAAGCTTCGGCTGGTGGCCACCCAACAGGCCGATATCTTGAGGTCCAACCAGCGCCTCGAGCGGAAGGTGACAAGCCTCGAACGCGAGGTCCACAGCCTACGCCAGTTATCGTGGAGGGTCACGATGGATATCAGGCCCGATGGCCAAGAGCTGGTTCAGGTTCACCAATTGGCCCACCAAGGCAGCCCCCACGCCGCCTCTCCGGCGCCGGCGGTGGCGCCAGCGGTGGTGCCGGAGGTATTGAATCGAGCTCCCTTGACGCCACCGGTAGCTGTGGCAGCAGCTCGGGGCGAGAGGGCACCTTAATACAGGCTGCCACGTGATATCAAGACGATCCTGGGCTGGACGAAGCTATGGAAGGAAGGGCTGCCGGGAATGCCCTCAGTTGACGCCCTCGAGGCGAAATGGGGTGCAGAATGGCGACCTCGGAGCGAATCGCCATGGTTCTGCAAGACCCTAAGGCTTATTAAAGAGGTCCGGCGAAGGGCTGGCGAGAGTGGGCAACACGAATACGAAGTGGCACAGCAAATGGATACAGAACGAGGCGAGGCTTCGGTGGCCAAGGTTGTCGAGGCTCTGAATAGCTCCAAAAAGTGAGGATTAGGGGGCTCACTGCCGCTGGGCCCGCTGGGACCTGCAGTGGCTGTAGTGGGTGTAGGGCATACGGTTAGGGTGGCTGCCACGCCCACTGGTGGCATCCCGATAGCTAGCTATTAGCATTGCGGCTTCGCCAACAATCTGTTCGTCAGTGATATTGCCCCCCCCTTTTTTTTTTTTTTTTTTTTTTTTTTTCAGAAAGTTGTGTTTTTAACACCTATTTCCTATATTAAACTGACCTTTCTGGAAAGCTTTAAGTCCCTGGAAAAAAAATTCGTAGTTATCGTGGTTAAACAGCCTTTTTTAGAGTCCTTCAGGGCCTGGTAGCGCGCCCAGGGGGTCAGATACAGTGGCACCCCACTGACCAACAGGCCCGAAATCCGTTATTTTCGGATAGCGCCACAACCACCTCGTAAACTTACACGTTAAAACATGGAAAATAAAGCGCTCGATGAGGCGATTAAAATGATGCTATTCGCAAGCTCCGCGGCCGAGCGGCCGCGAAGCTATCGCGGAGCGTCGGCCCGGGCTGCGAGCGGATGGTGATATTCAGAGGGGGCAGCAAAAATGGCCGTGCTGCGCGGCAGCGTCCCGCCCAGAGGGACCTTCGATATCCACCCGATATGATATCGATTGACGATAAAATCGATATCCTTATCGATGACCACCCTGCCAAGAAGTACGCCGAGGCGATCGTCAGGGAGGGGTTGCGATGGGAGCCGTACGCAGCATGTTACGATTGCGGCGTGCCGCAGTCGATTTGCAGCAGGTTCGAGCCGAACGAGAAGGGAGGGTTCAGGTTGAGAGAAGGAGGGCGTTGCCAGGATGAGCACGTGTTGTTCGACACGGTGGTGTCAATATGGGGAGCGAACAAGCAGGAGGGGGACGAACATTTCCGAAAACGGTTGCGAGAGAGGGGGATAGAGTGGGAGGATAACGAGATGGGGCCCGTATCAAGGTGGATGGGGCGAATGATTCGTTGGGGCGGGATCAAGAAAGCTTGGGGGATTTGTCGGACCCATGGCGTGACCACTGGGCTATTGCAGCAAAATCTGAGAATGTCCGCACAACTTCCGTGTGCGAACACCTAACACAGTAAATATAGTGTCAGCCCAAGACAGGAAGGGAGCTACATAATCTGGTCACCCAATTCAGTTTTCATTCTCAATGAAACAAAGAGCAAAAACCCTATAGCATACGATCACGACTCAACCTTCGCTTCTCTGTTACAAATTTGACCCGGGCAAATTGACACCTCCATACAATTCGGGTTCAAGCTAGGGTGAAACGCCAAGTGCCATACACCTCCCTACTATTCTGCATTCCATGCCAATAGGCCTCTAATTTTCTCTCGTTTTGACTTCTCCGGCTGTCACTCACATATGGGCTGGGCTAGCTTTGGTAGTATCGTCATCTTGCCCGGCTCCCGGCTCCAGTGTGGTGCCTGGCTCTGCAGTATCGTCGAGTTCCTCGACGGGCGGCGGACCGAAAAAGTCTTGGGGATATTCAGAAGTGCGAGCCTCGGTCTCAGCTTCCTCGTCCACTACCAGATCCATGCCTGCGAAAACATGTTGCTTGGCTTGCTCATGCTGTTGGGCATCTTCATGTTTCTCAGGCTGCTCATCATCTTCCGAATCATCGTCATCGGAGCCGAAAACGGCCAGACAGTTGCCCTTGGTGTCATCGTCGTCAATCCAGAAGAGGTCCCAGCTCTTGTCGCTTCGCTCAATGGTGATGGTATCCGGATGATGTTCGCGGTGCCGCATTGAGATTCCCAAGCGCGATGCCGGCGTCTCGTCTAGCTTCTGCCGGTGCTCCCACTTGACCGCGCGGTAACCCATACCCAGGATCACCTCGGACTTGTACGTACCCATCTTAGCCCGGCTCCTGACGCGGTATACCTTGCCCTTGATGGTGACCGGGACGGTCTGAGTGGGATCAGATGCCTGAACCATGAGCTCGGCATGCTCGGCCTCCATGGTTGCCTTGTGCATCCCGCCGCAGGTGACGACATGCAGGGCAATGTATAAAACTTTGGGTTTGCTCGCTGGCAGCGACTCGAAGAGGCTGATGAGCCTTTTGCGGTATCCCTTTTTCTCCAGGAGGTCTTTGATCCTGATCTGGGGCGACTCCATGTCGTAACGCAGAAGGATCGGGATTTGAAGAGTGTCCAAACTCTCCTTTGATATTCTGAGCCCGGCTGCTATTGCATGCAAGACCGACGCCTCGGCTTCGGCATCATGGATGCTGGATGTACACGACTGGACGCCAATAGCCTCTACGGGCTGGTTTGGGTAGACTTTGCTCACCATCTTCCTCGGCCATCTACATGGTGAGCCATATGAAGGATTCTCCTCATTTTCTTCCTCTTCGTCATCGTAAGCGCCGTCACTGGTCGAGTTGTTGTCGATTGTCTCAGGGTTCCCAGGCTGCGGATAGCCTAACATGAAGCGCAGCCCTCCGAAGAATCCACTGGATGGCGCAGGACTCTCTGCATGGCTACCAGGCATGCCCGAGTGAAGGTCGCGCCGCTCCAGGCAACAATGGGTTCCGGGCCGTCATGTTGGGTCACATCCTTGACGGCGGTCTTATTGCGCAGCGTTACCTCCGTGACCATGCCGCGGATTCTGATAAAGCCGTCGCGGACATTCCCAAAGTGGTCTGCGCCAGAGGGCTCGATATGGCAGTGGAGAAGGTCGACCGCGACGGTCTCTGCCCGAGCACAGGACCACCACCACGCGTCGTACCTGACGGGGCCATCCATTGACGCCCATGACCAGCTCGGGGCTCGGTATGTGTTTGAGTGCTGCGTCATGCTGGACGTCTTGGTGTCGGCCTTCCAAAGAAGATCGAGAAAAAAGGTCAGTCTCCAAAGTCCCGCGACGTAGTGACCGATCTGGATGTTCCTCCTGTCCGCATTGTCCTCTAACTTGCGCGCAATTCCGGAGATAGCGATCAGCTTGTCCGACTGGAAGGTAAGAAGCCGCCCGGTGTACTCCTCCACGAGTCTATGCCAGGAGCTAATTGGATTGTCCTCTTGCTCCCACGCAACCATGACTGACGGCGAGTATCGCCTCGGCTGAGTCGGTGGGCCGATCTGGTTGCCTTCAGTGCAGGACCCGAGCCTGCATTCACATGTTTCTCGTGTGCGACATTCGAATCGGAGCTCGGTGGGTGTGAAGTATAATACACGACGGGAGAGGAGCTGTTCCTGAAGGACCCAGCCACGGGTATTGAGCGGCAGTTCCGAGACATCGTGGTAGACCAATGGCCTTGCGTAGACGGTAGGTTTGGTCTGAAGAGTGCCTATTGATAACGAATTGGGCGGTGGCCAGACTGAGATGTAGTTTTCTGCCCTCGCAGTATGACATCCGGTGTGGCTGCCAGTTCCCCAGGTCGCTGCAATGGTCAGATGCGCATTGCTATAGATGTCCATCATCTGGCTCGACTCGACTTCCCAGTCCTTGGCATCATCTTGTACAATGCAGAGTGAGTCAATCCAGATGTACTCGAGACCAATAACCCTGGCCGTTCCGATGGCGTCCTGGAAAGTCCGTGGGATGGCTGTCCACGGAATATGCCTGAGATGATTATCCAGGGTCGACCGAGTTGTCCTGAGAGGCTGCTTTTTGCCCCAGCAGTGGCTGAGGGCCGCATATTTTCCCTGGCTAACCCTTGTATCGACTAGCTTGACACCGTTATTTGGCGTATCGAGACCTAGTCCGGTGTGAATCAAGCGGTGTGGCATGAACCCACGGACGACGTCTTTACAGTTGTCATGGGTCTCCTCACATTCCGTGATCCAAGTCTCAAGCAAACCAAAACATTCACGGCTGTTCGAATTTGCTGCAACATGTCCTGCGGGGCCCAAAAAGGGCCAAGGTGTTGAACTGTCTGCGAAGGATGTAAGCGACTATGACCCAGCGATACATACTATCGGCTAACCTTTCGCAGTGTAGAGCTCGATCACCCGATTCAGCTCCTTTTCAAATAAAACCTTTACCTGTACATGTAGAGGCATCTTGCCGCTCTTGTGGGTGTGTATCCTGATCTTGGCACATTCTTCGGGCCATGTGAGTACATCTTCGATCTTTGGAATAAAGTGCGTCAAACCCCTCCAGATAAAGGCGCAAGTAGGACAGGAGCCGCTTGTTGTTGATATCCAGAGCTTCTTGATATGGGTTTCAAAAATGTCCCAGTCTCTGGTCCTTGTCGACCCTGTTGTTAACCAATCCTCGCCCAACTTCGCATGGATCTTCCACTCATGAGAGCTGCAAGTATCGCATTCTCCGAGGACTGGGCGTGCTTCCAAAGCGTCTTTCACGGTCACCCAGGTAAGGGCCGTGCCTGACCGTATCGCCATCTTGTGGGGCCCGGATGGTGGAATGCAACGGTGATTATTCGTGACAGCGCGAGGTCTGGAAGCAGAGGTGAGTATGGAGTATCTTACGGCTGAGTAGATGCTGTTTGTTGCCCCGGACTTCAGACTTCTTTCCTCTCCTATTCCGACGTACTGTGAATTTGAAAGGGACAAATCGGCCATCAGGACCCTCGGGCTGCCTGCCGAGTAGAAATGGGACGATAGAGCGGGGTAGTCGGGGTAACCTCACCGACTATCAGTTTCGTCAAAAGACCTCTGGTAGCTAGTGGCCCTCTTTTGGCGGGCAATCGAGACGCAGCCGAGGCACGAGGCGCCGAGTAGTGTATCCAATCGCAGGCCGCAGGAGCAATGCGGCGCAGTTGCTGTAAAGAGATGCGGAGCTCTGGGTCGAAGGGATTCTCAGGGGCTGAGTTGGTGAGGTGACCTGGTTAAAGATAACGCCTTCAGTTTCGCCTCCTATTCCCTCCTCCCATCTGCCGCCTCCTCTGCCACGTCCTCCAACGGCCCGCTACGCGACCTGCTCACGTCCGTCCCGTCGTCCTAGGGACATGACAACAGAAATGCGATATTGTCAGGTTTCTATAGCCTGTAACGGCAGCTTAAAGTCCTGCCCTCCTCCTAACGCCTTCCATTTTCCGAGTTTTCGGCGAGATCGCGGGACTCGCCCCCACGCCTCCCTTTTTGGGGGCCGCCGTTTGGAATCGTCCCCCTTCTGGACAACGCCTCCCAAGAATTGCTTCCGCCGTCCCGCTTTCCGTTTAGCCGATCCTTAGTCAGCATCCGCAGACGCTTGATCTCTGCGTCTCCCAGGCGTCGGTTTTGATTGACGTTAAGGGATTTGGACCTGCCTGAGGTCCCATCTCCAACCGTGGCCTTTACTTCAACGACGCCCGGGTCCAGAAAGGACACCTCGACCGTGACGGGAGTGCCACGGCGGCAGGGCGGAATGCCGCTAATTTCGAAACAGCCCATCGTCGTGTTGAGAGAAAAGTTTCGCTCCTTCCCCTTCGAGAACCTTGAACTCGATCACGGGCTGATCGTCCCTGGCCGTTTGGAGCTCGTGCTCCTTGCTGCTAGGAAGTTGAGTGTTGCGAGACATGATCACTTCCGTGAACGGGCGGCTGTGGCCAAGGCGAACAACTTCGACGCCGATGGATCTCATGTCCGGCCGTGCCGCGATGCGTACCGCGATGCGTACCGCGATGCGTACCGCGCCGCGCGCAACGACCGCACTGCACTTCGAGTTGGCGATGTGGGTACCCGGAAACGTTTTCTCGATCGGATCCCTGATGAATGGGACACCGCACGAGCCGCCGGCAAGGACGGCGTGGCTGATCTGCTTGTTGTTCTTCCGGCAAGAGAGTGTGTCGATGATGTCCGCGATCTTCTGTCGCACGTGTTTGCACTCGGTCTCGAACTCGAGGCTGATCATGCTCGTGCGCATCTGTGTGACCACAGAGCTGACAGCTCTGTGCGTTCCGATGTGCGTGTCGAGTATCGATTTTCGATTTGCCCGGTCGCACTCCGAGCTTGAAAAGATCTCTGCCCTGCTTGGCGGTCTCCCAGGATAGATCCCATTCGCCCCTCATCGTTCGACGGATGATGGATTTCGTGGTCGCCATGAGGATCCGGAGGCACTCTGGCTCTGGCGGCAGTTGAGCGGGTCCTTGTGTATCTTGGTTGACGCCGGCAGCCTCTTTTGCTGCTTGGTCTGCCATTTCATGCGTGGCACTCCGACGTGTGCTGGGATCCAGCGGAACTACACTTCCCGCCCTTTGCTTCGGAGTTCGTCGAGTGCTTGTATGGTCTCCACAAGGATGTATTGCCCTGATGGACACTTTGGGTTCCAGATTGCTTGGATGGCGGCTTGATTGTCTGTGAATATGGCGCACCAGCCGGGGCGGCTGGTTCTTGCATGTACGTCAAGTACCATTTTGACTAGCACCAGTCCCTTGAGCTCTGCTGTGTACACCGTGGAGGTGGTCGATGAGCCTCATGTATGATGCATCCAGTCCGTAAGACGTGGAAATCTTATCCTACCCTTGATTTACCCGTCCCTACGTACAAGCAGGACCAAATACGCAAAATCGTCTCGCGAATATGGTCTCATTGACCTCAAGCCTGCTGCAAGGGAGGGATTACAGTCTCATCTGAAACAGTTCTCGAAGGATAAGGATGGTTGGTCGCCCCTATTGTAGGTCTCGGCTAATGGCCATGAGCCTGTCGTGAAGTTGCTGCTGGAAACGAGCAAAATCGATGCCGACTTACCTGACAGTAATGGTCGGACGCCGCTCTTTGTACGGCGAAGGATCCGACGTGGTGAGTTCTGGTGTTGCTGCAACAGTTGAAGCCCGGCATCGTTCATCACATTTCGCAGAGCCAAGGGCGGAACTGGCATGAGACGCTCGATTGTTGAATTATAAAGATATGTGAGTGGGCGGGCGGGCGGCGGCGGCCCTGGCTCACAGTATGACGCAGCAGCCGCAGCTCTCGCCGCTCTCAAAGGTGAGCAAAGCGGAGCGTGTGGCGGCCTCGAAGACATTGTCGACGCCCTCGCCGCTCAGGCTCGAGCACTCGAGGTACTTGCGGGCTCCTATCTCCTTAGCGACGGCATCTCCCTCTTGCGGCGTGACGAAGCGCAGCGACTTCTTGCGCATCTCCTCTATGGCGAGGGGGTCTTCCCGGAGATCCTTCTTCAGGCCGACGAGGATGATGGGGACGTTAGGGCAGAGGCGGGAGGCTTCCTCGATCCACTGGGGGCGGGCGGGGTGTATCAGCGAACCTTTGACCATATCCCCCCAGGCGGATGCGTGGGATATCGAAGGGACCAGGGGCCGTACCTTGTGCTTGACGTTGTCAAGGGAATCTGGAGTATCAAGCGAGAAGCCGATGAGGATGACATGAGCCCTAGAATATGCCAGCGGCCGCAATCTGTCGTAGTCTTCTTGTCCAGCGGTATCCCATAACGCCAACTGAACGGACTTGCCGTCTACTCTACAATCTGTGACATAGTTCTCGAAGACTGTCGGGATCTGCGGGATGAGAGCGGATGGTCGGCGGGCGGACGGTCGAGGGTTCGGGGAGGACATACGTAATGCTGCGGAGGGTCGTGGTGGTTAGCTTGATATGCTTCGCGGCAGGCTCGGGGGGCTGACTGATGGGAAGTAGCCGAGCGTAAAGACGCTCAGCAGAGATGTTTTGCCGCAAGCACCATCGCCGATGATGACCAGTTTCCTGAGGGAATTAGATGTCAGTACCCCTTTTTTTTTTTGGTTTGGTTGGGTGGGGGGGGGATATCATGTGATGAATCGAGTTCGGCGGAGGACCCCTGAGGAGGGATCGTCGAGACGGTGGAGGGGCAAACAGGTGGGTGCGTACCTGCGGATGACGTTTTGAGGGCTTTGGCTGGCCATGGTGTCCCAGTGAGAGTAGCCGCGTGGCGGAAGAGATGGGGGACGCGGTCTGGATGGGTGCGGGATCCCTCTGGCTGCGTATATTGCGTCGTCAGGGGACGAGGATTGCAGAGGCGGATTCGAGTCCGAGATCTCAGGTTCGACCGGGGGAAGGCCGAGTTGACAGGAAACGAGGGGGCGGCCGTCCGTCGGGGAGACCTTGGGGGTGGTTCGTTGGGTATAATGGCGAGTGTGGTAGTGGTGATAATAGATACGTTTATCGATGGTTGATGAATGGGTGGCCTGGGTTCCGTCCCAAGGATGGGTAATCGAAGAAAGCGGTGGTCTGGTATTTAGGGATTATGTTGTAATAAAACAAGAGGCGGCGCAAGAGCGGGAGATGACAAGCGATCAAGCCACGCGCATTGCAATGCCAGTCCTTATTGTCAAACGATACTCCGCCCCAGCCGAGGAGGCGTCCCGACCCACATGGGCACCATTGTTTTGTGTATATAACTCGTCCCCTTGACTTGGGCAGTGGTTAAGGACCAATTTCAACTCTCTACAACCCACACATCTTGACACTTATCTCGAGCCCGGTTGAAAGCGATATGGGGGTGGACGGGGAAAGGGGCGGGACTATGAGTCGTGTCATGCAAGAGGCAGAAGATGAAGCGGCAGCGTCCTTTTCCAAGTCCTGTCCGGTCGATTGCTCTGTTCCTCGCTCTCTCGGTACCTAGAATCTGCCCCGGCAGAAGCTCTTTACTTGCGTAGCAGTCCACCGGCCAGCTTTAATACGAGCTAGGCGCAGGACAGTACTGACACTACGGCTAAGCTCCATTTACCGTTGCAAACCCCACCCCCGCGCCCCGGGGCGAGAGCGGGGTGCAAGTCGCCATTTCAGGATAAGGTTACTCCGATACGAATCAGCCAGGTGACACTGCCTAGTACACTGTAATGGGAATTGACCGTCGACTGTACAAGTCGTCTTGGTCCGAGAAACCCACCACACTGTTGACACGGGGCAGGCAGCGATCTACGCCCTCTTAAGGAGCATCGTAAACGTTGAGGGCAAAAGAAACCTGCCTAGAGCGGCATGCTCACCACGTTGGGAAGCTGGCGGGCGTGTTTGCAACTACGAGTTTGTGACATGGCGTTTTCTCCACTGCTGCTGAACCACCCATTTGTCTCTCCATTGTGGTCCTACCGTTTGACCCCTACCCGACTGATGCATCGCATCCTAGTCCCCGCCAACCCCGCCGCTCCAAGCGGTCGGCACGATCGAGCCCGACCCAGCTGGCATGTTCAGCCCTCCTGTCGCTAATTCACTTTGGTCTTAGGGCTTGGAGTTTCGCCTAATGCCGGCCTTGGTCCCATGGACTGGATTATCCTCCCCGATGTGGGTCAAACTGAGCCGCATGCACACGGGAAGTTTCATGGGCCAGCCAGCCACCTTGCGAACCAACCTCCATTGCCGGGCCAAAACCTTCGTGGAAGTGATCCGTGGATGATCATGTCATTACCTCTGGCGGGGTAACCTGCACATGCATCAAGAGTCGCTCCACGGCAACGTCTTTGGTGAACCTAGTGCCTTCAGATGCCTGTCGAGACAGAAAAGGAGCCCGAGCGCTTCATCCATACTCACACATCAGGGCCTGATCCTACAATATCCGTAACAACATCGTCCCAATATGGCCGTCAGGCCAGCTTTGGTTTCCAACAACATTATTGAGCAGGGCATGTTCTCGGCCTGCCTGGTCTTTTCACTATTCGCGGTCAACTTCTTTTCCTCCGTCTTCTCACTCATCTTGCAAGTCCTTCTCCTTGTTACCCGCTTGCCCCTCATCTTCATTACCATCGCCGCCTACGGGATACTACTGCAATGGTTCCCAAGTGGCTCCGTTGTTAAGAAGCTTGCTTTATTCATACTGATGGGTATCTCCGGCACGTGGTGGACGGACCTACAAATCGATGGCGTTAGACGTGGCTCGGTAGCCCAACAGCCATCCTGGCGCCTGCCTCAAGGCGGCTCCGTCATCGTGTCATCGGCAACTTCTCCTATCGACGCTGTGTACCTTGCGGCGGCCTTCGATCCTATCTTTACTACATCCTGTCCTGGGACGCGCAAAGTGCGCCGGCTGGGTTTGCTTCAGGCAATCCTACGCGGGTTTCGACGAATCGGGGACAATCCTCTTGGAGACGCTGCCCTTGGGGAGCTGGAGACCTTGCTTGTGGAACACCCAGCGCGAGTCATTGTGGTGTTCCTGGACTGCCCAAAGACGAACAACAAGGGCCTATTGCCCCGCTTATCAAGCCTAGTCGCCGTTCCCCCTTCCACAAATGCCTTCCGAGTCAGCATCCGGTACACGCCGCCGGACACCGGACCATGGCGGGTGCCTGGCAATCCTCCGGAACGTGCTCTCCAGTCCTCTGCACCTTATCCGAGCGCATATCGCCGACGACGTGAATGTCCACGCCGCTCTGTCACAGTCACACAAGACGAACAGCGAGCCTGCCAATTTGGTAGCGCGGCACAACGGAGATGGTCCGAACCGGAGTTCAAGGTCGAGGGTGACACGCCGACGCACAACTAAACGGCCGCTCAGGGTTCTCGGCGTCATTAAAGAATGAGTACAGCAAACAGGCATCAGCCTTGGGTGGTCAGCAAAGGTCGCGGCAGTGGAGGCGACGGGGATGGATTATTAAGCCCCGAGCAACATGAATGTAGGCAGCGCCCGTGGTTGGTACAGATGTAGTTCAACAGAAGAGGATAAAAGAAAGAGACATGCATGGATGGCCAGAAGGCGTGGTAAATAGCAATGAACATGCCACGGCGCTCGCAGAACGTAGGATATCGTACATTGGGACTGTCGATGAACACCGCCCGTCACGGCGGGAAACTCGTTCCCTGAGCCGGGCTAGGAGGCCTTAATGCCTGTCTCATAGTTTCCTTGCACCGAAATAGTTCGTCTTCCAAGGCCCGGTTCTTCCGCAGGGGCTCCTGGACGATCCTCTCGCGACTGCCCTTGCCCTTGAGCACCGCAATCTCTCGCTCGAGTCTCCCGATGTGTTCCTTTGTCTTCGTCCGCCTAGCTCGTTGGACCTTCCTGTCGTTGGCTCTCTTGCGCTCCAGTTGCGGCGAATTCACCTTGGTGACTCTCTTCGTGCCTTCTCAATGGTTTAGCTACTTCTATTGCTTCCACCCGAACCCGATTCATGCTCCTGGGCAATCCTAGGGCCTATAGACCGTGACTTGCCCTTACTAAGGTCGAGGCGCTGAGTAGACCCCAGAGACGAGGACTGAGCTCGAGTGGGATGCTCGTATCTGTGCGGATGTCCCTCCTTTACCACGTACGACGGCGCCGATTCAACCAGCAGTTTGGTAGAACATAAAGATGCTGGCCGCGTCAGTTGGAAGTCTTTAGTTGACATCATTCTGTCGTGGTGCATATGGTCTAGGTCGGAAGCAGCCATTTGCACCTGGCCGGGTGCAACGGGACACACGTCCTGGCGATCATGTGCTTCCATGAGCCCTGGCGGCAATATAGGAACCAGCCGAGCCTGCGTAACCTGTGGACTCGTTCGCGGTGCGCCACCCTCGAGGGAAGGCCCAGAAGGTGTTGACAAAGGCTGCCGCTAAGGAAGCGCTGGATGTGTCGTCTCGTAAAGCCGTGGCTACTGACATTTGTTCGAGTTTCGGGAGCGAGAGCACTCGAAAGTCGTTGCGGCAGCAGAATTAGCTGCTGTGGGAGAAGACGTCGTAGACGCTCTCCTCGAGGGGTCATCCTGCCCTCGAAGGTGAATCTCCGGAAAGACCTGGATATGGAGTAAGCATGACTTCTCTCAGGAAAAGAAGGGGAGGGAGTCGGCGATGAAGGGCGACGGCAAGCTCACCTGTCGAATAGAGGGGATAAGTTCCCCTTCAAGTTCTGTCCGAGGCCATGCACCGTCAATAGACTGACTGCTATCGTAATAGTGGCCCTTTTTGAGTCCCGGGTGAGAGCACGGTGTCACCATCGGGAGCATTGGCTTGCTGGGTTGATCTTGCCCCGAAGCTAGGATGGGCCACGAATGACCACATCCAACAACGGACAACAAAATCGTGGTCCAATATCCGGGCAGCGGTCAGGTCAGCGCCAACTCGGCATCTAAAGTCGATGCCGCTTGGATTCCCCGGAGGAAGAGCAATTACGGTAATGTTCTGGTGTGGATGCCCACGACGGATGCAGGGCCTGGGGCCTTATCAACAAAAGATCAAGTGGATAGTGATAGTTCCAGGGCTTCGAAAGCCGGTCAAGTTAGAATATCACACGAATATTTAAAATAGCCATCCTCAGCCTCGACGAAAGGAGCAAATGGTAGTTCCATTGTACTAGAAACGTGTAGGGTAGGACCTATCCCCTTGCACGGGGAGTCGGAGTCAAGTTAGAGAGATGCTGAGGGAACCGGCAAGAAGTTTAACAAGCCAAGATGGTCCAATGCAAACAGTGACTTGAAGGAGCAGAGCTCGGACGAGAAAAGGAGAGGTTCGTCTAGAGTTGGAATGGGAACACTGATGGGATGGTGCAAAATCGAAATGTCCAGAGCAGACCAAAGCTGTGAGTCAGGGGCGAGGAATGGTATGGCAACAGGGTGATCAGGGTGTGCCATCTTCAGGCCACCACTATGGCTTGCCTAAGGGTGACTGGTAGAGGGAGAAGATAGTCTCGCGTCCGTCTTTGCCACTGGCGTGGTCGCATGTGCCAGGGGTTGACGATGCTTCGACGACACAACACGTCAGCCACGACCCCCCCATTTCAAGGCTCTTGTCATGGGGGTGAGGTCATGGTGCTGCATCTCGAAGGTTAAGCTTGACTCTGTGTGTCCCGGCCGGCAGGTTCACCGTTGTGTTTAGTTGATCACTGCTCCCTCCGTGGAGATGCGGGTGCCATCCATGCCGATCGGTGGATTATTGTGATGCCAGACGCCCAGCATATGGAGACGGGAGGAGTATTCACCTGGAAATTTCCAGGCTGCTTAGGTACTTCCAGCTGTGGCACATTTGCCCACGTTCCTGCATTTCTTAGTCCAAAGACATCGCCAGCATGTACCTAGACCTCCTTTAGGCACGTCATGTAACTGATCCACGTTCCGACAGGTGAGTGCCTCGCAAATTAGGGCCTGCATTCGTTTTTGATGAGAGATGATGCCTTGCAAAGAGCGTGGCCTGTAACCGTCGCGTTGGTCCGACTGAAACGACCCTGTGGGCGGCTGTGGCCAAGTCCACGGGATCGAGTCCGCCGTCGTTGGCCTCTCCAGTGGGCAAATCGGTTCGCGGCCCTGGGAGAGCTGGAGGGATGCCCCGACCGGGGTACCAACCCTTGGCTTGGCCCAGGATGTAACCCCTTTCCCCGCTTGAGGAGGGTAACCAGATGGATGTTGTGCGGCCCTTGTCATCGAGTAATCCTTGTTGTACCTGACAGGGGCATTGAATGGTACACGGTTGCTCGTTCTGCAAATCCTCGGCGAAGTCGTGGGCTGTACCATAGCGGACCAATTGGTTGGTCGGGACTGACTCCCAATCCCCTTTGGGACAACTTGGCTCCCCCAACGTGGTGCCCAGCCGTTTTTGCGTTCCACACACACCCAGCTCGAACGCGGCTGCCGCTCTCCGGCATGGCGTCTCCCAGAGAATATGCTTGTCAACGACCCCGTTTATGCCAACATCCTTTCAGGGCGTAATTCCCCAGCGGCATAACTTGACCAGGAGTTTCCAGGCGGAGGGAGATAGAGTACGGGGCAACGAAACCCAACGGGGCGCATGGTGTGGACTCCCTCCGTCCAGTGATGATTTTTCTCTGGCAGAGAGTGTAGGGCACTTTCACAAGCCTGTTCGTTGACTGCTTGCAGCCACACTTGGAGGGCTTGATGCTAAGCCACGGAGTGGGGTGGGCGGCTTTGCTCACAGACTGACGTGAACTTTGAATCTGAGTGGCGTGCGTGTTGTGGCGTGTTTGATTTGCTGGGCCAAATTGGACTTCAGGCTACGGCGGCCGTGTCTGGCCGGGTGGGTACTTAGGCGGCGGGGAAACATTCGTCCTGTTTGGCACAAATTCAAGTTTCATCGACCTGGCATTGAGGATGGTCCGGGTTCGCTCGAATTCCAGCACTCCATGTGCTTGCAGGGGTGGAAATGCCAGTGGCCAAGGCGAGTGCCTCGTGTGATTGCTCTGGTTCCAAGACGACGAGCTGCATAGGACTTGCCGGATGCCAGGCCCGTATCTACCGGAAGTGTCGTAGAAGAGTGCGTCGGTTGCATGACGCGCGGTTTGTCAGTTAACCTTCCGATCGGTTAACCACGCCGCCTCTGCCTTGGACGTCGAGATGCCTCCATCGCTAGAACATGTGACGATAGTTGGCGTGAGGGCGGGGGTCTGCGGCCGAACGAAGGGGAAGAAATGACCACCATACTGTACCATAGTGGACCACCTAGGTATTCCGGCTGGGACTGATTCGCAGTGCCGGCGCCGCGTAAGTCTAGACCCCCCATTGCGACCAGTGCGCATGGCGACCACCCCCAACCTGCGCATGAGGGCATCACCGACCACATGGTCACTCTGCAATAACTGAACAAGCATTCGTTAAAAAGGCTTCAAATCAATTGATCCGCACCTCAATGCAGCTCTCCTCGTCACTGTCGTCTTCAATGATCTCTACCTCGTCGTCGCTGCTGTCGGTGTCGTCATCCGTGCTGAAGTCCGCCCCCATCTCGAGCTGCAATTGCCTCTTTGCGCGCTCCACGTTTACGACCTGAACAAACTGTTTATTGGGATCCGGATCGACTCTGCGGCGTTTAGCAGGCTTTGAAGCATCTAATGCAGCTTGGAGACGGTCTTTTTGGTGTTCTGCGGTGGTGCGCGCGATGTTCGAAGTGTCGATTGCCTTCCCGACCTTGTTGAAGAGCTTCCTGCAGGTCGCCGCCCCTAAAGGTACACCACACTTTACCAACTCCCTATGCATTTTATAGACATCGCGAGATGTTTTTGGTGTTTTGACGTCAATTGCGCACAAGGGCGTCAAAAAATCTGGCTCTAAAACCGTCGTTTGGGCCCGATTTTGGGGATTCTGCTGGGCCTCCCGTACCTCCTCATAGTCCCGCATCACGAAGCGGGAACCCAGCGCCTTCAACCGATTGTGAGGCCACACCCCTGTGCCTTTGAAGCCTCCTAAGATGTTCTCCTTATTGAGCTTTCTTTTGCGCGCAATTTGGTATGCTTCAAGGAACTCCCGCTTGCCTGGGGACTCGTTCATAGTGTTATATGCAACCTCCGCGACCGCTTGACGATAGTGGTCCTTCACCGCCGAGAACACGCCCACATCGAGTGGCTGAAGAACATGTGAGGTATGAGCCGGGAGGTAAATCAGCCAGATTTTATTGATGAAGCACTCCGTCATAAATTCCTCTGTTGCGTGCGACTTGTGGCCGTCGAGAAGAAGGCATCGCCACTCTCTAGAATCCGTAGGCTTGGTGTTGGGAATAAATACCTCCTTGAGCCATTTCAGAGCAATATCATTGCTGGTCCACCCGTTTGGTGATGTGTCAAAACACCAATGCTTCCACCTGTCAAGTTCGACGTCGGGAAACCACTGCTGCTGCACGGATTGGCCCTTAAAAATAACAAGGGGAGGGATGAAGCCACCGCCAGCAGAAATGGCCTCAATTATCGTGATCTAGGTGCTCCTGGCGCCGTCCTTTTTCAAGGTAAAGTCGCGCAAGGCATCACTGACCACGAAGCCATTGTGACCTAGGCCCTCCGCGACGCCACACTCGTCAACGTTCCATATGTTCTCGGGCCGTACTCGTTTGCCCTTCAATGACGTCAGGCGGTCGAAGAAGATGTCGATATTGGCCTTGGAGGCACCGTCGTATCGTTTGTATTCAATAAGTCGTGATCTCGAGGTCTTCAAGGTCGGGTTGCGGCGGATGAAGCGTCGGTACCAGTGCTTGCCGAGGTGTGCGGAGGGGTTGTCGAGAGCCAGCAGGCGCATCGCGAAGTGCTTGAATTGCTTCAATGGAGCTGCATAGCCCATTGCTGCTTGGTCGAGGGCCCAAGAGACCAGATAATCCTCCTGGGTCACGGAGAGGGTTTGTCGGACTTGGTACCTTTGCTTGAAGGTTGGGCACGCGTCAAGGCGACGACGTAGGTAGGATCTGTCGACATCGTGTCGTCTAGCAGCCGTCGCGACAGGTACGCCAGCCTCAACTTCATCCAGTGCGCGCAGGGCGCGCAATTGGTAGTCTTTTGCGACCATGACGATAGCTTCCTTTTTGACGGTCACAATGCAGGTGGTCGGGTCGCGGTGCGACGCGGTTGAGCAGGTTTATATGGGAAAATGTATGGTGGGGTGCTCAACCGCGTCGCGACGCGACCCCTGGTCGCGATGCGCACTGGTCGCAATGGGGGGTCTAGACTTACTAGTATCGCGGCTATGGCCCGATCAAGCCACCAATTAACTAACCCGTTGGCCCTGATGAAGGGCGGCGATCTCCATGTTGAAACAACTGCTCATAAAACCACAGGGCGCTTTAGGTGATAAAGCTTCGGAAGCCCGGTGGCAAACTCTACTATAGCAGGCTCTTGCGCATTCTCGAAGGGCATCGTATGATTGTCGGGCGTGGCTGAGCTACGATCTGTCATGATATTTGATCAGGCACCCCTCGATTTATGTTCAGTGTACTGTATCCATCGAACGCGGGCAGAATTTGGCCACGAGGATATTAACGAGCACTAACAGCTCATGAGCGTTATCGCAGGCAACCCGACGACGCCGAACGACTACGACGCCTCAGCTCCAGATTCGCGTATACCGGCTTTGGTGACAGTTGGCGTCGTCGTCGTCGTCGTAGCCCTCGTGCTCCCCATTCTGTACGTAATCTCTCTCAAGTTCCAACCACCCATATGCATGCTCATGAACAAAAGCTGTCTGGTGAAATTACAGAGCCATAATCAGCCTCAGAGAGACGTTGAGAGAGCAAAAAGGAAATTGAAGGAGACAATCGACCTGCGAATGCTAAATGATGCGAGCCCCTCACAAAAGTACGAGCAGATTCAGGGGTTTAAGAGGGAGGCTGCTGTGGCTTCAACCCAGTCCAGCGCAGCTGAAGTCTGGTACAGTATGTTCCAAGTGGTGCAGTTTTCCTGGTAACACTGACATTGCTGCAGTGCAATCTGCCTCGAAGTCCTAGTGGATGTGGACAGCGTCCGACGATTGAAATGCAAACATCTGTTCACACGACTTGCATCGACTCTTGGCTCAAAAACCGTCATGTCGATTGCCCATTATGCAAGTCAATATTTATTCCAACAGAGGCGTAACGGGCTGAGCGGTAATGACCTCGGGGCAAAGGCCCTCGTCCAGGCAAACTCCCGGCTACTTCTTCTATCTTCCTCATCAGAGTCTTCTTTGTACATCAGGTCCCATTTGGTAGCAATGCAAGTCGGTTCCCTCACACGTGCTTCATAGCCAATTCCTCGTCGGCTGCAACTTTCCTATGGTCTGCGCCTTCATCGACAGGTTCTGCGACGTCAATGTAAGCTGTCCAGCACCAAAGGCCCGCTCCCAGTCTGCAGCCATCGTAGGAATACCAAGGATGTAGAACCAGTTTGCTGATCAGCGGATGCGTGGCCTGGTGCTCCGGCTCGAGCTCCGCCGGTCCCCGAGTAGGCAGAAGTTGACATATCACCATGTTTCGGCGGCCTCGAAGCAGATTTCGGCTGGGGGGTCATGCATCGGAAGCTGCTGGCTTGGGACCACCGAGCACTTCCTGAGGAGTCTGGAAAGTACAATTCTCTTGTATGACGGGTTTCCGGTGTCGCATTGTGCCGGAGAGCTGCTCTGTGAGTTCCACGCTTCCGCGAGGATCTCTGTGATCGGCAGTTTTTATGAGAGCCCGAAATGGGATCCAAGGTCCATAGAGAGGTGGGAGATAAGATCTTGGTCGATATCCTTGTACACGAGATACCGTAGAGTGACGGTAAATGGAAGAGGCAAAAGCAGGAAACAGACGCTGTACGGGCTTTTAGGAGATCATGACAAAGCTTGGGAAACGGAAATGTGCAGAGCAAATAGTGGCCCTATTGGCTGGCAGCCACCGGACATGATTAAATGTGTGTGTGCGTGTGTGTGTGTGTGTGTTCTGGTTGACCAAACGTACATCCGAAATTGTCTGCGTACTTAAAATACAGGCTTTCATCAACAGGAGACCGAGATATCTGTGGTCCTCTCCTGGGACACCTCGCCAGTCCTTAGCTCCTCTGGGCTGGCACCCAGATCTCCAGTCACGACGATAACTCTTCTTGATGAGAGCCACTCCGTCAAGATTAATTTCGGAGCTGCATGGGTTCATCAACCTCAAACGAATCGGGGAAGATATGTGAGGATCGCTGCTTTATGTCCCCCTTCCATCATGAGCAGGGGTAAGGCCGGGGTGATGCGTAGTCATCCGGGGTGATCGGCATTCCCCAGGTTTCCCAGCGATTCGGCACCATTGTGGAGCCATTCTAGCTTTACTAGCTCGTCCACATACGCTCGTCTCCAATCATAAACCCGGAAAGCCCCCTGCGTTGACGAGTGCCCTCTGCAGGCTATCAGACATCAGACCACACAAGGTCCTACATAGTAGCTGAGCTACACAACTCTAACTTACCGAAGACCCAGCTTTCACATGCTGAGGTATGAGTTCTGGAAAGGACGGCACATTGTCAGCCTCCCAGTGCGGGGAAAGGTCAACGGTTGGGGCATACCGAGATGTAAGTCTGTCGTAGGAGGCGTGCTGCGTCCTCAGGCTGGTTTGTACCATGATGTCGAACGACAGTATCATTCAACAGAACAGGCACCCCGCAATCTCTCGGCCGCTCAGCGAGCTTAGATTGAATAGGCATGCCCCGGTAAAAGACAGCGGGTGAATACCTGGCTCAGTGCTTCGATGTAAGTTGTGAGGAGCGAAGTGTGTCACGTTCATATGTGGCACTGGTAGCCATTCCTCTAGCTTGGCTCAGTTAAGTACTTCAAACACACGACTATACGGCGGCTAACAACGGTTGATCCCTTGATACCAAGTACGTCATGTTGCATCTGATGAATCTCCCAGACCCACGCAATTGTTGGCCGGTTACAGCGCTTGGGCCATAGGTTCATTTGACATGTCAGTACCAGCAAGAGAGATCCCATCCAGTAAGGAGGTTCGGCGACACTTCACGGGTTGTTTTCTGCAACGCTCACTCGCCATTATAAGAGAAGTTTGAGTCAAGATGTGTCATAGATACGAGGAAATCTGCACGGTTGAAGCTTCATTCTGAACCAATGATGCGTTACTGCCCGGAAAACATCGGTGTAGAACGAGCCGCGAAGAAGCATAAAGTCCCCAGAAGCAACCCAGCTTCAAGATCTTTTCCTTTCCTTCTCCTCAGACAGGACGTCTCTTATCATTTAACCGCCTAATCACTTGCCAAGTTCAATTCACTATCTCCCCTTCATCACATGCGTGCAACTGCCGTCAACATGGATGATATCCAATTTGCGTCTTCTGATTCTTCGTCCAAAAATTCCAAGCTCCTCGTCGTCGACCCATCCGCACTCGTTGAAGCCATCCTTGGCCACAAGGCCAACAAGCAAATGTCTCCTGGCTCTGACAGTTTCCAGTCAGACTACGATGAGCTCGGCGATGTGAAACCGGCATCAACGCTCTCCTCTGGAGGACGGAGCCTGCACGCTGACGCCCCCCCCCCAAGGATGTCAGAGTGGGTGCCGTCAATCCATATGCCCTTGCCGAAGCCCTGCTTGGGCGAAAGATTGAGGCTCGTACGATGGCCTCGGCGAAGATCCTGGCCAGTGTCCTCCAGACGGAATATGATGAACTCTTCGATATGAAGCATGATTCCGTGCTCTTTGCCGGACTGAAGCTCAACAAGAAAGATAGGAAAGCGGAGAAGCTGACGGAGAAGGACATGAAGATCCTAAACGAGCACGATCTCGAAACCCCTGATCTCTCGGAGGTCCAGCAGTTGAAGGACCTCGAGAAGATTGGACTGAAGGACATGGGTGAAGCCCGTGTGAAGATGGCTCGCATGCAGAATGGCAAGCTGCGCTTGATCATCGATGCGCACTCTCTGGGCAAGACGGTCACCAACCGGGAGGTGACCATGACCGTCAACGAGCTTGTCACTCCCTTCAGAATGCAAAAGGGCCACTGGATGCCGCCGAACGGTTCGTGGCGCGACATGTACGACTATTACTTCCAGATGTTCCGCAAGCGCGTCATTGGCGACCTTGCCACGTTCCAGATTGTCAACGGGAACACTATGCACAGCTTCGACGACCCGATCCAGGGTTGTACCAGCAACAGCTGGCTGATTGCCGCCCTCTTCTCCGTCTTCTGGTCGGACCCTTCTGCCATCAACCGCTCGACCCGCGTCCACCAGAACAAGGACGAGAAGAAGCGCCTCGTTATCAAATTCCACGACAAGGGCGGCGACAACAACGCCCGCACCGACACTGTGGAGGTCAACTACGAGATCCCCATGAATAACTCGAACAACGAGCCCCTGTACTGCCGCTCCAGCGACGGAGCTGACATCTGGCCCTCGTTGTACGAGAAGGCCTTCGCCAAATGGATCACCGGCAGCTCCTCTCAGCAGCCCGACATCACCCAGACGCACAGCGGCGATCCGGTCAAGGCCATGGCCCAGATCAACGGGCGCGACACCCATTACTACATTACCGAGAAGCACTCTGCCAACGACTTGCTCGGGCTGGTCCGCTCCAACTGTGTCAACCTCAAGACCATCAACCCCATGACGGCCTGGACCTACGCCACCGGCGATGTGTATACCGGCAGCAACATCGTTGCCAACCATGCCTATTCCGTCCTCGGCTACACTGTCCTCGGCCACAAGCAGTACATCATTCTTCGCAACCCTTGGGGCGTCACCGAGCCGACCGGCTTGACTAGCTACCCGGGACTCCTGGAGCGCATTGATCCGACTACGTGGTACCCTGCCTCCATGCTTGACCATGGCGGTCTCTTCGGTCTCGAGGCCAAGGCCTTCAAGGAATGCTTTGCCTACATTGGCACTGCGAAGTAAGCCAGGGCGTTGAGGTTTCCATAAGCATACGATGTGCTCAAACCCACTCTCTCACCCGCTCCTTTGGTTTCTTGTGGTGCAGTCCACTCCTTGTTGCAGCTTCTTCCCCTTGCTTCAGTTGCTTCCCCGAAGGCTAGGGAGGATACAAGGTGCTAGGATTGGCCTATGCAACATGTTAGGCTTAACAGATTGATCGCTGGCCCTCCAAGGGAGCTGGGGCCCATACGTAGTTCTCATAGGAATGCAAGTTTGCCCCGATATTTGATTAGTTGGACGGCCACGGGGCGATATTTGGTTGAACTGGCAATTTGCCAAATGATTTGCATGCTTAACTCTACCTGTTTGCAAAATATCTACTGCTCATAGGTCGCGCATACTTTGGTAATGTTGGCTGGCAGTGAGATAAGTTACTCCTAAACGTTGTCTTATCGCCACTATTGGAACATGAGAATAAAGGAAGTAGTTGCCTCTGAGACATATTCTTCATCTGGAAGGTTTGAATAAGGCAATGTCCAGCAAAGATACTAGGCAAAACTTCGCAACGATGGAGTGGTGTGCAAGGCCTGGAGAACCAGTCGCCAGTGTCTGTACTCAGCCAGGCCTTCGGGGCACAGGTGTTCCGACTCCCAGCCTCTTAAATCGGAGGAACACTGACCCCAGAACTTGGTGTTATCAGTGCGGTACCTAGAGTTCGAGACGATCCTGCCCTGAATCCACGGAATAGCCTCCTTGTAGCGACGAATGTACTCCGTGTTGAGGTTGGATAGGCCAGAGGCCCCGTTGCGTTGACCGGCAAACCATCTGTCGTATCCATAGTAGTTCTGGCAGTCCCAGCGAGAGGCCACGTCGGCGTGGAGGTCTCTCATATCTTGCTTCAAGGGTGACAGGAGACGAACCAGGCGACGGCTAAACAAACTTTCAAGCAGCCTGCTGAATCTAACAGTCTAGCCCCAAGATAAGGCCCGTGGATGAGGGTATGAAGTTGTGCATACCAGCCAAGGTCTTTCCCGTGGGTGACTTGGGCCACGAGCCTAAGTGCGTCTTCGAATATGTTGTTGTTGTATGGCGAGAACCTCAGCCCAAACTGGTGAAATATCTGGACTTCCAGCGTCGCGTCTTCGGGCTATGTGGTTCTTTTCTCCCGCCAGCCACTTAGCCTCAAAAGCCAGTCCGAGGCTTGCGATGCCGAGTCCGACCTAGTCTCATCAATATGCCAAACCCCGCCTTCGGAACCATCCCACGAAGGGTTCGTCGAATGGCACGCCGATCAGTAGTCGGGGGAAGGTCGAGCCAAGTCCCAGACAACGCACTTTGTGCTGCTCGCGTAAGCGCCCTAACGCTTCGTCGTGGAGACTCTTTCCAATCCCTCGGCCTCGATGTGTCGACCTCACGATGAGAACTCCCAGAGACCCGACGAGGTCCCCAGCGTTATCTGCATTCATGGTATATGTCGCACAGAATCCAAGAAGCCCCGTGTGATCGCGAACTACGGAATGATGGGCGTTGCTTCTGCCTAGAAGGGGCCCAAGAATATCTTGAGGGAGATGGAACCGCGATGGAAGGGCATCCAGCCAAAGCTCTGTGGTCGACTGGAGATCCTGGTCTGAGTTCCAACGCTCCACACGCCATCGATGAGGCATCAAGGCGATGTCATCCTGCCGGCGTTGAGAGGCGGAAACACTGTCATCTATCGAAGAAACTCATATTAGCGGTTGTCCTGAATCTATCCATCTGTAGTAGTTGTAGACTGGTCATACCGGGAGAAGTGTGCGGCTGTTCCCCAGACCCGACGGCCAACCCGGTATCGACAGCCTCACTCTCTGGGCCCGAAACCGCCGACCAATCATCCTCTGCAATGCTCCTACCTAATCTAAACAGCCCCCCAAGGAGGCGCCACCAAGTGCGAGAGCTTGTTTCTGGTCCCCCCAAGATCTGAGGGGTATCATTTCCAGCTGACATGATCGCAGATGGGGTTCATAAGCGAATCGAGTCGAGAGGGAACAGTCGAGACAGGCGAGAATCAATATGGAGCAGACGTGGATCAGGCTAGAAGAGAACAACGCCGGCGGTTCGCCTCAGTTATATCCCTCTGGAGCCTCGCACAACAGCCGAGCGACCACACCACTAGTCGATCCGGACTCTCGGCGGCATGTAAACGCGTCGGTAATGAAATACCACATCATAATTCCTGACCTTGTCCAGAGTGCGTCACCACATGGGCGTCGCGGTGCGCGCACCAACAGCCTCAGCAGTTGCTCCTTTCATGCAATACGATTATTAGATTCAGTACAATGTAACCGGCACGCCGCAACCAGAACGCGAAACTCACGCTCATCCTCAGTCTCCCTATTCTCCGGGATCCCATTCCCCGGCTTCAATCACCCGCCGCCAGGCTTCTGTGCAAAGACTCTCTCCCTGCAATATCAGGTCAAAACCGAACAATACCTCTTGGGAGGAAAGGTGGGACTTACACTCTAATCGTCATTCCATCCTGAAGGATTTCCCTCTCCAGTCGGCTCATCATCTCCTCTCGCGACAGAGAAACTGGCACCAACTCCATGGCTCGCGTCAGGATGCCTTTCATCTGCTCAACCACGCTAACTAGAAGGCAGCGACCCCCGTAAACGGAGATCCCCGTAGTGATTAAGTACCGGTCCCGAGGCCGGCGCAAGACTTTGTAGCCAACGTGCCTCAGCTCACGTTGGCACGATCACCCCGGTAGATGCCAATATCCAAGCCGGCGGCATTCGTGAGGACGGCAAGCATCCGGAACCAATCGATCCACGCGCTGCCGGGACCTATTGGCCCAGGCGGATGGTAGCTCATATCGGAAATATCTATCACGCCTCCAGGTTGCAAACAACGGAATGCTGCCTGCAGTGTCACTGTCCATTGCCCTCTGCGTCTCAGTGTGAGTTAGCGATAATAGCGACATTTCCGAATGAAAGCTGAGGCTGACGACACCGCAAGGCGATAACACCATAGGTGCGAGCGTCAATGGGCGTGGAGGTCATATGCATATGGACGTTCAGGGAGGCAACCGCGAGACTCACCCCCTGGTTGTTCATTTTGAACTTTGGCACCACCTTCACGGCTACCTCGCCAGCATCTCCTTCCAGGTCTCGTGCGCGGTAGACCTGGCTAAAGGCGCCCTTACCGAGGTTCTCGAGTAACTCCCATGGCTCCAGGTCCTGAGTCATCAGGACTTTGCTTTTGCTTTTGATTTCCTCAGCCGCCACTGTCACCATGATGCGGTTGTCCACACGCCTGCTCGTCTTGGTCCAGTATAATGTGCGATAGCCTTCAGTGCGATATGTAAAGCGGCTGGTGGCTGACTGTTGGGCGACCGGTGGGCGACTGGAAGTGAATTCTTGCCTTCCCCAACTTACGTAAACCAGTTTTAATAACTGCAAGATCCTCTCGGTGTCGCAATCAGAAGAGGCACTGCACAGTACTGTTCGGTGATGCCGTCCTCCATCACCCAAGCAAGGGCTTATGAGACGAGGATGCAGGAACGCTTCCCAAGTCGGAGGCTGGCTGACTTGTTTGTCCCGTCAGCCATCATCGCCATAAATTGATTGGGTCGCATCTGTCTAATCCAGAGCACAACCTGTTTTTCTCACACGGAAATAACGATCGCGCCTTAATGGCAATCAAGCAGCACTCTCGTAACCATGACGATGCAATGCTGTCATGATAACGGGCTCACGATGACAGTTCGCTCTTGTCGACGTCATTGTGCTACTCGTTTACTGCCTTACCCTCTACGGATCATCATCATACGTCCCTCCCCCCACTTCCGACGCACCCCCCCATCCGACGCCCCCCAAAATCCACCCCATCAAAAAACAGACCCTGGATCTATCCCTTTTTTCAACAACGCCTCGATGCAACAATAATACAGTCCTCTGGCTCACTAGATAATTCGACGTCGCTGGATTCAGCTGTACTATCGTCTTTTTCACCGGCTTCAACCTGGGCCCTATAGATGCGTTCGATGTCGGCGCTTGCCGTTCCGAGGAGTCGTCCCAAACGTACGCGAGTCTCGCCCACAGCCGCCCAGAGAGAGTTTTAAGAGCCGTTCACATAGCTTATTTCATTCATCAGGATGTGCATATAGAGAATCATCAGACACGGAACGGGGTGGCATGTAGTTGGGGTATACACAGCCTTCACTTGAGTTGAAATAAGACATTGAATAACGTAATCCACAAGCGACCCGCCCACTTTCTTCCCTCTAAACAAATCCTCAATCTTTTCCTTCATTCTCCCACCATTACCTCTTATGGCGCAATCTAAAGAACACGACCTTATCTTAGCGCTAAACGCGCTTCAATCAAACCCGAAATTAAGTGTTCGAAAGGCTGCATCAATCTATAATGTCCCACGTACAACCCTCCGAGACCGACGACGTGGCGTAGAGCGCAAACGTGATACCCGACCACATAACCAGAAATTGACCCCGTACGAAGAGGAGAGCATCGTACGATACGTAATCGACCTAGATTCGCGATCATTTCCGCCGCGACTTAGTGGTGTTCGAGAAATGGCGGATCGACTCCTCCGCGCACGCGACGCGCCGCGCGTCGGAACGAACTGGGCTACAAACTTCGTACGATGACGACCTGAGCTCCGAACGCGTTTTAATCGAAGAATCGACTATCAGAGAGTCCTCTGCGAAGATCCGGACACGTATCGCGCGTGGTTTTTACTCGTACGAAACATAATCGCGAAATACGGGATACACGACGACGATATCTATAACTTCGACGAGACGGGCTTCGCGATGGGTAAGATCTCCGCCGAGACTGTCGTTACAACCTCCGATCGACGCGGCAAGCCAAGAGCCGTACAACAAGGGAATCAGGAATGGGTTACAGTAATCCAGGGTATCGGGTCGTCCGGCAATTCGATCCCGCCGTACATCATCTTCGCAGGCAAGGTCCACCTCGACTCCTGGACGACCGAAAGCCCTCTACCGCCTAACTGGGTAATTACGCTTACTGAAAACGGCTGGACGACGAATGAGAAAGGTCTCGAATGGGTAAAACACTTCGATTTTCATACAAAGAGCCGTACGAAGGGCGCTTACCGGCTCCTTATCCTCGACGGCCACGAGAGCCACCACTCGGTCGATTTCGAGCTATACTGCAAGGACCAGAACATAATTACGCTCTGTATGCCTGCTCATTCGTCGCATAAGCTCCAGCCTCTCGATGTCGGGTGCTTTAGACCTCTTAAAAGGGCGTACGGAAAAGAAATCGAAGGTCTCATGCGGGCGCATATTACCCACATCGCGAAGGAAGACTTCCTCCTAGCCTTTTACAAGGCGTACGACGCTGCAATTACCAAGTCAAATATACAGGCAGGCTTTAGAGCGACTGGCCTAGTACCGTACGACCCGGAATATGTTATTTCGCAGCTAGATGTAAAGCCCCATACGCCAACTCCGCCAAGTTCATCTGCAGGCCTTCCGCCACCTTGGGTCTCGAAGACGCCGAACAACCCAATTGAGGCGGAATCACAGACCGAATACATCAAGAATCGCATTGTACGACATCAGGGCAGCTCTCCAACATCAATAATTGCAAGCCTACGGCAGCTAAATAAAGGAATCGCGATGATGGTGCACGAGCAGACCCTTGTACGCCACGAACTCGCCGAACTTCGAGATGCAAATGACCGCCTTAGCCGCCGTCGCCGTACGAAGAGAAAGCAATTACAGAAAGGAGGGTCCCTTACGATTGATCAGGCAAAGGATTTAAAGTCCCAGATTGACGCGACGGAGCAGTTAAGGGCAGAAACGAGTCAGCATAGTGGCCGTACGAGGAGGACAGAGACGCGCGCGCGACGCTGTGGCGTCTGCGGGGAGCCCGGCCATAATGCGCGTACGTGTCAGAAATTTGAGTCCACCTCTGAAGAAGAGGATTCTGAATAGTTTGAATTAATTTGAGGCGTTGTGATTGATTTCTCTTATATATTGTCGCGTAGGTAGGACGGAAGTGTCCCACTCCCTTGTTTGTCCCACTCCCTTGTGGAGTACGTTACTCAACACTCCATCATTACATTTCGGAGTCACAGATTAGACTCGTCCTACCCTGCATAGACGAGACCTCCTCATAAGAAAAAAAACGCCAGCATTACCACATCCCCCTCCCAGTCGATAATATAGGATACCCTGCTTTCAGCTTTGTACCAGATTTCAATCAATACATACCTCCTCAGTGTTCTCTTTTTCTTCGGGTCAGTCACCGACGTAAGCGCAGTTTCCCTCCACTTTCGGACGGAATCAATGGGGCGCCTCGACTATGACCTGGCTACCACGGATACCCCTAATGCAAGTAATCAATGGACGAAGACGCCATGTGTCTCAGCAGAACTCTGCCATATGAACATCGTGATTGTCCGTTTTTATGCCCTGCCAGGCTTATTAAGCCTCCTTTGCCGACATGCAGGGCTACAATGGTTGTCATAAAAGGCCTTATTCTGCCCAGCTTGAAGCAAGTATGTGCATTGAAAACCTTCCATGGCTGTGATGAGGGGCAAGTACCGCACACTCAATCCAGACGACGGCATTGCACTCAGGGTAAGCCATGGGCCGGATCCGTGACTCGTCGATGGCCTGCAGCTCCTCGGGCCTGCCTATGTCAAACACGTCGCGCCGTGACTGCTTGAATATTTTTGTACCGACACCGGTGGCAGTCTCTTTACGCTTCAGCTTGTTATTGCAGGTGGATGGGTTGTTGTATTGGGACGCTTGGATATGGACCAGAGACCGCACCGAACGCACCCAGCTTCAGTCTGTCACGGGCCGCGTGCCAGATTGCCCTTCGTAGAGGAGCGCAATCGTGCCTAGCACCTTTGCTATGAGTACGCCAATTGGTCGGGGAGGCTACCGACCCTGGCTGTTGCTGGGTAGGCCTGTCAATGACGAGGGTCTCCCTGCAGGCTGTGGGAAGGCGTCCTTTGGCCGCAACAAGGCTACGACACACCTCAACAGTGCTGCCTGAGCCATGGAACCCCAGCACGCAACGTGCACATCGGCAAGAAAACTGCTTTTATTTTTGCCTGGCTAGTGATGTGGCCATGCAAAACTCGCTGGTCGCCCTTGTTACTTTGATACTGATCAGTTACCGCAATACGATCTAAACATTGAGCAATAACGAACCGGCAGCAGCATTGTCGGGCTCGGAGGGTTTACCGAATCCTCAGTGGTAGGCGGCCGATTCTTCATTTTGGCTGCATGACGAGCAAAAGATGGTGCATATTCAGGGGCACAGCCCGAACCCAGCCCCCCTGTAATGCTCGCTGTCACTCGCATTCTTAAACACGCGAATTGCCATCGAAAACGGACTTCTGAAAGTCTGTCGATATCGTCAATCTCCGCAAATTCCGACCCGTGCCTACAGAAGACGGACCAAGAACACGCCAACATGTTTCCCACATTCACCGGCGACTCTCGGCGGCCGCGCAACGTGAACCTCAGCAGACAGCGGCCCTCGAATCCCTGGGGCCCCAGCGGCTGGGGCGCAAACCCAGGCGCATCATCTGGTGCCTCCAAGACGGTTGCCCATGCTCAAGCAGAAAGGGAGAAGCGCCAGAAGAATCGCGAAGAGCTTGTCGCTGCGAAGCGGCTCCAGAGGATATGGAGGGGATGTTGCGCGAGGCAGAAGATTAGAGAAAGTCATCGTCGGGCATTTGACAACGAAATGCAGCGTGCCGGGGGTACCGATCTTGGCCACATCACCAAAACGTTGCCACTGCTGGTGGCTCTTTTTGACCCAAAGCGAGACGACGACCAGAATAGGTTAGATTCATTCGTACACGATCTCACAGCATATAGAGCACGAGATCATCAACTCGGAAGCCTCAACCAGCACTCTCTTGATCGCCTGGTCGGTCTCATCGTCGCTGCCCTTGAAAGGTAAGTCAAATAAGGCTTATCTCGCCTCAGTCTGTTCAACTAACGTACCAAAAGCTACAGAGGACCATTCGCTTCCGCCCGTGCGCTCCTACCCCTTTTATCTGAGCTGGTGACAAAACGGCCTTGGAGTGTTGGCTCAATCCTCGGCCGGTACTATCATGTTGCGGCACGGTACTTTTCAGAGGGCATGGATCCTGCCGAGCAAGCAATGCTCTGCGACGTTGTCCGCGCACCCTTATCTTCCGAGAAAGGTACGTGTTGACATCTCGAATCTTACACTTTATCGAAAGCGTGCACTGACAGGAGCAGCGTCAGATCTAAAATCTGCGTACCATGCGATAGCATTTGACTTCTTGACCTTTGACGGCCTTCCTGTGATCAGACAGAACCCAGAGGTTCTGTCAGCTGTCATAGATCACCGCTTGCTTTCAGATATCATATCCAATGCTATCTTGTCTGGCACATCCGCAAACAAAACATCGAGGGACGGTCAGTTATGGCTCCTAGCACATTTCATCGCGCTCAGCAGAACATCCGCCGGCGGTCAGGATACCATTTACCTGAGAGCTCTTTACCTTCAACTTTCGAGTCTTGCCGTCGATATCCGTTTGCGGTACAACCAGGATGACAGTGGCAATGGCGATCAGGTTTCGGACGACGAGGATCTCAAAATACTTGATCCTGCGTCATCCACATTATCTGATTTCGTTGCCGAGCAGCTTGAGTTTCTCGTCAACGACGATGGCATTAGTGAACTCTTGCGGAGATTCACCACGTGAGTTTAAGCCATCTTATTGGCTTGGGAGATTTCTAGCAGCTGACTTCCTTAACGATCCAGAACGTCATCGCCCAGTGCAGGGCTCTCGGAGGACGCTAATCTGCTCGCTGGCTACACGTTGGCTTTGCTCAAGTGCTTTCCAAACCATGGCGACGATATCAAGATGCGGCTCTTTCATGGCGACATTACGACGAGCGATTCCGGCAAACAGCACACTGTGCCGACCGTGAAGTACTTCTGGCACGCGGCGTCAAGGACCGAGATATTTCGTAAGCTGATGCAAAGCAAGATTACGCATCCTGCCTCAGTTTTAGGTCCCTTGCTGCAGCCGGGATCCAAGCACAATGAGGAGTGGCGCACAATGCTATTATTTCTCGAGCTCTATAACTTTCTGCTGCGTGTCACGGATGACGAGGATTTCCTGCCTTCAACCTTTCAAGCGATGTCTCAGCAGAGCCCGCAAACAGAACGCATTCGATCCAGCGGGCTAGACCAGGAAGAACTCATAGCGCTAACGAGCTTTCTGAAAAATCTCACGTTCCCGTTATATCACGATCTACCAAGCATAATTTCTTCGGCCAAGGAGCCCGCGCGACTTGACCATTTCATGGGGCTACAACCCAAGCCTTTAGCTCAATCTGGATCCTCACAAGAGTCCTTATCTCCCACCTTCGGGAATGACGTTATTGGCCTCCGTCAGATTGCTACCAGCACCATGAGATCACTATACGAGAGGGACTCATGCCGAAAGTTTCTGCCGCAAGACTTCTGGTTGATGACATCAAAGTTCTACATGAACGGGTTTATTTCAGCGGTCGTTCTGGAGGAGCAGCAGAAGAACGACACCACTGAAGAAGACGACGAGGACGAGGATGAGATTGACAGAACCCGATTTCATACTGCAAGTGTCTCGCGCATATCACGGGCTGCCCAGATCGAGCGACATCGGCAACTATGCAGGATGAAGCGCGAGAGGTTACTGGCGCAAGTGACCCCTAAACTCGAGATTCTCAGGAATATGCCCTTTATTATCCCCTTCGAGATTCGAGTGAAGATCTTTCCGACAGTTCATCGCCCTCGACAAGAACCGCAGGCGCGGTGGCTATGAAACACCCGACAGAGAAGAGGTTCTGAGCGATCACACTGCTTATGTGAAGCGTGGCTCCGTCTTTGGCGATGCCTACAACCAGTTTTACAACCTTGGTGAAGGCATCAAAGAGCCTGTACAGATCACGTTTGTTGATCAATTCGACCAGCCAGAGGCTGGTATCGATGGTGGAGGTGTGACCAAGGAGTTTCTCACCAGTGCTGCGGAAGAGGCCTTCGACCCTAGCGAGAACGGACCTGGGTATTTCGTGGCAAACCAGCAGAACTTACTGTATCCCAACCCAAGCGCCTTTGATGAGCGCGCTGTGCTCGTTCATTACACCGGCACCGCCAAGGGATCGCCGGAATGGAACAACGGAATGACTGACCTGCCCAAACGGTACGAGTTCTTGGGCCGGCTGATGGGGAAGTGCATGCACGAGGACATTCTTGTCGATATCTCCTTTGCAAGCTTCTTTCTTCTCAAGTGGGCGTCGTCAGGTCAGCCCTCGCCCACCAGCCACCGGGCGAATCTCAACGATCTTCGGGATATGGATCCAGAGTTGTACCAAGGTCTGATCAGCCTGAAGAACTATCCCGGGGATGTTGCCGATCTCTCACTGGACTTCACCGTAACAGACCAGGTCAGGGACATCCATGGCAAACTCCACCGAACCACACGACCTCTGCGCAAAGAAGGATCGAGCCTGCCCGTCACTAACAGGAACCGGCTCCTCTACATATCATACGTCGTCTACCACCGCCTGGTTGCCCAGCCATACCGCCAGACAAAAGCGTTCCTGCGTGGTCTGGGCACCATCATCAAGCCTCATTGGCTGTCCATGTTCAACCAGTCGGAGCTGCAGCGCCTCATCGGCGGCGACAGCACCGAAATTGACATCGAGGACCTGCGCCGCAATACGCGATGTGCGGGCTCGTACACCATTGGTGACGACAACGTCGTGCACCGGACCGTGAATTTTTTCTGGCAAGTCATGCACTCATTCAACGACTCTCAGCGACGCGAAGTTTTGAAGTTCGTCACCTCGACGCCGCGTGCCCCGCTGCTCGGCTTTGCCCAGCTCAGTCCCCCGTTCACCATCAGCGACGACGGCATCGACGAAGGGAAGCTGCCCAGTGCGAGCACATGTGGCAATCTGCTCAAGTTGCCTCCGTACAGCTCCAGTGAGACACTCCGGAGCAAGCTTTTGTACGCAATCCAGTCTCGGGCTGGATTTGACCTGAGCTAAGCGGTGCTCCTGCAAACTTCATGGTGTCCATAGTAATCGTTGTTTCCGACGGTATGTACGATGGGCAAAGTGGGTGGGACTTTTGAGCCATTGGGTTGGGGGATCTGCGTTGCATTCTAGACAGTCTCTCACCTTGCAATGCATCGGTCCAGGCGCGCATGTACGCCTTTATGGTGCTGGTTTCGGTCTCGCTCTGCATTACATAATCTCTAGACCTTGTTTTAATCTCTAGTCAGTTTTTCACCAAGCATGGATTGCTCTCAGTTAGCAGTACATCTTCGCCCTGTTCCTTGCCACCGGGTATCTAGTCCCCCAAATCTTAACCTGTCGGACCTTTCGCTAACCTTCGCGTGACCCCGTTTCCTACCAGGTCTCGGAACTCAACTGGCACTCGCCTACGCCATCCACAAGAGCTTCATCTTTCTCCGCGTGCCCCTGACTGCGGCTGTAACGCCAAAGGTGGTCAAGAAGCTAAGATCGTGGGGTTGGAACATTGGCAAACGGCGGAGCATGCCGACGGCCACAACTCCCACACCCAAGGCGTGAGGTGGACCAGCACAACATGGCACTTGTGGCTGGGAGTGTCTTGACCAAGCTCGTCCGCTTAAGGAGTGGTGCGGCTGACCGAGCAGGAGAAAAAGTCGGTGGTGGCCGCGTGGTGGGCTCTGGTGCCGCATGGGTGCCTGCCGTTGTAAGCGCCGCGTGGCGCCAGCTCGCTAAAGTGCGTGCCTGACTAGAAGGCCGCGATTCAAGCCATCAGAAGCCGTCGGCCGTGTTACCCACCTTCGTTCGGAGCAAGCCAGCGCCGCCCACAGCTCGGCCGTCAGTTTCTTTTGGATCGAGCGGCGTTCGTGTGTCAAAGTTGTAGTAGTAGTGTAAATCTCTCTCCTTTATAGCGCATCATCACCATAGATTAAACTCGCTTGCATGTCCCCACCTTCGGAGCCAAAGAAGGCCCAAAGCTTCGATTTCGTGTAAAAGCCCCTTCAGGGCATAGCAGGACTTGCTCCGAGACAAAAAGGTGAGAGTTTCAACCCACATCCAACCGGAAAGAAGAGGCAACGACGCCAGACCAGGCCGAACTGACTAATTGCCGTTTCCAGTAACACAGCCCACGAATACGCAAACTTTCCGCGCCCAGCTTTACCTTCAGCTCGTAATAACTGCCTTGTGCCTCAGCCCGCGCCCCCCCACCCCCTCCTTCTCCATTCTCGCGCGCGGGTGCTCAGTAAGCCTACATACGAACGCTGGGGCCGCATCATCTCTTTCTTCTTCGGGGGGAGTCCTGTTTTTCGACTTTTTCCACGTGGCCCACGCACCGAGTGAGGGAAACTGGGGCGGGCGGCGTTGTGTGTGCGCGTGGCGTCAGGTCACGGACACAAGGCCCGGCGGCCGGGTTTTGGGGGGTTTCAGGGTCAAAGTCAGGTCAAGCTCCTTCTCGGGGCTTCTCCTTCTTGGCGGCCGCGGCGGCGGCGGGGGGCTGTGTGTGTGTGTGTGTGTGTGTGTGTTTGTGTTTGTGTGACTGTGCCTCTTTTCTTCCCGCAACCTTGTAAGCCTTGGTCGGCTCGGTGCCGATTCCGTCGTGTGTGTGCGTGAGTTGTGTCTGTGTGTGTATGGTTTGCGAGCGGTGTTATTCAGGTTCCTGCCTGCCTGACGTGTCATGTTTACTAATGTGTGACCGGCTGGGAACGAGGTGGTTGTCGTCGCCCCGTCCCGAGAACCCAGCCCCTGTCCTGCATGACCCCGCTCGGTCAGGGCTGACGACCTGTGTCCTGTCCTGGTGTGTGTGTGTGTGTGTGTGTGTGTGTGTGTGCGCTGCCTGCCTGCTGCTGCGGGCTACGTATGTGCTACGTAGGTGTGTGTGTGAAATTTAAAGTTTTGTGCCTGAACCTATCATATTCCCGAGTCGGTTCTGAAGCCGAACGACCGACCGAAGCGGGACGGGGAGGCGACCGGGGCACGGAGAGCCGGCAGGTGGGGGCAACGGCGACGGCGGCTGCGGGGGGGGAGGAGAGTGGGCAAGGCAGGCAGGCAGCATGGCATGTGGCACGGGGGAAATGGGAAGTGCGGAAATATCGACGGATATGTGGCTGGAGCGAGTTGGTCCGAGAGCCCTCAAGAGCCGCAGGGAATTCATGGTCAAACTCGGGAGACGGCCGAGGACCCAGGCAGATAGCGGGGAAAGTGGTGGCGGTTTCTTTGGAGAAGGGGGCATTCACTTGGCAAAACTCGTTTGCCTCGCTGCCGCCGCGCTGGTGAGCCCGGGAGGCCTGGCAGATTGAGAGGCAGGATGGGACAGGGGACCCAATGGACTCCTAAGGAATTAGGGTTTGTGGCGGCAAGGGGAAAAAGAGGATGACGGGCAAAACGACACAGGATTTGGAAATATGGTTTGGTTACCCCCTGCCTTGCCCCAAGTCCCTGGTCCCAAAGGGGCGAATAAGCTGGACAGGCAGGGTCAAGGGGGTCGGCGAGTAAAAGAGCAAGCAGTTTGGTGGGTGTGCGCAAGCAGCTGTGGACCACGAGTTGCTGGGGGACAAGAGCCGGCAATCCTGGTCTGCGGTACGGAGTGGTTGGCCGGGGCCAGGGTTCCAGAGCACGGATCATTGGCCGTTGTGGCTTGGGGGACCTCGCTTCATTATGGAGACGCCCCCCCTATGTTCCTAGAGGTGTGACGACGTTGGAAGACCGATTACGACTGTAGCATGCAAGCTGGCGAAGCGAACAAATAATACACTTGCACGACTTGGCAATACTGGCCACCCGGTGAGTCCTTCCCAGTGCCTCCTTGCGGATGCGCAGCCGTCCGCAACCACAGGCGGGAACATTGCGGCAAATCGTCGGGACTGAACGGTTTGGAAGCCAGCTCTGGCGCAGGGGGGCGTGCGTATGCTTTGGCCTTGGATTCACTCGCCCTGTCCCACACCCATACCTATCGGATCGTGACATCCGAGTCACGTAAATGAAGAAAGCTTGGCTACCGAGTCACGTTCGTTAGCTCCGCCAGCGAACAGATGGCCATGGCAACGCACGGGCGCCTGGACGGACTCCGTATGTCCAGATATCGTGGTGACCGCGGAGTAAAGAAGCAGCCGGGAGAGTGTTAACCCCGTGGCTCCCCGTGCACAGTTTGATAGCAGAGTGACATTCTTTGTAGATCTCGGCCCAGGCCGCTCCACCGACAGACAGGAAAGACTCCAGTGTCGCCTGGTATGCTCCTGCTCGGCGGGACGGCCCACTCGAACAGCCGCAATGACACATTCATGACAAGCAGATTTGGGTATTTCCTGGCTGGTGACTGTGCCGTCCTACTGGCTGAGACATGTTGCTCCGGGTAATCTGGCAGCTGGCTTGATCCGTGAGGGTGTGGCTTTGTGCATCCGTGCTAGGCGAGCTTCTAGACGATTTTGGTCACGGCCGCCGCAGGACCTGAGACCGTTAAAGGCCGTACTTCGCACGTGGCGTGGCGAGATGAATCTCCGCTCCTGCTTGGCGCCCTGTATGTCACAAACGTCTCGAGACGCACGCCGGCGAAAGTCAAAGGAAATTTGACAACAGCCGACGGAGGCTTCGGTTGGCAGTGGCGGCGGTTCACGCGACACGGACTCGCGGTGGCAGCCAGGCCGGGGCCACATGGTGTATGTAGTGAAAGGTCCCTCGGGGACGCCCCACCACGTACGTTACGGAGCCCTTCTGTGCGTGCGCTTGCTCGGCCTCGAAAAGTCGTAGGTGAAGCGCGAGCACGCAATCTGCCCGTCAAGGCGCAACACTGGAACTGGAACCAGACGGATGGCTCCGCTCACAATGCGGAGGAGCCTCTTTACCGGCGTAAGCGCACCCCTCTCTCTGCATCCATCCGCTGGCGGGGCTCTGTCGCCAGCTCAGAAAGGCTGAAGCCCGGACAGGGGCCAGGGAGCACCTGTGCCGGCGCCGGGAGCAAGGAGCAAGGGAAATTCTCCGGGTGGCAAGGAGCCCCAACAAATGTGCTTTTTTGTCTGATCGCAGCTAGCTTGCACCGCAGCGGATACAGTAGTAGCAGCAGCACACTCCCAGACACGCCCTGCGGGGACAGAACCCCCCCCCCCCCAACAAACAGCTCAGCCTCTTGCATCGCGGCACAACGAGTTTCTTGCATCGCTCGCATACCTTGCTTGCATGCCCTGCGCACCTCGCGCCTCACCTGCGCGGCCGAGACAGCACCGCAAGCAAATGGGTTGCGCATCAACTTGCCACCAAGAGTCGCGCAGTTTCGAGTGCTCAGCTAGCTCCACTGCATTACCGTTCAGGTGCTGGCAGTGCCGTGCGAGGAGATGCTGCATGCCTCTGGCCCCTTGCGTGCCCACGATGCTGTTACAGCCTGTGCGCAACACCCTTGCGTTCAGGGCGCCCGGAGGAGGTCTCGGACCAGCTGACGGCCAGCAATGCGCTTGGATCAACGGCCCGTGTCTGGACGATCAGCCTCACCTTGCCAGTACAGTACAAAGCATAACTTTGACTCGAGGTTCAGCAGCAGGATCGGGGTGCCGATGGGCGCGCCTCTCTGGATAGCAGCAGACGAAGGCGGCAAAGCTGTCGGCCAAGCAAGGGTGGCAGGGATGAGCTGTGGATTATTCCCAAAGATCGACAGCCATGCGCCTGCGGGAATCTGCAGCTCTGACAAGCGCCAACGTGCATGCCCTTTGTGTCAACAACAAGCCTGGTGCTTGTTTTCAGGATCGCTCTTGTCGTGTGCATAACCACAATGTTTTCGTCAAGCAAGGTCCGCCATTCTCAGCCGTCATGCCAAGTCGATGATTTCAGGATTGTTGTCTGCCGACTCCGCCGACGGTTTCTGCCAGTGGTTGGTTCAGCAGAGGATCCCTGAAAGTCAAATGTCTTCGAACACACTTGTCATGTAACCCCACCCTTACTAGTGTAGCTGCGCCGTGAAACGAGTCACGATTCCGGACCCTGCTCTGTGCTGGCCGGAGGGCTTGCCTGATTAGGAAGCGACAACCCAATAAGGTTTCCAGCTATTGGGACCTCAGTTGTCAACCAAGCAGGGGCGCCATACAGCAGATCCGTGCGTGACACGACCCCTGCCACTGATCAATGGGGATTTGCACACGAGCAACCGAGACGCGTGCAGCGGGCTCGATGAAGCCCATCACCGACATCGTGGTTCTTCAAAGCCAGTCGAGCACCAGGCCCCTTGTGCACACCATTACTCGACATACCGACTTCGACATGGGTCTGCCGGAAATAACGCCGTGGCGTGCCAAACGCCGGCTTTAACAGTTGCTTGCCATTCCCGGATTGTCCCTTGGGTCGCACCAGCCCTGAACTCCTCCGTACTGTGGTGCTCCGAGTTGGGTCGCCGCTTCATGCCGATCTCGAATCCTGACCACAAGGAGAACGCCTTGCAGACATTGCAGGCTGGCAGTACAAGCTGGTTCATGCGCTAAGAGGCTGAATGGCCATGCGGTCTGGAGGTGGCCGCTTGGGGGGAAGGGGGCAAGTATCATTGTGGGCCGTACGAAAACCGGTCATAGTGACGGTAGCGGCTCGTCCTCGCGGAGGACCATGGAATATGTCCAGCACCAGTCTATAGTCGGGGAGTATTGTGCCATAGACCGCTTTACAGGCGGGACGCTAGAAGCTGGATATTAATGCGAGCTTGACAGCTAGGCGACTAGCGTGACGAGCCGCGGTGTCAGGTTTGTATGCAAGCATTACCCAGCTTGGTTTAGCGTTGCCGTGTTGCGCATGGGCAAATGAGGAGGCACCTATTCCTGTATGGGTTTGCTGTCCCACATCCGGAGTAATGCGTTGCTTTTCCAGTCAGCACGTCAGCAAAGTTAGTGCATGCGCGGGCGCAAGGGGTAAACGGTGGTCAGATCGCCTGTATCATGGTGACCGTCCCCAAAGACAGTCTCTCCAATTTCACACAACCTGATGATGTCCCGCCTCGTATGTCGAGTGTGCTTTCCTTTCGTAACAAGCACTTGCACCTGTCACTGAGCGGGGCCAATCTGTTCTCGTCATGCGTCGGGCTGTGCTGAGAAGTGGTTGCACGCACATTGCATATTTAACTTGGTGCTGTATATTTGAACTGGGACTGCCGCCCCCCCCCAAAGGAGGTTAGCCACACTGAATTAAGGTTTGATTGGGGTCTTGGCGATGACGAGGTTGGTCAGCCCAGCGTTTTCAATCGGCGGCGGCCTGACCAGGTACGGATTTGGAGTGCCCTGCCAGAGGGAGGCCCTGGAGGACCCTCGAGCAGAGCAGCGGCCTGGCGCGCCGCAAAGTCACTGTGCCATCTGGTTTGGGGTATTCCAAGTATAGCAACCTTGACATAGTTGGCGCGCAACTATGAATCATTTGCCTGCTGATGTCGTATCACGAGCCACTCCGGCTCTTTGTTCTCTGGAGCTAGAGTTTGTGCTTACCTGCTGACCGATATTCCCGTCCCCGGTGCAATCCGTCGGAACGGGTGTCGGCGTCAGTTGAATTTGACGATTTTCTTCCCAACGGGTTTCGTGTCTCAGACTGATGCCACGACAGTGTGGCACTGCTATCCGAGGCTGGTGACTGATGACTTCTGCGAGGCATGAATTTTCGTGGCCGCATCAGATGTGTCCCTCAGTCTCAGTGCCTGGAGCGGGAGGCCAAGCCGTTGGCTCCTCTGAACCTTTGCCACGACCTGCCCGCGTCTTGTCTGGGTCTTCTTGAGATTGGCCCCTGGAGCACGATTCTCATTGGGTCCCATACGCGGTGATCGGGCCAAAAGCAAGGGGCAGGTGTGCACCGACAGGGGATGTCGCATTGAACGGTTGTTGACAACGAAGATCAAGTCCGAAACTGGCAACAACGTTTGATCGTGCATTCATCATGCTCATCCCAAGCTCACTGGCTGCGCCGTGGCCATGCCGAGCTCGCCAACAGCGTGGCAGCGGCAACAAATCAGAACGGCTTGCGAAGGACCAAGGTTTACTGGGGATCCCTGCCGTGGCGCGCACATCTGGCACATTCCGGTTGTCAGGCTGCGCGGGCTGCTCTGTCGCGACCCGAATCTGTCTGAAGGGTTCAGAGGACGGGGATTAAAGACCCTTGACCACCCGGAAGCACACTGCCAGGGGCCCGGGCGATCGTCACGTATCATCCTGCCGAGTACAAACCCAGAAGCCGTTTCTCAGCTCCTGAAACTCCTCTCTTGTCGCCCAAGCATATCAAAGTGGCAAAAGACCTTCCCAGACTTCTCAGTTCCTCAGTTATTCAAAATTCCATACCAGGATCTCTGGAGATCTTGTCCACTAGTGCAATACAGCGGCACATACATAATCTCGATCACTCAAGGACCCAAGCCCATTACCGCCCCTGGACACCACTCTTACACAGTCAACCCTCCAGGCATCTGGCCTCCCACCTATTTAACACAACGACGACCCGGTGTTCCCACCAGCAAGCCTCCCAAATGACCATGCTCATCGTCAACGCCCAGGACCTTCCTCGCCAGTCCTCCTACTCCAACTTGCTCACCATGACAACTCATCACACCTCAACCACCATGCCCATGTTGGACCTTTTCAGCACGCATGGAACAGAGCAACTCGCGCCCATCCAGGACAACACCGAAGTTGCCCAGGCTCTAGAGATTGCTCGTGAGAGCCCCGAAGGGGCCAAGGACCCCGTCGTGAGCAACATTCTCGAGTCTGCACTACACTCCCTTTGGGCCAAGGTCGTGGCTCAGCCGGTCAGTTATGTCATGACGAGGGACGAATTTGCCGTCTTCAACTACTTCCAGCACCGGTTTCAAGGCAACAAGCTCGCCGTAGCTGCTAGGAGACGATACTGGGACAACATTTCCTGCTCTTGAAGAAACAGAGGCATGGCCGGCACCAGGCGCACACCCTCGCCCCCCTGTGACGCCTTCTTGTCTTATCTTGTCTTCACGAAGCATCCTTAGGCGTCGTGTTCTTCTGTATAATGCAGGATCACGAGGGCCGCAACCTGTCTTCTCCGCTCCATTTGGCTTTCATGCACTGCCAGACTGCATTCATCGGCGTTGTTTGCTCATCACCACCTCTTCTTCAGCCGTCTTCACTACACCCTCGCAATACTATAGACATAGAGGCATTTCGTCGCCGCACCCTAGTGCCTCACAACCACTGCTAGTATCCCGCGACGAGTCGACTGTACACCGTCCATCTCACCACTACCCCCTTTGAGAGATTCTGCGTCGAGTTACAGCCAGGGGTTGGGTCGCTCTCCGTCCGCCTTTGCCAAGTGCAACAGGGTCGGCCTGTGCCGCATGTCTGGGAGGCACAACCGCGCACTGCCCTGGACCGGGACAGACGCTCCGCGTGCAGCCAGGGGGCAGTACGCAGGTCCCTCCCCGTCCCAACAAACACGACGCAGCGCTCTTCCACACTCCACAACCTCTGGTGATTGTATCATCCTCTCTGCATTACAGCACACACCCCGGTCTTCACTCCGTTGGAATAGCACACCGCCCTCAGAGAGAGCCACACTTACCCTAGGCGCTTGTCACCACTCCCTGCGCCACCACGACGCTCCAAGATGGACAAGCAATTCTCGATGCCCGCCCCAGGTTACCTTAGGCGCAATCGCAGTCAGTTTCGGTCACTACAGATCGGCTGGCCTACAGCCATGTCCCTTCTGACATGCGCTGCGGCGCTTGCGGTCTGGTACGGGGTGTCGCATCCGCCGGAACTAGCCGGATATCGCCCGACAGCGGCGGACCACGGTGTATTCGCACTGCCTGCGACAGGGCTCTCACCAGATGGTACAGTCCTGGAGTGCTTCCAGGTCGCACAGCCCATCATAGTAACAGGTCACCAGGTCGACCACTCGGGGCCCTGTCCCCAAGATTGGGACGACCCTGCTCCGTGGAACACCGTGGCCACTCGAGACGATCCTGTGGCGCGCCCCTGTCATTCCGCAATTTTGATGGACCATGTTTTCGCGTGGAGTTATGGGAGGCCATACGTTGGTATATTGGAGCATAGCAGAGAACCTCATGGGCAGCGGGGACTCTCTGACTCTTATGATCGGAAATTATACCCCGCCTAGTTGCCAGTTCAATCGAGTAATCATGACCTTCACCGTACAGTCTGCGGGCCGCCAGTTTGACCGGCTTGCGCTGATGTTCTTCGGCGACACTGAAGTCTGGCGTACCCCAACTGCGGAACCCGTGAAACCCCCAGGCATTCGATGGACAGTGACCAAGGATATGTCCCACTTCTTCTACTTCTGGAAGTCCCCCCAAAGAATCATATTTGATCTGGGCAATTTGGTCGATGAGAAATACACGGGCACGTTCAATACGACATTGACTGCGTCATTCTACCGAGTTATCCCGTCAGACTTCCAAAATGCCGAGCCAGCCGACCTGATTGTGCCGATATCCTCTCGGAAAGGTTCACAGGGTCTGCCAAGTCATTTCGTCTTGCCTGGAGACCAAGCATCGAACTCTGTCTCACTCCCCAGGAATATCAACCGAGCCGTGTTGACGGTCTCGGCGAATGGACAGGCTGCGGAAGAGTTCTGGTGGAGCAATGTACTCGAGTCGGACAAGATGACTTTCGCCAAAACATATGGTGCATACCCTGGTCGATCTCCGTTCCGTGAAGTCCAAGTGCTCGTTGACGGTCACCTCGCTGGTGTGAGCTGGCCATTTCCCGTCATCTTCACCGGTGGGGTCACGCCCAGTTTACACCGGCCAATCGTCGGACTACAGGCTTTTGACTTGCGAGAGCACCAGATCGACATTTCGCCATGGCTGCCACTACTGTGTGATGGCCACGAGCATGAGTTTGCAATCCGTGTCATGGGGGTCACAGACAATGGCGTTGACGGAGGTGTCTTAAGCGACAGCATCAACGATAGTTGGTACGTCACTGGAAAGGTGTTCCTATGGCTGGATGATGATGGCCGGTCAGTCACCACCGGCTCTGTCTCAACGTCTGCTCTCAAGCCTCTTGCTAGTCAGAAACCCGTCATCCATCTGTCACGCGCCATAAGTCGGAATGAGACGGGCTTCAACGAGACACTATCGTTTGAGGTCACTGAGGAGATTACTAGATATCAGCGCCACTGTACGGTCGCAACGTCGACACAGCCACGTGCGATGGACACAGAAGCTCGAGTACACGAATGCCGCGCTAGTCAAAGACTTTGGGTTCAACCAGGTCAATGACTTCAGAGTGACGGGCCTGGACGAGGCTCGCGGACTCGACCAAGACAAGTCCTTCGAAACATTTTACGAGTACCCCCTGCATTGCAACCAAAGCATCAGGTTCGATAGTTCCGGCGACATGACAATACAATCGACTCTAGTGGAAGGTCTCCAGCTCAAGATTCGGGGGTCCAGCGTGCTTCCAATGGGAACTGAAGGCTATGGTGGGCCGCATCATGAAAGCCAGACGCAAGCAGCACACCTGCAGACATTGAGAGAGGGCCAGGGCGAGTTCTTCGCGCCTGCTGGCGGAAAGGCCAGCTCTGGATTTGGCTCTACCAATCAGCTGTTTTACTTCGGAAGTCTGCTGACCTTGCCTGGCCAGTCGCTCGAGCGCGCTGGCAAGAGCCGGGAACTCTATTTCCGGAACGTGACTGCAGTGAACGGCAGCATCGTGGCAGACGAGGAGAGAAGTGTAGCATCAGCCTGCCACAATATTGTTCAGCTGCCGCAGCCACCCGCAGGCAATAGTCAGGATTGTGGTGGGGATGAAGGCGTGATACGAGTTGAAGGGGAGCATCCCCCTTCGACAGCTGCATCCGGATCGTGGTTTGAGTTCGCAGAACCCCTGGCGCACAGACAACACTTTGGCCGGCTCCAGCTTGTTCAGCCATCTTGTGGGAATACTGATTGCGAGGCGGCAACGGCCACGGCCAGGGGTAGCACATCGATAGGCCCGCAGCTGCTGCTGCAGCAGCAGCCGCTGCACAACCATTGAGCATCGTATGGCACGGCTATTGGTAGACCTGCGTGCGCCTCTGGAATAAGGTTTAGTGTAGTCTTGGTATATTGGGGAATATGCTTCTTGGCAACGGCAAAACCGCGTACACCACCTTTTTCGGTAGACACCTGCTCGCCGGCATTCCTGAAATTGATGCTGTCCTGAAATTGATGCTGCAAGAGACCAAGAGGTCCGCGCCGAGACCAGAAGGGAGTTCATTGCCACGCCCAGTTTCATCATCACCATGCTATTCTCAGTGCCAGAGTGGCTCTGTTACCCTCAGCGCCAGTTTCTCCTGACAGGGGTCGTCGATCCTGACGTCAATCGTCGGGGAGGTTGCTCCAACCGAGCAGGGTGTTCTTTACCACAAACCCCATGGAATACAGGCATCTGACTGCGGCAGCGGCAATGCCAATTTCGCACGACAGGGTTCGTGTGTTGGGGGGATCGGCAACTTTGTACCGTGTCTGCTTCAGCCGAAAAATCCCTTTGCACGTCAGAGCACGGCGCGACTTCGAACCACTCAATGCCGAGTACTAACGCACAACCTACAAGTGCCGGGCGGCCTGGAAACGGCGCAGATATTCCAAACTCTACACGGCAAAGCTCACTGGACAAACCACTGTAGCTTTAGAGCCAATGCGCCGGGCGTGCCCTCTCTCTCTCTCTCCTGAACTCACGAGTGTGTGTGTGTTCATGTCTTCCAAGGCAGGGGGTGTTCTGTGAAGTCTGCGCCGCCCGCCCGGCCGCCCCGTGGTAAAGCTGTTTGTTTGGAGCTCATTTCCTCTTTTAGACTTTTTCTTGGCATGCATGCTTCCCATGCGATAACTTTGTCCCCCTCGCTTGTTCGCTCCCTTTCGTGTGTGGGGGAACCAGATTTGTTTGGGGGGGGGGGGGGGGGGGGGGGCCAAGGACGTCACGCACACACACACACCCACACACATACACACTCTCTCCGTCAACTTAAGGTTCCGCGGCTTCGCGAACATCGCAAAAGCCAAGCAAAGTAACGCCCGGGAAAACATTAAATATTTCGACAAGCCGCGGCTTCCCACGTGTCTTGGCAAAAGAGACAGGCGCGCAGAGAGCTGAAGTACGGACCGCCGTTTCCAGTTTCTTTCTTTCTTTTTTTCTTTTTTCTTGTCGTTGTTGCTGTTGTTGTCTGTCCTTGAGCGGACAGGTTGTCAGTCGTTGCTCGTCTCTTTGTTACTACTACGTGGGGGGCGAAACTTTGTGGTGCTTTTGTGACGCATGCAATTACTGAGAGTCTGGCTAGGTACCTGCCCACCTGGACGAGCAATTGCCCGTCAATGCAGCAGCTGTGTGTGTAATTGGTCTCACTACTCTATGCAAGGGGTGCCGAGCATGCGAATCTTAAAGTATGGGCATTTCGGACGATCAGCACGCCATCGATACGAGAACGAAAAAAAAAAAAAAAAAAAAAGGGTCTGCCGAGCCTGCTTATATGTGATAGATCTGCGCCTTAATATCCAAACTGGGTGAGTCAGGCCGAAATCTTGTTTTCTTGGTCTCCTGTCGGCTGTTTTGCCTGGTCGGGGGAAGAAAAAAAAGTGCGTGTGTGTGTATGTGCTGTCGAACATGCTCCTTGGTTGAAAACAAGCGTCTGATGATTGCACATGGACGAGATGCCCCCGTGGGACGGCCTGTCGCGGTTGCGAAACCATGACGCAAGCCACGGGTCATACGGGAGACAATGACCAAACGTTGCCGTGGCACATCACACTCTCGGCTGTGCAGGCATTCTGCTCCTTCGTCTTTGTGGCCGGTCGCCTCGCTACGGTCTCTTAGGCTGAGGCTTAAAAATAATACACTCGGGGACCGTCGTCGTCTCTAGTCAGAGAACAGCGAGCCATTTTCAAATCCTGGGGTTACCGGCGGAAGTTTGACCCACCAGTCATGATCGGGGGAAGCTTTACTAACCCCCTTCAGGCACTCCGTAAGGGGCTAAAGATGGGCGGAGTGAATGCTATGGCCGGCAATGTTCACGGTGAGCACAACGTCTTCAAGAACCAGGTCAATATCGCTTTCGACATAGAATCTGCGAACAGGTTCTTCCAAGAGGTCGAGAAGAAGGGGATCCCCCACGCTGCTGGTGCCTACGGAAATGGTCAAGCCCGAGCTTTGGAGGATCACAGAGAGCGATCTAGAGCAGATCTTTAACGGCAACCGAACATTGAAAGAGCGCGTGACAAGGTTCACAAAAGAATCTGGCTCCCTGTCGGATGAAGTCCTGTACGACTGGGTCGCTTTCCTCATCCCCTACTTGAATCTTGAGTTAGAGACTAAGGTGGTGAAGCCGTTTTTCGCGAAGGAGGTGATAGTCGAGGAAATGTCCATGGACCAAAAAGAAGGCACGGCCAAGATGATGGTCGTCCCGAAGGTGGAGGAAATCGACAACCCGGTGCTCACGGGGATTCCCGACGTGATGCTCCGGTTCAAGCCAGTCGAGGGCGACGGCGACGGCAGCCATCGCTATCTCAGAATGTACTGGCACGAGCCTGGTCCGGACAAGAGCATTGTCGACGAGTTCCATAGGTTGATGACGGCAGAGATGTGGAAGGATCTAAATCCGGTATGTGTGGCAAACAATACTTAGGTATTTATTCAGCATAACTTAGTCGAATCGGAATCTGGGATTTCATCTACCTTTGACATTGAAGATGGGTGGGGTCATACCTCGATTATCCGAAACTTGTAGATCTTACGTGCGCTGCTGCTCCCGCCAGGGTGCGCCACTTGAAGGCATCACCCATCAGAATAAGGATGCTAGGTAACGGAGCTACATCCAAGGCTTGCTTGCACTGAGTCATGTGCGAATTAGTGGTCTACCATGGTGTAAACTGACAACAACGATGCGAAATCTCGCCCTGTATGCACCGATGATCTGAGCCTTCAAGTCTCATCTGAAGATCCGACTGAAGTCAGAGGCCTGAAGCGGTCCATTTCTGGTGACAAATATCATATGTGGCGCCGGGGAAGTTGATGGATGCCATGCCATTCGTTGATCTGGGCCTCACAACATTTGCATACAGCAGCTCACCGCCTTTGTTGGGCGTGCAACTCAGCTGAGGTGCAACATTCGCTGTCTGCCTTATGATGGGTGAGAAGGGACCGACTGCAGCCGCGAACCCCGGTCCAATGATAGATCTCTGCCTGTCAGCCTGAGACTGTCACCGAATTTGATCGGTAAAGCAGCCCGCGCGAGAAGTGGGCCACAGCATCCAAGTTTTATGTCAAGGATGGAATCACCGCCCAGCGAAGAGATTACGGAATGAAATGCAATATCCGAATCGATGACATGCAAATTCCTAGATTATTAGCAGCGATTGAAAGTTACAGCTATTGTGCGCTTTGGTAGCCGTGACAAAAGCGACCTGACGGGTTTTGTCAAATACCAGAAGATCGCTGCGAGCGCCAAGGTTAGCTACGGGGGCTTGTGGCCGTTCGGGCGGTTGGGCTTTAATCCTCAGGCAGAAACCCCAGCGACAAGGCAACTCTTGCATACTAGGACGGGACAATTTTGGTTCGCAAACCATTTAGTTGGGAAACAATTCTCTTGCGTCCTGTGTCCCGTGTAGGCAACCAGCCGACGGTCCCTGCCTGACACAGCCACAGCTGCCTGCATCATAGTAGCACATAGTCGTGCTCCGATCCAGCCTTGCCACCCTGCCCATCAATGGAGAGATCGACAGTGTGCAATCTCAAGGTCTCCATGGGTGCGCATATATAAAGACATCTCCGTATATGATTCTGGCTCGACCTTCTATGTAGTGCACTGAAGAAAAGAAAAAAAAAAGAATTCGACGAAGCAGACCCTTGGAGCCTTTTCAGCCGAGGCTGTCTACACGGACAAGACCCACGTCGACTTTCCACAAATCCCCGTCAGCGCTATGTGCGAAACCTACGTCCCCAGCAAGATCTTTGCGAACAGCCAAGAGTTCTATAGCCTCTCTTGCGTTGTGTTTATAGGCCACAACGCTACCGTCGTTGATGAGCTCTACGGGAAGCGCCTACGAGCCGCGCAGACTTACCATACGTCACCTTCTGGGCCGCCCTACTCTCATGGCGGCTCGAATTCGCGGAGCTCTGTCAAGAGCGACTCTCGAATTTACGATTACGGGAATGGTAGAATTTTTGACATCCCAAAAGGTCGGCCAGATCAGCTCTTGCAGCGCCGCAGGTCCTTTGTTAGATTTGAGGACGCCAACTCCTCTCCGCGGCAGCAATCCGCCATCTATCACCCAGCTCCTCCCAGCCCTTACTCGAAGCACTCCAAGCGACCGGGTCGCGGAATCCTAAAAGACGTCAACACGCCCCGCCCCTCGCGGGCGTCTGAGGCTGACGACGAGGAACCTGACCTTTGCAGACAAGAACGATATGGCGCGTCACGCCGACAGAATGACATCGGCCGTCCCAGAGGAGTCATCGGCAGCCGGCCTATCCACGTCGCTGAGGGCGACTTCATGCCCAGCAACAACCAATCTCGTTATCGGCGGCCCGGTTTGGCAGATCCTTCCGAGCTGGTCATAAGCGTGCGTGCGTTAGGAATCCAGGACGAACGACGACAGGACAAACGCGAGCGCCATATCGAACACGAGCCACATCAACGCCTGTGTGACCGAATTCACTTAGGCCAATCCGGCTTCCGCTACGTTGTCCCCGCCACTAACCGCAAACCTCTTCATCCCTTTCAAGCATGAGAAACAGAGATTATCTGTCGTTGGAATAGGGGCGATAGGCAGAGCGACAAGATTTCCGGGAAAAGTCGGACAGTTATTATGGCCACTCGATATAATGCCTCTTGTAATGCCATAGGCACATGCCTATGTAGTTAGTAGGGGCCTGAAATCTCGCATAGACTATGACGTAAGAGAAACAACAATCTGTGCTTACGTGACCATCACACCCAGCCCTTTTCCAGAATCACTCATTCAACAACGAGGACAATACGACTCCCGTGAAATGGAAGATGAGCTTTGGCCGAAAGCCTTTCCCACGTAGTAGTCTTCTCTCCTCCTTCGACGGTGACGTAGCCCCTCGCGGCATCAACCACTCTAATTAACCGAGCAGGAACTTTTAAAGAGGGCGCGCACCGTCTGAGGGGAGGCGCGGAGCCGGAGATACTCTTCGTTGTCTACTTAGCAAGACCGGCTCAGCCGCCCGACGACCATCCCCGCAGGCTGGAAGTGGCAGGAAAATCGGGCGGTGGTTGTGCTGCAGGGGACTCAAGTGATACTCTTAAAATGCTGCATTTGCACCGGATATCTACATTAGTGCTCTCATGTACTTGGTTGGTGCGGAAGGTGCGGTTCTGCCTGATGTACGGTGTTTGGGGGTGCTCGCGTTGCCTTGCTCTTCGTGCACCGTTCAGCTCAGTGACCCACAAAATGACACGAGATGCCGGCGCCACGCCGCTTGACTCAACGCACGATTACGGAGCATTGCCCCGCGTGCGTTTGCGTTGCGAAAGATGTCCTCGACGCGAATGAGGCTCGGGCATGTTGACGTCTTCGTGTCCATGGCGGTCGGCAAGACAGCCATTGCTATCGATTTTTTGACAAGGGCGGGGAGGGGGAGAGAGAGGCGGGCGGACTGGGGCCAAGACCGCAGGCCGTCCCTGACGTGCAGACAGTCCTACCAACGCTTGTGAACGCACGGCACGGCTTGCCAAAGCTGCGGCAGCGCCATGCAAAAGCATATAGCCGCCATGCATCAGTAGTGGCGATGCAGGGCGCTCCAGAGACGACCGAACGGCGGGTATGTGGCATGCGGCTCGCCATCGCTGAACCTTCCATGGCCCCCCGGAAGCCTCGGAGGGCGGCCAAGCGATGTTCCAGAGCCTGTCGCCATGAACGCAGAATCGTCCCCTGCAGCCGGATTACTTTTCAATCCAAGTCGCGCCACACCAGGCGGCCAATTGGGAATGAGCGGCCATGCAACCTTGACCGCACGGGCTGGACAGCTGAACATTGATTCGGCTATGACATAATATCGCTGACAGACTTTGGGACAAGCGCGAGTATGGTGGGTATGGAGGAATTGATAGCGGGGGTTTCACGCCAAGACTCTAGAGCTAGGTCATACTTTCTGTCATTGATGGCGTCGGAAATGCAGGCTAGAGCCGATCTTGCATGTAGATCGGTCTCTCATACCACGGCCAGTGCCGCGATCTCGTCGTCGGCAGGCGTGCCTACTTCGCGGGACGATTCTCGTTGAAAATCTCCACCCATAATCAGACCCTAGGACCACGGCATATCACTCATAACGAAATACCCCTTTCCTCCACATTCGATTTTCATAGAAATCTCTCGTGGTGACTTGGTTCCTGATTGATTGCAAGCTCTAGAGTCCTGCTCGGTCGCCCAGGTGCGCCCCGCATCAGTGTTGCCCCACTCGTTGTACTGCATCAACAGTCTGGCTTGGGCGCCACTCACGTACTGTACCAGACGAAGAACAGAAAATATTAAGGATTTTGAAATCGATATGACCGACAATTTCGTGGTGCACTTGACGATGCGAAGATACTACTCATATACTCTTTGAGGCTCTCGGTGGCCGGCCGACGATATTATTGTGCAGCTTGTGCGGCACGTCGAGGAGCAGTAGAGCAGAAGAAAAGCCCGAACCAACTTCCCCAGCGGATGTAGATAGACAGCCTAATCACTTCAGCGAAAAGCTCTTCCATGTGCTTCGCAAAAGCCGGGAAGTTCAATGCTTGTATCTAGCCCATGCCAAGATCACGCCATGATAATTTGAAAGGACCTCCCAACTCGCAGATTTTGAAGCTGTACCCTGATTGATTGATAAGCCTGTGTGCTTCAAGTGGCGAGAAGGATTTTCGTGATCCATTTCCGGGTCACGGGGAATGTGATCGCCTGCATCACGTCCAAAGCATATAGTAAGAGAAAATGCTGGATACCGTCAAGATGCACCCGGATGCTGAAGGGGTTCCTAAATGCTCTCTAGGGAACATCGTAGAGTTAGGCCAATATTTTCAGCTCGCGTGACGTATGGAGGCGCGAAACTAAGGCGCTAAAAAAGAAGCCGCCTCAACAATTAAACCCCAAGTGGGCATTGTCTCCACCTGTTGATTCACTGATACAGAAAGTACTTGACGTCGGTCGCGGAACAGGTATGTTTCCTCCTCATGTTCTCACAATTGGCGCACATAGCAGCTTACTCGTCCAGGCATTTGGGCAATGTGAAGAATGAACGTCTAACTTGATGCCCTGCGAGGCCGAGCTCATATCTTTCAGTGATTTTGCAGACCACCATCCTCATATTGAAGTGATCGGCCTGGACATCTCCCCGCACCAGCCACACTGGATTCCTGTAAATCTGAAGTTCGAGATGGATGGCATCACACAGCGGTGGACATATCCCGCGGACACATTTGACTACATCCACATGCGCTGGCTGGTGGGCTCAATAAGCGACTGGATCACTCTCTACAAGGAGATCTTCAAGGCTCTCAAGCCAGGCGGCATATTTGAACGCAAAGAGTCGTCCTGCCTGATTCAGAGCGACGACGACTCCGTCGGCCCGAATACTGCACGAAATCTCTGGCGCTTCTATACGGCAACGTCTTGTCTTCGGGGTTTCGACAAGTTTCCGTCCTTCACGCGCGCCGATTGATCTGTTAGATATTGCCACTTGTCCCAAGTCATGAAAAACACGCCGACTGCTCAGTACACCCAACGCCCGAGGGTAATTTCTAGATACAGACTACTCTCAGCGACTCGCATCCTTAGGGTATACGTCCCCAACTCCAATAGACTTCTCCACCGACATAGCAACGCGAGATAATTGGGATCTTCTCCCGAGGACCGATGGCATGATACCAGCTGGATATACGCGTCTGAATGTTCTGCGCAACAGCGTTAGAAATTCTTGGGCTCACGATAAACAATTGTCAACATTTCACACGAGGCTGACATTAGATGCCTAACATGAAAGCCGCCTAGAGCTCGTAGGCTCAAATAGCCGATCCTGTTTATTTCAGCGACATGTTTGGATTTTTGTAGCCATCCATGTTAAGCTGTGCCTCGTGGCCGAAGACCATTCAGTTCTTGCCCTGAGGTGGCAGCCGACTTTACGTGCCCCACAGTGGAGTCATGATGCTGCTGGCACCCATTCGCTGGTGAGCTTAAATCGACCTCCCAATTCGAGGCTGAATGAGAGTCATTCTCAAAAGCTTTAGCCAGTAACTCCGGCTTGTACTCCGATTAGAGAATGCATTTATATTATACAGGTCCTCTATAGTGTGCAGTCCCTTCATCTATGCATGGCCAAACATACTGTTATCGACAGCGAGCAGTCATTAAATGGTAGCGGAGCTGTGCCGCAGATAGGCGGATCGTCATTCTTGAAAGGCCGTCAGGAGGCGAAGTCCTCCCACCAGCATGAGACAACGGCCGCAGGCTCGCCGCAGGCTCGCCGCAGATTTATCATCTCCTGAGGTGCTTTGGATCGGTCGGCTTTTTTTCACTATGCTAGGCTGTGTTCCTGTGGCTACGTACCTGGCCTGGCTGTTATGCTCGGATCCACGTTGATTCCCATTGATCCCCATCGAGAGACAGAAGGATGCAAAGCCAGTTATGCGTTTATGCTCCATCGGCTAGACCGTGTTTGGTCAAAACCCTGTCGCATCTGGCCCCGCCTTTCGCAACCTCGCCTTCCCCAAGCAGCTCACGGCCCTCGAGCAGTACTTGGGCGCTCAATTGACGGAGCCCAAGACTGCTCTGCTCGCCGTCGGCCGCAAGTCGGGACAATGCGAGGCAGGAAACACGCAGAAGCGCCAGGCCTGCTGCCGCTCAACCTACTACGAGCCAGCCGAGGCCGAGCGCCAGCCCTTCGTGGCTGTCCAGGATGTCTTTTGCTGCAAAACCATCGCAAGCCCGCCAAGCAGCTGTTCCTGCACATCGATGAGTCTCTCGGGCGAGGCCTTCGCGTCATTGCCTATCACACCAAGAATGACTACGTTTGGTCCCCTGGTTCGGTCATCCCTTCAAGCCAAATCCTGCCTATCATGTATTTTAGCAGGTAGTGACTCAAGTCGAACGAGAGGAGCTAATCGGATGGCTCACAGATCACCACACCCCGCCTTCGTCGGAGAAGGAGTTCTGCCGTCGAAACTATGTGTGGAAGACTTTCACTTGGGATCAAGATGGCCAAATGCTTGCGGCGGTTTCGAAGGGCGGTGGTAAGAAGCGGACGGTCATCATCGAGGATTGCATTATCGAGGTAGTAGAACTCGTGCATACCTCAAACAGCCATGCAGGATGGGACACCACATGGAGGGATGTTAATCACTCCTCTTAACGCATCATGCGAGCCGACGTGATCTTCCTGCTTAAACGGTGGGACATTTGCGTATCGAATCCTCGCAAGCGTCCAAAGGGATCCAAATTGACAGAAGCTAGCCCAGACCGCGCTGGTCTAGATGCTTATGAGCGCCAGAATGGCAAGGACCTCCTGGGTCTGGTACACAGCTTCATGATCGAGGCCTTGGACATGGCGATGCCGTAGGGGCGAACAGGTGTTGAAGAGAATAGACAGGGGGCGGATCTGACTCGGCGAGGATCTCTTGGCTTCTGCGTTCTCTGAGATATCAAATCGAAATACTGGACGCGTTTGTGTCTTCATTGTGCTGCTCCTTCTGTTCTCGCGCGCTCCTCCATCTGCTTTTTGAGCCACTCGGCAAGGTGCTCCAGGGAGGTTGGTTCGGCAAGACTAGAGTGCCCCAGGGGGTCCCGTTCGGATCCTTGGATGTCCACCCTCTTCAACCCTTGCAATGTACAAAGGTCCTGGATGCCTGCATTATTCTTGAAGGACTCGAATCCTCTCTTCTGTATCAGGTCACTGTCAAATTGAAGAGACAAGTGCCGCAGCCGTTTGCACTGTTTCAACAACTGGATACAAATCGACCACATGGGAAGCTGTACGAGCCCCAGGTCTGAAGATATAGCCCAATTGTTGGTAGGCTCCGAACTGCTTTCCCAAACTGAGTGCAGCGTTTCAATGTTCTCGCGTCCGATTTGGCCAGCTGCCATGAGGAACATGGTAGCCCTTTTGAGGCTATCGAAGCAAAATGTGATGAGGCGAAAGGCCAAGGGCAGCGCTTCTCCGCGTATCTGCTTGTTGACATGAAGAACCGATGACGCTTTGCTCAATGGGTAGTAGAAGCCGCTGGGGTCCCCTATACCCCGAGGGAAGTCATTGTGTTCGAAGTCTTCGTCGTCTACTATTGTCCATTTCACTCCACGCAGCGCGAATTTGTAGATGATTTGGCGAATCTCCGAGGGTAGAGCGCTTAGAAAGCCAGGGGCGGGGTCAGGGGTAGAGTTTTGAGTTGCTGCCATTTGCTTATGGAGCTAGGAAAAATATGCATCGTCAGCTTGGTGTTAAGTTACAGCCGCATTGCACGATCACGAACGCGGAGAGGACACTGACCTCCGCCGTAGACAGCACGTTCGATGCCTGGGCCTCGGAAAAGGGAATGACAAGGCCCAGTCCGAACTTGTAGCAAATTCTAATGAGGACTCCGTAGGAACCAGGACCGCGATCATGGCTAAGTATGACGGAATCGCCGTTATACACCACGGTCTGGTGAGCATTTTGTCATGAGCTTGCCTCAATAGATTCAATTTGCTAAGCTTACCTCGCGGTTGTCGTTGGAGACGGAGTCCCAAACGGAGAATAGGCGCGGCGTGAGCATTCCGCTCGAAGCCGTTGGGCCGCTCGACAAGGCCTCATTCAGGCTCAGCCAAAATCCCTTCTTTTCCTCCATCGTCTGGAGGGGGCTACGTTTGCCATGCGTATGCCAGTGTGAACATAATTCGAACAAAAGGATGAACCAAAACAAACATACAAAAGAGGTTGTGGTAGTACCACAGCAGAAGCGTTCAGCGGAGTTACGTTTCTTGAAAGGCCAGTTGAATCTCATCCACACCTCCACCACAGTATTTTCTTGCCCCTACAGTACAATAAGCCAGACTTCATGCACCGTAAAGCTTGACTCCATGCCACGTACAGCCGAACGTAAGCACTCCATGTTTTATAGGTCATCCCGGCTCGCCCCCTTACTCTCATATTACAATTGTCGTCTGCCCAGGTATTGTCGCGAGCCCCCTGTCCCAGTACAAAGCGGCCTTGAAGGCATGGCATGGATTTATTACGCCCGGAGGGAAGTCCCTATAGGGCCTCGACGCTACCTTGGCCTTGAAGGCGGTGGAATGGGGTGACGATGGGAATTGCCCTCAAGGGCAATTTGATGTGGGCGGGGCGATTGACTGCTGGGCAGTCTGTGGCCTTAAATTGCCGTCGAGTGCAGTGCAGGTGGTGCGAACGGGCGGTAAATTGGGCCAACGAAGTTTACCTAGGGAACCCCCCCGGACGGAAGTCAAGCGACTGGCATGTCGTGTCGTTATTTTACCGTCAACATCGTCGGTATCTCCCCTGGGGTCAGCACCAGGCTCGTCGGACAACCAATGACGAAGAGGTCACGGACGGACGATGGGGGCAGACGGGGCCAGGCAAGCAGGCCGGTCAAAGAAGCAAGCAAGTCAGAAGGTGGGCAGCAGCAGGCGGAATGGAGGGTTGGAGCGGTCGAGGCGGATGTGGACGGCTTCATGGAGGCAGAGTCTCTAAGAAGGCAGGCCAGGCCGTACCTCTTCGGGGGGCCCAAGGTGTCGCTATCGGGACTCGATGCAAACTGGGGCAGAGCGACGTCGGGCTCGGGAACCGGAAGGAAGACGCCAGGCATGTGAAGAGGTTATGTGAAGTGTTCCTCCAACAGAGCCTATGGTCCAGGGAAGCCTCCCCCCGACCGGGCCCAGCGGCCCATCGAGAGCGAGGTCGAGCACTCGTTCACCATCAGCCTGCAGTATGACGGGGCCCTTCTGGGCCTGCTCGTCACCGTCAAGACGGCCGTCACGAGCCCTATGGCGCAGCAGCTCAAGCAGCTCGTGCGCGGGACCAAGGGCTCGTTTGTCAAGGTAAGGATTGAACCCTTGTAGAAAGCAGAAGGAACCGCGTGCTGACTTGCCAGTACTTCCAGCAGCGAAGCACCTGTCCCCGGGAGGAGGGAGCAGATCGGCGCTGGTGCTAAGCCCCTAGATGAAGGATTCGGGGTCGAGTCGGAGGCCCTGCGCGGCATCTTGACGACGTACAAGGAGTTCGACCCAAGCGTGCAGAAGCATGACCCTGAGACGAAGAAGTACACCGCGGGGTACCCGACCGTCACGGGACGGTGGATGGGGCTGTACGAGAACGTGGCGGATGCTATTAACGGCAAGGCCAAGCTGGAGGTCAAGGCGACGCAGTCGAGGATGGCCTGCGGCTTATCGAGCCGGCGAGGGAGTCGTACGATAGGGGTATTACAGTGGCGTGGAGGTAAGGAACTCATTTGTGCATCAAGCCGTTGGATCATGGTCTATAGATCATCATCGCGTCATTAGACTTCATGAGCCTGGATCTGCAGCGTCGCCCTGCGCCGTCTTTCCTTCCGCCTCCCACCAGCTCTTCATGCCCTCAACGTCGCACCAGTCAAACTGGCGCGGCTCCTCGTACCACCACCTCTCCCCCGGCCTCCTGGGCCTGTCGCTGACGTACTTCCTGAGGCTCCCGCCGTCCGCCAGGTGGTTCTTGACGCCGACGAGCAGGATCACGGCGCCAACCCGCGGAGCGAACTCGTCGGGGTCAAGGAACACGGTCAGCAGGACGCGCTTGCCGGTGGAGGGGTCCGCGACGCGCGCCGTACGCATGGCGTAGGCGGGCACCGGGCACGGCTGGACGTTGTCGAGGGCGCTGACGACCACCAGTATGTTGATGGACCAGTTCTGCTTGTAGGGCAGGTCGGGGATGGACCGGAGGCGGGTGAGCTTGAGCGGGATGGAGGGATGGGTCCAGTCGCGCGGCAGTGCGGCGGGGCCACGGTGCGCGTAGGCGACAGCTTCTTCCCTGCGTCGAGAGGTTTTGGAGGGCGAGACGACCATGTTCTCGACATCGTCCGCGTCGAGGCCGTCGTCGTCATCGTAGTCGTTGCTTTGTTGCTGGCGAGGCCGATGCTTCGTCGGTGTTGCTTGGCGCGATTGGCGTTCCGCCTACGCCAGTGCTTCATTGATGCCCTCGAACTCGAGCTGGCTGCTGGGTATCAGGTCGACCTCGTCCTCGACCCCGGCCCGGTCGTCGTGTTGCCCTGCTTGTTCGCCGACTTGCCTGGCAGCCGGGCTCACTTGCGCAAGTTCTGAATGCCACCCGACGGTGACCAGGTCGCCAATGACGAGGTACACCATCTGCAACGGGGCCCCCGATTCGTCGTTGCCGAGTTCCCTGTGCCGGATGTGGAAGGTGTCGAGGCGCACGAAGCAGCCGACATGGACGGCGCTCGCGTCGATGAAGCGGTGCATCTCAGGGCGCAGCAGGGCCTGGATGCACAGGTCGCCGTCGCCGAGGACGAGGCGGACGGCTCGCCATCGCGTCGACCGCGGGAGGGGGGCGATCGTGACGTCCTCGACGAGGAAGATAGAGCCGGGGATGCAGTAGCTGGTGCGGAGGAGCTCGACGATGAGCAGTTTCGGGGTGAAGGGGTCGGACGGGTCGGCGAAGACTATCGGGAGTTCGGGCGGCGCGGGGCCAGGGTCCTTCTGGGCATCTTGGTCGTGGTCGTCGGGAGACACCGGGAGAGGCATGTGGAGGGATACCGTACATGCTTCGGTCAGTCGTGGGAGGGACGGCGGTGTTGAGTTGAGGCTACCCTGACGAATACAGTATACCTCGAGGCTTTACAATGCCTTCACCAGATATTCACACCGCCAACATAAGCCGCCGCAGAAGTCCAATTACCCCGAACGATGCCTCTGGCCGAGCACAATCACGACCTTCGTCGGGCCACTCAGACCAGTCGTTAGGCGATTCAACCGCCTGCCTCGAAATATGTCAATATGATACGGACGGAGTGGGCGACGTGCCTGCAGGATGGCTCCATCATAATTTTACCTCGCTTCCCGGACTTCACGATTCGATCGGCAAGGATGTTCCTGGTGTTCAGTGGCGAAAATCAGACATATACCTCCGAAACGATTACCACACCCCTCAGTATAGACCGAGTCAACCGGTCCAACACGTCGACACACTGATACCAGACCCGGCCGGGACCAGACGGAAAAGGCAGCACTATGGTCAACTAAGTCGGGACGAGTCTATAACGCGAGCCGTAACGAGGATGACGACCCTCCCAACTGCCTTGGGATTAGCTCGCCAGCTCAGAGAAACAGACCGTCACCTCGCCTCGGCGCTTGCCTTGGCCCATGAAAGGGATCTTGCCTGGGCCGAACAAAGGCGCCAAACGCAACGAGGCAGAGCCACGCTTTCGCCACCGGCCGCAAGCCCTGCCCAGGTCTCATTGCTTCCGGATGTGCCCGCCCAGGGCGAGGAGCAGCGTGAGCAGCATGGCTTGTCCGATGCCAGCTCGAGATCCAACGCCGTTGGAATAATTCAAAACCCACCAATCCCGGGCGATCCAGCTCCGTCTGTTGAGGCCCTTCTTGCTAGGGTTAACAGTTTTGCGAAAACCCATGGCTTCGGCGTTATCAAAGCTCATGGCATGATTCGACCGGGACAGCGAAGTCGATATGTCTTCCAATGCGACCGGTACGGGGCTCCGCGGCCAGGAAAGGCTGCTGGCCTTCGGAAACGAAAGTCTCGAAAGTCGGGGTGCCTATGGAAAATTATTGCCGAGGCCCTGCCAAGGAACAGCTTCCAGTGGACTCTGCGGCACTTCCCAGGTGCGGAACACCACCGCCACAACCATAACCCCAGTACCGACGCCGCCACCCACCCAGTTCACCGACGACTTCATAGTCCTGTGAAGGCGGCCATCCAGTCTTCCAGCCGACGGGTTGGCATTCGTGCGCGAGACATTGGCGGCATCGTCCGAGATCGCTTCCCAGATTCGGTTTACACCAAGAGAGATATCTACAACGCCAGAGCTCGGATCAGCAGAGAGAATCTGGGTGGCTACAGCTCTACGGCTGCATTGATCAAGTTGTTCGACAGTAAGGAGGTCCCTTACGTTGCTCAGTGGGCTACGGACGAACCCGACCGCCTGGTGGGGTTGGTTTGGACGTTCCCTTATTGTGTCAGAATGTGGAAGCGTTTCCCCGAGGTCGTCAGTTTCGACAACACCTACAACACGAACCGCTTCAAGTTACCGCTCTTCTAAGTCACGGGACAGACATGCTTGGGCACTGTCTTTAACGCCGCATTCGGCTTGATCGACAACGAGAGGCTTGAAGGGTTCCAGTTCCTTGCAAACGGCGTGCGCACGCTCCTCGGCCGATATAGCATCCGGACCCCCAACGTCGTCATTACTGACTTTGACGACCAGATGAAAAAGGCACTTGAGGTCGAGTTTCCAGACGCTCAGCAGCAGCTTTGCATCCACCACATCAACTCCAATGTAATGCTTCAGTCCAAGCGGAAGTGGGTATCCACCAGGAGGGACAGCAGTACCGGTGAGGAGAGCAGTTCGGATGAGCCCGACGCCACTCTCGACCGGCACGATCGACAGGCAGTGCAGGCATCTGGGAGGCTAGAAGGACCAACCACACACGACAACCTGAATCGGCCAATAACCCATGACTACCACGGAGTGCTTATGCTCTGGAGGCTGGTGGTGTTTGCCGAGACCGAAAAGGATCACGAGAAAGCCTGGAAGAGTCTCTGCACAGAGTTCGGGGATCAGAGAGCGATCCTTGCGTATCTGTATGGTACGTACATGCCTGTGAGGGCGCAGTGGGCTCGCTGCTTCATCCGGAAATACCGCAACTTCGGCATTCGAGTGACCTCCGGCACAGAGGCCAGCAACAACAATGTCAAGAGCTATCTTCTGAACGGCATGAGCCATTTGTATCGGCTGGTCGAGGCAATCCAAGGTATGCTGGAAGACCAGGAGAGGGAGTTTCGACAAGCCTGTGCTCAGGACGAGGTGTTAACGGCGCGAGAGCACGTGGGGCGCGGCTCAGAGTATCTGGGCGAGCTTCCTAGGATGGTGTCTCACAAGGCACTTTGTTTGATTACCAGGGAGTACCGCAAGGCTCTGAAAGGCATCCCAACCGCGGCAAATCCGTGGCCGAACGCCATGACCCCATGCAACGACGACTGCACCGCGCCTATCGAGCTTGGTATCCCCTGTTATCATACTATCTATGGGAAGCTTATTACCGCAGCGCCTCTAACCAAGTGGGATATTCATCCATGGTGGCACTTGCGAGAGCCTGTAAGCGAAGACGTACATGGCCGGATCCTAGACCCCATGATCGCCACCAGTCTCCGTGGACGACCAAAAAATAAACCCCAGCCCCTGCCAGCGAGTATGGCGGTTGAGACCAGCAGTCAAACCCAGAGCCACCAGATTTCCAACAGTCAGCAGCCTCGAAGCCCTCTGGTCTTATTTAGGGGCGCCGCCAGCCAGGCACAAAATAGCCAATCAAGCCAGGAGAGGATACTGCATCTCGGGCCCGGGAAAACTTCAGGAAGCCGGGCGAGTGGGCGCAGGACCCACCCCAGTGGGAGCTATCGAGCGATGAAGCGACAACGTTTGCTCTCCAAGCAGGACCTACAACAGCCAAAGCTGCCACACGGGCTCCCAGTAAATGCAGCAACTGCCACACGGTCGGCCACACAATGACCTCAAAAGCGTGTCCCTTGCGGTACTCGGAGCTATCTTCGCAGTCAGGTTTCACTTCGGAGCCCGCCTCACGATCTACCGTATTGTTGGATTCAACCCCGAGTATACGAGACATGCCGGATCCGAATCCCACCGTACCAGTTTTCAACATCCCACCCTCCTGCAGACGGTCAGCCACGGTCTCTTCCATCACCTGTTCTCGTGCCGGTACCCTCACCTGATCCACCGTCGCCTCCACCTCCGCCTTCGCCGAGGTGCGATATTGCACAGGCTATATATCAAAGATATGTCGCTGCAAGACGCGCTTGGTATGCAGCGCAGCCCCGCGGGACTATCAAAACCAACCAGGAATACCGCAGGGCGATGGGTCTCCCACTGCGGTATGACCAGAAGAGTTATGATTGGTGCTTGGAAAGCGAGCAGATGACAATGCTCTGCATCACTGCAACGGACGCAAGAGAATGGACTAAAGAAGAGATGATGGCTTATCTGGACAGGATGGTCACGCTGAGGCACAGGGTGTTGTGGAGATGGGAGACGATCCGCCGACGAACACCGGAGGAAGCGACATTGACACCGAAATGCGGATGGAGCAGTGTATTGTAGTCAAGCTGTAACGCAGCGCAAGACTAATTAATTGAAACTCTCGCCACTGATGGATTTGGGACAAATCCTGACTTGACCGCTGAGGTTCACTTGGGCCGCAAACCAATGGGGACACGTACCATGGCGCTGTCACCGGGTTGAGAGTCATCATATAAAGAGAGAGCCTTGTCGTAGGAGATCATAGATATGTATACGTACCGTCCAATTGCCAGATCCATTCCAGCGACGGCCATCCGCGAAAACAGCACTGTGATAAGGCATCCCAAGAGTCTGTTAACGCGTGGTAGAGCGAACCTGCTTCACCGCCTTGTGCGGGGTGTCCTGACGGGCCGGCAAGTTTGTCGGCCAATGGGAGGCTGTGAAAAGTGCGGCACCCGTAAGCTTGCGGCACCCGTATCAAAATGGTGCGGCACCCCTATCAATTGCCGTACTTAAATCCACGGGTACCCGTGAGCCTATTGCGTCCCTTCCCGCTGCCGAACTATGCAAACCAAAGTCAGCCATCAATGCCACTTTGATGTTTTCGGGGCCCGTCAAACAGGCATCAAGGTAGGGTACGCAGGGCATGACCAAATCCAAGAACACGACAATATGCCTCGTTCAACAGTCGAGTCCGAGTACACATTTGTGAATTTGACGGATAACCCAGCCAAAGGCAGAGATGAACGGCGCACATTTGTCCGTCAGACGGTCATGTCAGACTACCACAAACGCCGGCGAAAGAAGGACCACAACCCTGGAGACACGTCTATGAGAGACTCACCAGCACGACCCACAATCATTGAATACGACAGGAGCTCCTGCAGCTCAGGCTCACAGACAGAGCTGGAATCAGAGCAAGCCACAAATGGCGCGTGCAGGGCAGATGAGGCGGCCCAGGGTAGTTCCGTGTTGCTGGGGCCGAGATCACTGTATCTGTTCCAACCAAAGCTCTGGTCCGAGTCCGAAAGCTCTCAGATCAGCCACCTGATCGTGAGGTTTCTCTGTGGCCAGCCAATCAAGGCCGCGCACGACTTGTCGTATGCCATCTTTGTCCACCGGCATTTCAAGGATGCACAACATGTCGGGGCCGGCAGCAGCAGCAGCAGTCACCCCTTGACGGCCTGTGCCGAGCTCCTTCACACCTTCGTCGCTGCCACACCGTCCACGTCCATGGATTATCCTGCATTATGGGCGAGGGTCCACGAGCAACAAGAGTGGATTTACGCCCAGGTAAGTACGGATGTCTCTTATGAGTATCCTCTAGATTTCTCTACTTCTACGCTGTCTCCTCGCCACTAACAGAGATCTCAAAGACCGATAATTTCACCAAGTGGGAACTACTATCAGCCGCCCAAGCAAGCAGCCTATATATGCTCTTGTGGCTTCGATTAGGCGGCAGCCAGGGCCACTTCCCTGATGGCGGCCTTGCTCTGCTGTACACTCTTGGGGTGAGGCGCATTTCAAGCCAGAAATTTCTGTCAAGTTTAAAACACGTTTGCACGCAACTCAGCTAGATGATACCAGATGCTAACGGTCCGTTCACAGAACATCTTTAAATACCTTCTTGGTCGCCATTTGAAGACTGATGCAAAATTGATACCAACCATGCTTCCACCTAACAAGTGGCACGACTGGATCTTTCAAGAATCGTGCCTTCGCGTGTCAGCGGTCTACTTCATTCTGGCCATCGTCGTCAGTATGGATATTGGGCTGGCTTGCCACTGGCCCATCGAGAGGGTGCCACTTCCCGCCACGAAGGCCCTCTGGGAGGCAGACAGCGAGGCCGCGTGGATGAGTGTCTTTCGGGTGACGGAAGGCGCCGGCGACCGGTTAATGTTTGGCGATCTGCTTGTCGCACCAGGTCACCACCGGCAACGCGCGGAGGCCTGGGAGGAGGAAGCTGATGACCTTGGATTCATCATCGCCCTAGCGAGTCGCCTGCACAGTCGGGTTTAACGGGTCCACGGGCGCATTTAGATGGCCGTCCCAGGGAAGAAGTCGGCAATAGCGGTGTGTGTGTTGTGTTTTGCATTGATCCAAGCCTCGAGCTGACATGACCTTGCCAAAAAGGGCATTACACAAGGGTGCTCTTGCAAGGTCTCCATAGTGGCTCCACTGGATGCAACGGCGGGCTGCTGATTGAGCAACGTCCGAAAAGGGCAAGTCATCAGTGTGGGGCTTCAACCCAACCAGGCAGTACATGTACGACTTGAGCACCAAAAATATGGCGGGCACGAGAACTGAGCTAGCCAGGCAAAGCAGTCTTCGTAATTTTGCGGCTGAGAAAGCAACATAGCTTCAAGGAGATGGGAGAAGCATAAGACGGGAAACATGGCTTGCCACGGGTGCCATCAGCTTGCGCATTCATATATAAGCAGATGGCTCCGCTGATGGGAATTGGCTCTCCATGACCACAGGACACAATAAAAAAGAACCTCCAAACTCCACCAAGCCATTTGCTTCCCTTCATCGACTTCGGAATGGTTGCTGTACGAAAGACCGCCCTCATCACAGGCTGCTCCGCTGGCGGCGTTGGTGCTGCCATCGCCGAAGTCTTCCAAGAACACGGCTACCATGTATTCGCCACCGCCCGCACCCCCTCGAAAGTCCCACAGACGTTGCACGCCGCTTCCAATGTCACCGTGATGAGCCTTGACGTGATGTCCGTCGACTCCATCGCCGCCGCGGCGGAACAAGTCGCCAAGCAGGCGGGCAAGCTCGATGTTCTGATAAACAACGCCGGGCTGGGGTTGAACGCGCCCGTTCTCGACACCCCTCTCAAGGAAGCCAAGCAGCTCTTTGATCTCAACTTCTTTGGGCCGATGGCCATGCTGCAGTCCTTCGGCCCGTTGCTCATCAAGGCCAAGGGCTGTGTGGTGAACATTTCCTCTGTCGGCGGAGCAATCAATTTTCCTTTTTCAAGTAGGTATCTGTATTCATTCCTTGATAAGGGCATCATGGCAAAACTTGCATTAACTCTTTTTCTCTCATCGTCTAGGCATCTACAATGCCTCAAAGGCGGCTCTGATTCAAGGAAGTGAGACATGGCGCCTTGAGCTCGCTCCCCTTGGAGTTCGCACAATCACTCTCATGACGGGCGGCATCGCAACGAGCTTTTTTTCCAACATGCGCACCTTGCCGATACCCGAGTCATCCAACTATTATGGAATCAAGAGCATTATCGAGGAAAACCCGGACCAGAATCCCTATGGTATGGAGCCAAAGGCGTTTGCCACTCAACTGCTCCGCCACGTGGAGCGGGGTGCCAGCGGCAAGATATGGCTGGGTGGAGGTGTTGCCATGGCGCGCATGCTGCTGTGGCTCTCTCCGTCAAGCGCCGTGGTTAGTATTCACATTAGACACCGAATCTCTAGTACTGAAGACTGGCTAACTGTCAACATAGGATGGATTGGTCGAAAGACAGAAGCGATTCTCCAAAGCATTGGCTGAAAGTCACGCGAAGAAGGAATAAGAGATTCAGAGACGCATAGCCAGGAGCATTTGTTGTCCAAGTGTTGCGCTAGTGGCGCCCCTGTGAGGACTCTGCTGCAACAAAGATAGAACGAACCCACTGTATTTTAATATGTAGAATCCCCCTTCAGGCTGAAGGGGGCGAAGACCAAGCAATCGAGACCTTCACTTCTTGGACTTTACTTGAATCTAGACTACCACACTTGAGCTCCTGCCCAGTCAAGTGGGCATGGCTCTGACAGTGATCTGTTACGTGACTACAAGATTTTACATGCTTCGAGTCATCTGTGACGCTCTTCATTGCCATCTATGCAATGCGCACCATGCTTTTGAGAAGTCGAAGCGCTCCAAAAGCGGCAAAGTGATCCTAACCGCTACTCCAGCAGGCACAAGTACTTTAAGCAGTCGACGACCACAGTGACAACAAGGGAGTCAGCACAGACCCGTCTTGAGTAAAGTAGAAAAGGTACTGCCGTATGGCACCCGTCTTGCAACAGGAGGGGTGACCCTCCGCAGGCCATTGTCTCCAATTACCCACGATGAGCAGCTTCACAGTTAAAGAATAAGTGACCGACTGGTGCATGAGACAAAAGTTTTCGAATTTTGCGAGAGGATTTAGTTCCGAAATCATCCACCCACACCAGGTCGGGCAAATAGCCTGGGGTAAAGCCATAACAAACCCGGAGAAGCAGCTATATGGGATAGAGTAGCGAGTGGTTTGTTGAAACGTCGCAGAATACTTTCTTATCTCCATGAGGTCAATCACATCACATCACACTGGTTCCCCAGTCAGAGTGGTACCCAATTTTCCAACGACAGTTACGGTACGCTGAATATAACCTTTGGGGCATGTTGGTCATCGGGGGTTTATTCTGTGGGTAAGGCGGCTGAACGGGGGACTGGACGGCGCTTCCCTTGGTCGGAGACGAATGGAGCCCGCTGAAGGCCTTGTTCGGAGTTTCCCAGATGATATTCGACTAGATTCTAAGCTTCAGAGGAGTAGCAGTAGATTGCCAGTGGTGCTGATGTCGCGTAGTGCGGTGGTGACGTGAGTTCGCTTGAGCTTCGGAGGCCTCGCTAATGTTCCCAGGGCGAGCCGTACACGTCGAGATCGTTCCACATGAGGAAATCTCCAAACATTGGCGGGTCGTCACTGGTGTCGTAGAAGGCTGCGTTGAAATTAGAATCGGCACAGTAGGGCGCGGGGTCCTCGTCCGTCATATTGCGCAGTGGGATCTGCAGTATCTCGCGGACCTGATTGCGGAGCATCCGGAGGTTGGTGTTGAGAGAGCCAGGCGGCGAGGGCTTGTCAAGGGGCTTGAGCATCATGGCAGTCAGAGGCAGGTGCATTTGGCCCGTTTCGCGGAATGGCGACCAAGATGTCAGGCCGAAGACATTGTGGGAGCGGACCGTGCTACGGCCTCGGTCCTCCGCCCGGAGGCGGGCGATCTCCATCTCGGCACGGCCTCTGTGGTCAGGTCGGTTCCTCTTCGACCGCAGACGGTCGGCGGAGATGAGGCCGGTGTCATTCATACACGGAAGCTTGCGCTTGAGCTTACAATTGAAAGACGGCGGGGAGAACCCAAGGAGGGGGCGTATGGGGACATGGCGAGGAACTGTCGGCGACTTCATGACCATCGCGAGGGGTAAGCAGTTGGGGAGTTTGAGATAGGCGCCCGATGCAACAACCTCTGGTGTCAGGGGATCGGGGCCTGGGATGGTAGCGTCCGACGAAGGCTCGGCCGGTCGAGTTGGCTGTGATGTGGGCAGCGGTATCGGCAATGGGGGAGGGAGTGTCGGCTCGGGTATCGGCCTCGAGGGCCCAAGACAAGACGAAATGATGGGTATGCTTGCTGCAGCGTTGGACATGCGAGCGGGCTTCTCCTTGATGAATTGCATCGCCATGCCCTCCTGGATCGTCCAGTAGTTGCCCTTCCCGGGGTCGTTCTTTGGGCGCTCCATCTTGATAAAGGCCTTGTGAATGCTTAACTTGTGCCGAATACTGTTCTGCCATCCAGCCTCCCTAGCCTTGTAGAACTTGTACGTGCCGGAGATCTAGTTGTAGATCTGGGCCAGGGTTAGTCGTCGGTGCGGCGCGTGTAGAATGGCCATGCCGATGAGCTTCGAGTAGCTCTGACCGGGCTTCTGGCCATCATCTACGATGGGGGGAAGGAATCGTGAGGGGGAAGTCCGAGGCGTCTGTCGGAGCGTTTGCGTGGGCTTCTAGCAGGGGGCTCGTTTGGGTGGGTTCTGGAGCGAGACCGTGGGTGACGCCAGGTCGGCCGCGTCGACGTTGGTATGATGGCGGGAGCGGGAGGTATGGGCGACGTTCGAGTTGGACGCGTTCGCGACAAGGACTGTCGCTGGCCATGAATGGAGCAACGGCCTCGATTATAGCCGATAGCATACAGCACGGGGACGGCTCGAGGCAATTCGAGGCTGCGGTCGAGACGGGAGGGATCCAGCCGAGTGGAGTCGGTGAGGTTCGAGTTGGACGAGAGAATCGCGGGCCGCGGCCTTGGTTGCAATCGTGCAGTCGAGGTCGGGTGGATAGGCGGTTGCCGCAGGCAGGAGTGCACGGGTTCCGGGGATGGGTAGAGATTGTTTTCCAGAGGGCACAGCTTCAACAAGTGCTGTCGTCCGCCTTCGTGGCGGGAGTCGGGGCAGCTGTGGGTACGCCGAGCCCCCTGGGTCATCCTGGCCGGGTCCTGATCTGCCCATATCAGCCTCCTGGTGGCCTGAAAGTTGGTCGTCCCGCCCAGAGGCAGCGTCCGCCACGGGGTCGCGTCCTCTTAGGGCGACATCAGCGCCGCAAGAAACGGCAGAGACGGATTATCGGAAACAGCGGATCAGGAGCCTGTGGGCTGACGGGTTGGACGACGGGCCGTAGCGGAGTATGCAGGGTATCGATGCCAGAAGATGGCGAGTAGTCTTCTATCGTCAGCCGAGCCAGCCGTTCCGTGACATCTTGCGCCATGCTCGGCTGGTGATGTTGTCTCAAGGGCCATTTCCAGACCCGCGACGGCAGTGTGGGGAACAGAATGTCGCCTGCAACTGCCAAGACATCCGTGCTGATGCCGAGCCGTCTGCACAAAGCGAGGTTGACATCGCCGTCTGGCATGTCGCGAGTGGTCAATAAGGGCTGCCAGACGGCTCTCAAGAACAAAAAGTCGTCGTCATGGAATTTGGAGCCGGAAAGTCGTTCGGGGTTGGATCTTGGGCTGGTATCTTTTGTCGTCCCGTCCTTCTTGAAGTGACGAGGGGCGTTCGGATAGCCTGCGGGAAATGTTCAGGTGCTGATGGGCCGACGAATGTGCGTCGGCTATTTGCGGGCTGCCTGTTGCCTAGGCAGCCACGGTCAAAGTGGGGCTGTGTTACCCTCGTAACAAACAACACGATTCCGAACTTCCACCATCAACCACACTGCTCGGGATCACGAAAGAAAGAAGACCATCGGCATGGATCGCGAAACTACAAATGAAATGCAATACCTGCTGCGTAAAGCACAGCTGCGGGCTGAAGCCGCTGAAAGACGGTTCGAGGAAGAAAGACGACAACGCGAAGCAGCAGAGCAACAACTCGAAGCAGCAGAGCAACAACGCGAAGCAGCAGAGCAGAGAGCAGAAGCGTCCGAGCAACAGACACAACGCACAACCTTCAAGGAATACCTCGACGCATGTCATCGGTTAGTCTTCGCCAAACTTCAGGTGGAGTCCAATCCCGACCGGTTATCACGAGGTTCTTTGACCAATCCACAAAGCAAACGTTGTCCTACCAGCCTGCGCCAATGGCCGGACTTCCTGGAGCAGCAAAGGCGCATATTTGGCCGCCTACTAGACACCTTCCCTTGCGATTCAGACCGGCTCGATTCAGACCGGCTTGATTCAGATCGGCTCTTTGAGAGCGAGCACTTTCTAGCTACCATGGGCGCCAGAATCGGCGGGCGAAGCATCGCAGACGAGAAAGTCCTAGAGTTCTTCTTGCACAACGCTGTAGAGGATCCAGTGAGGAACATCATCAATCAGCTTGTCAACATACCGGCCGTCGGAAAGGCATTCGATCTTGGCAACGGCATCGTGTTCGAGAACCACCCGCACGCACTGAGTGAAACGGCGGAAGAGGTGATCGACAGGCAGGCTCGTACCGTACCACCAAGCACACCAGGGCACGGAGAGAATCTGAGGAAGCTGCAGGCGGACCAGATCTGCATCTACCGCTCCGACGATGCCCAAGGGGAGCGGACAAGGGCCTACATCTGCGAGTACAAACCGCCGCACAAGTTGACGGTCCAACATCTGCATGTCGGTCTGCGCGTCACGGATATGTACAAAGAGGTCGTAAACCGGAAGACGGTACCGACTTCAGAAGACCCAGAGGCGCGCTTCGCATACCACGCCGAAAGGCTGACCGCGTCAGCCATCACGCAGACGTACCATTACATGATCGAGGGCGGCCTCGAGTACAGCCTCTTGACAACGGGCGAAGCTATCGTGTTTCTCAAGGTTGACTGGGACGAGCCAGAGACCCTTTTCTATCACTTGGCGGTGCCGAGTGCCGAAGTTGCTGCCCAAACGAAGGACGCTCATCTCTGCACAGCCGTCGCTCAGTATCTGGCCTTCACGCTGCTAGCCATCGACGGGTTAGGAATGCGGTCGCACGGCCAGGATGAACGCGACCGGGCTACGAAGAAGCTGAACAAATGGGAGGTGTCATTCGATCTGACATACCGGTCGATCCCTGAAGAGGACCGGTCCTTTCTCTCGGACAGCTCGCCGGGCTACCAACCCCCTACATACGGCAATGTAGATCGATCACCGATCCGTCCACGAAGAAACCCACGGCGCGGTCAAGGCCACGCCGATGCCGGCATCCAGCCCTCGAAACGGGACGACGAGTCCGAGTCTTCGGACGAGGAGCCCAATCGAAGGGCGCCGACCACCCCAACGCCAGCCCAACGAAATACGCGAGAAGGAGCCCGACGGAGTACGCGCCTAGCCATGCGACAACGAGGCGGCAGCGTCAATAACAGCGGGCAACGCCGACAGTTCTGCACCCAGAAGTGCCTTCTTGGTCTGGTCCGAGGACATGCTCTTGACCAGAGCTGCCCAAACGCTGCACTTCACCGCCAAGAGGCTACGTATCATGGCACAGCCCTCCGTCACCCCGTCGACCACGCACAGTGGCTGAACCTGCTCCGGGCGCAGCTAGAGGAGACACTCGACGACGGCATCACACCCCTCAAGCAGAGCGGTGCTCGCAGTGTACTTTTCGAGGTAACATTGCTTGCTTATGGATACACGTTTGTGTGCAAGGGCACAATCCAGGCGTTTGTCCCCGATCTCGAACACGAAGCTGCCGTCTATCGACGCTTGGATGATCTGCAGGGTGTCCATGTGCCCGTGTACCTGGGCGCCATCGATCTGCGATCCATGAACAAGACGTACTTTTTCGACCTCAGAGTGTACATAGTTCACCTGACATTCCTGGCGTGGGGTGGGAAGAGCCTGTATGAGGCATCAGGGACTGTGCATACCGTGGAGCAGCAAGTCAAAGGCAGCTTGCATGCCATGCATCAGCATGGTGTCATTCACAACGATGTGCGAGCTGAGAACATTCTTCTTTGTCGGGAAACCAACGGGGTGATGATGATTGACTTCGAGAGGGCGGTGCTATTGGAGCTGCCACGACCTCCGCTCGCAAGGATGGCGCCAAACAAGCGTCTCTTGCAAGACGCAACTGGCGAGCGAAAGCGTCATAAATCGCGTCGGGTGACGAAATGCTTTTCCAAGGACATCCTGATGGCGAGTGATCTTTTCGTCGCGACCAGTACATAGGCCCCGGATAACTCCAATAAAAACTTGACCGAGTGGTCCCAGCTGGAAGATACACTGTGACTAGGTTGATGAGCAGGTGGATCGGGGCTGCTCTTCGACATACGACAGCAAACGAATGGCCCAAACCGGCACTGTTTCTGTATTACTACGGGAGTGATAACCTACTCAACCGTCGAGCTGACTTCGCTCGCACTTCCGCTACCGTTGACAACGCCATATGCCTACCAAACTGGTACAATTTTGCTTCATCGCTGCTGTCATACAGCGGCGCATCCTCGCCTGCTCGAAGCGGATGGTAACATTCGTCATCATCACCTTGCGTTTGTCGCCGATGATCGGATTCCACTCGCGGATGCCACAAGTGCATCGCGTCATATTGACTGGTTATTGTACACATGCCAGGTCTGCTGACTTCTTTCAATCAATGTACTGACCCGACTCTGCGCCGAACCCTGACCCTACCCTTAAAACCCTGCTGAGTCATGATTAGTCAGCTCGGACAGACACATCGGGTATCGGTGGTATGTTCCCCCGATATCCCAATTGAGGTTGCTCCATCTGCCAACCAACAACTCAACACCGCCGTCCCTCCCACGACTGACCGAAGCATGTACGGTATCCCTCCACATGCCTCTCCCGGTGTCTCCCGACGACCACGACCAAGATGCCCAGAAGGACCCTGGCCCCGCGCCGCCCGAACTCCCGATAGTCTTCGCCGACCCGTCCGACCCCTTCACCCCGAAACTGCTCATCGTCGAGCTCCTCCGCACCAGCTACTGCATCCCCGGCTCTATCTTCCTCGTCGAGGACGTCACGATCGCCCCCCTCCCGCGGTCGACGCGATGGCGAGCCGTCCGCCTCGTCCTCGGCGACGGCGACCTGTGCATCCAGGCCCTGCTGCGCCCTGAGATGCACCGCTTCATCGACGCGAGCGCCGTCCATGTCGGCTGCTTCGTGCGCCTCGACACCTTCCACATCCGGCACAGGGAACTCGGCAACGACGAATCGGGGGCCCCGTTGCAGATGGTGTACCTCGTCATTGGCGACCTGGTCACCGTCGGGTGGCATTCAGAACTTGCGCAAGTGAGCCCGGCTGCCAGGCAAGTCGGCGAACAAGCAGGGCAACACGACGACCGGGCCGGGGTCGAGGACGAGGTCGACCTGATACCCAGCAGCCAGCTCGAGTTCGAGGGCATCAATGAAGCACTGGCGTAGGCGGAACGCCAATCGCGCCAAGCAACACCGACGAAGCATCGGCCTCGCCAGCAACAAAGCAACGACTACGATGACGACGACGGCCTCGACGCGGACGATGTCGAGAACATGGTCGTCTCGCCCTCCAAAACCTCTCGACGCAGGGAAGAAGCTGTCGCCTACGCGCACCGTGGCCCCGCCGCACTGCCGCGCGACTGGACCCATCCCTCCATCCCGCTCAAGCTCACCCGCCTCCGGTCCATCCCCGACCTGCCCTACAAGCAGAACTGGTCCATCAACATACTGGTGGTCGTCAGCGCCCTCGACAACGTCCAGCCGTGCCCGGTGCCCGCCTACGCCATGCGTACGGCGCGCGTCGCGGACCCCTCCACCGGCAAGCGCGTCCTGCTGACCGTGTTCCTTGACCCCGACGAGTTCGCTCCGCGGGTTGGCGCCGTGATCCTGCTCGTCGGCGTCAAGAACCACCTGGCGGACGGCGGGAGCCTCAGGAAGTACGTCAGCGACAGGCCCAGGAGGCCGGGGGAGAGGTGGTGGTACGAGGAGCCGCGCCAGTTTGACTGGTGCGACGTTGAGGGCATGAAGAGCTGGTGGGAGGCGGAAGGAAAGACGGCGCAGGGCGACGCTGCAGATCCAGGCTCATGAAGTCTAATGACGCGATGATGATCTATAGACCATGATCCAACGGCTTGATGCACAAATGAGTTCCTTACCTCCACGCCACTGTAATACCCCTATCGTACGACTCCCTCGCCGGCTCGATAAGCCGCAGGCCATCCTCGACTGCGTCGCCTTGACCTCCAGCTTGGCCTTGCCGTTAATAGCATCCGCCACGTTCTCGTACAGCCCCATCCACCGTCCCGTGACGGTCGGGTACCCCGCGGTGTACTTCTTCGTCTCAGGGTCATGCTTCTGCACGCTTGGGTCGAACTCCTTGTACGTCGTCAAGATGCCGCGCAGGGCCTCCGACTCGACCCCGAATCCTTCATCTAGGGGCTTAGCACCAGCGCCGATCTGCTCCCTCCTCCCGGGGACAGGTGCTTCGCTGCTGGAAGTACTGGCAAGTCAGCACGCGGTTCCTTCTGCTTTCTACAAGGGTTCAATCCTTACCTTGACAAACGAGCCCTTGGTCCCGCGCACGAGCTGCTTGAGCTGCTGCGCCATAGGGCTCGTGACGGCCGTCTTGACGGTGACGAGCAGGCCCAGAAGGGCCCCGTCATACTGCAGGCTGATGGTGAACGAGTGCTCGACCTCGCTCTCGATGGGCCGCTGGGCCCGGAAGAAGCCGGTCACCGACTTGGGGCGTCCGAAGAGCGCGAGGGCCTGTTCGAAGCTGTGGCTAGTTAGCCAACTGTACCAATTGTCTTTCGAATCACGATCGCGAACCCTTGCCAACCATGCACGCCCGGCGGGGCCCGAGCGCCCTTGAATCAGGCCCTGATTTAGCGCAAGGCGCCAGTCGCGGGAGGCTTCCCTGGACCATAGGCTCTGTTGGAGGAACACTTCACATAACCTCTTCACATGCCTGGCGTCTTCCTTCCGGTTCCCGAGCCCGACGTCGCTCTGCCCCAGTTTGCATCGAGTCCCTGCCCACTGTAAGTTTGTGTCCAAGTGCCAATTCTAGTATGGCGCACTTGGGGTTCAGAATGAATGCAATGGCCCGAGCGTTTGGCCCCTGTTGTATGGCAGAGACGCGCCAACTGGACACAAACTGCCTGTGAATGATGGTCAGTAGCTGCCCGACCCGTTCGGGGAGAAAGCGTGCGACCTTTCGGCCGTAGCCCCGGATCGACTTGGCCTTATCTCGGTCCGTTACGAGCATTACCTGCCCGTCGAAGATATAGACGCTCCGGCTCAGCTGCTTCGTATCTAGATACCGCACGCTCGTGATCTCGGGTCCTCGGCCTGGCTGGCCTCCCCAGACGTGCGTTAGTACGAGTAGCTGGCTCTTTAGCGCTCCGATCTGGTTTAGCCACTTCTGCGACCGCTCCCGGTGGTACTGCTGCCGCTGGGACGACCAGAGCCTCTCCGAAACGAGCTCGGCAACGACGCGGGGCCCGGCTTGAAGCCAGCTGTTCTGCGGGTTCCAGATAAACGATTTCCCACCCCCTTCGTACATTACGCTATCGCTGATTTTACCGAGCTCGATCCGTTCTAGTAGTACCGCCGACTGGCCGTACAGAAGCCCGTCGAGCGCCGATTCGGCTGTTGAGACGAGCCCCTGGGCCATCCGCCGGAAGTTCTGGACCTCGATCCGGAAGCCGTGTAGCCGGAGCGCCTGCCTCCCGTCCTCCCAGATGATCCGTGCTGCCCCCCCCTTCCTTCTGGCGGTAGCCCTTTCCGATCGTTAAGAATCGGGTTAGCGTACTAAACGGGCTGTACGAGCCGTCTGCGATCCACTGCCGGTAGCCGTCCATAAATACGTCGATATCCCTGGCCTGGAGCTGGCTACGCCCTTCGTCCTCCCCTTCGCCGGAGTCCGCAGGACTGTCCTCTTCCTGGATCGGGACGTGCTCGAAGAAGTACTCTAGTAGTAGTACGCGGCTACACCATGCTAGACCTGCTAGTAGTGTTGTAAACTCGGCTGGCGGCCGAAATCGTGCTCGGACGGGGTCGATCGCGAGTACTGTAGTGAAGTGGAGTAGCGGGTTTACGTACGGTCGTACTAGTACCTGCTGCGTAAGCGACAGAATACAAAACGTAAAGACGGCTTCGTCTAGATATCCGTCGTTCTCGCTCTTCTCCTCCTCCTCCTCGCCGCCGCCTCCTACCCGGGAGCTCTCCTCCTCCGTATTATCGAGAGCCTCCGTAACGGCCTCGAGAGCGGCCCATTGCTTGTCGGTAAACTGGACCTGGTACTTCCTCCTCGCCTCCGTACGGCCGAGCCGGAAGACCCGGACGCAGTAGCAGAGATAGCGCCGCCAGTGGCTCCGGTACTTCTCCATCGTGTGCGCTTCCTGTTTTACGCGGAACGGCTGCGGCGACGGCCGGTTCGGGTCGCGGCTTGCTAGCCAGCAGAGCGTCTCCACGGGCACCTGGCTGATCCGCCGGCTACACCGCTCGATTACCCGGTTGAAGCTCTGGCCTAGCCGTACGAGCGCCGCCTCTAAAGCCTCTCTCTCCTTCCGTACCGCCTGGCTTAGCTTAGCTAGCTCCTTCGTCGATAGGCCTGGCTCGGCGGCGCGCCGTAGTTCCGCCATATCCTTGCCGGCTAGATGCGCCGCCCAGCCCATCTGGCCCACCCACGGCGACTCGAAGTCGACGCCGGCCTCGTAGTCGATAATCCGGCCCCGCTCCGCCTCTTCGGCGGCCGCTTTAGCCTCGTACGCCGCTATGTGGGCCTCCCAGACTGCACCTCCACCGCCGCCGTCCGGCCCCGCTGTCGCCTCTGGGGTCGCCTGCCGCCCTGCCGCTAGCGCGTGGCCCGTGCCTGGCGAACCCTCGCCGTGCCTAGCATCGCCGCCAGCTGTTTCTCTCGCCTGGTGCTTCTGGACCTCGTCCCGGCTCCTCGTTACGAATCGGCATGCCCTGCAGCAGAATCCGGAGTGGACCTGAAGCTGCGGGATGGCTGGACTACCGTCTGCCGGTACCTCTGCTTCGTGTGGCTCTGCGAGCCCTCCACGGCCTTTAACTGCTACTGCTGCCGCTGCCGCGGCCGATTTGACTGCCCGTAGCTGGCCGCCCTTGAGCTGGTGCCTCTGTCGGTAGTGGGTAACTATACCGCCTATGGCCGCTGCGATTCCTGCCCTACATAGCGTGCAGATTAGTACGCGGCTCGCCCGGTATAGATAGAGCTCTAGTGTCGCTGCTGGCTCGGTCGTTGCTGCAGCTCTCGCGTCCTGCTGCTGCTGCTGCGCGGCGCTGCCGTGATCGCTCTCGTAGTCGCCTCCCTGGCTGCTGCGGTCCATCGTGTTTGCTACCTGTGTATGTGATTCTCGGTGCTGCTTCTGATCTTTGACTCTCGCGTATATTATTGGGAAGAGACCCTAAGCTAGCATCACAGTTCAATCGGAATGCGTACGCGTGTCCGTTTCATCCTCGTCCTGCCTCTCCTCTCACGCGCGTTCCCTCCTTTAGACTCCCGGGCTAGTCCTATTACGCGTACGCGCTCATCTCATTTTATTACCTATTACTTACCTTCTCCCTTTCTTGTAGCAGCACCTGGCCGCACACGCGTGGCTAAGCTGGGGGTTAAGGTTCGACCCCTGCCACTTGGGGTTTGGGTTACGTTTGGAGTTGGGGTTAGGTTAGCTGGGGGTTAGCCCATTTTGGCGCGCCGGAATGAACTCAACTTGGGGTACCGGAATGCACTCAATGGCCCGTGCCCGCGCCCCCCTGTCCCACCAGGAATGCGCGAAAGTGAGGGCTTCCCGGCCGGGAATGATGGTCAGGCTCCTGGGCGAGGGAAGCATTTGGTACGATTGATTTTAGCTTGCGACTTTAGTGGAAGCTTCGCCGGCTTACTTGCTCAAAGTTTGAGTTCGCCCGCTCCCCCACTGGACTAACTATAAGGTAATTTGCCCCGACGGCCCAAGCGCCTACTTAAGCATTGCCCAGGGGCGGGCGGCCCAACCTTGTTTTCTGTAGCAACCCTGGCCCGGGCAAAGGGAGGCTCGCAGCCAGTCAGCAGGTAGGGGTAAGCAATCTAAACCCTCGCGCGCCCATGTTGATGATGATCCTGTTGGTTGGCAGGCGAGGCAGAACCTTTGGAATCTGTTCACGGGAATGTGCCCCAAATATCGCAACAGCATAGGAACGGCCACGTGCGGAGCGAACGACCCAGAATATGACACAGAGTTACGTAAGGCTGTTGTTACCGAGATGCTCTGAAACTTTTGAAGGTTTGATGCGCCCTCCGCGTTGCAGCTATGTCTTCTGTCCCGCAGAATCCCTGTTGAGATTCCCGTGACTAAAGTCGAAAAAGCCGCAGGCCAATGCTGAGAAGCGAAACGCTGTAGCCTGCAAGACCATCATGAGTTACGTAAAACGCGTGGCTACGTGCCGCGTGTGGTTGGTGCGGACCGTGCCGGGGACATTCAGGGGTCGGAGGCCGGCAATGCGCGATTATACTCAGTACTACCCTATAGGGTCGCATCTGTGGTCAAGTATTACCTCAAGAAATAGCTGCAGCATGCAGGGGCGCGGGTCACTCGATGAAGGCCGAGTGCCGTGCACGAGTCGAGGCTGCCGCTCAGGATTTGGACAATGATACTGTACTTTTGTACGTCTAGATCGGCATGATCAGCCCCCCAGCTGCCGGTGCAGTGATCGAGGGAACTTTTGGTCGCCGACTCGGGGTTGTGCAGAGCGCAGCATCCTGCTCAGGTGGTCCTGCTGATATGCATAAGCATCGTGGCTCTGGACAGAGGACAGACCATGAGTAGAGAATACATCTCGCATGTTTCAGAGGAACTTAGAGGCCGGCAGGATGGGAGCATGACATTATTTGGCACGACACGTTCCCCAGTCGTCGGGACAGCCAGGGTCAAGAATAGCCCGAACCCCCTGCGCTTTCGACAGGACCGCATATGCGCAGCCTTGTCGATAACTGTCCGCTCGTGGAAGCATGGGTTCAGGAATGCAAGGATCTGGTAGGCCAGCGCGTGTGTATTAGCGTAGCCACAGACGATCTGGTAGGCCAGCGCGTGTATTAAAGCGTAGCCACGGACATGGCCCAAGTCTTCACCTTATCGCAACGAGTCCCACCGCTCGCCAGGCCTTGCAAAGATGCTGGCTGGGATATCTACCGGAAACAGTTCCGTTGTTCCGAAGTGGAGAAGTGGTCTCAATCCCGTCTATCTCTTAGCGACTCTCCGAGCACGGCCCTCTCTCTTAGAGCAGCTGAGCAAGCTGAAGTCGCTCCGTGCCGCCCACATGGAGACCCGCAGAAGCCAACAGGGGAAGCACCTTAAGGTATGTAGTTGATAACGGAAGCGTCGCTGATTGGTGAACCGCCCAGGTCCCCAACGTCTTGCATTGTGGGAGAACCCTAACACTAGTCCGTCCCTTCCCCGATGAGAATGACATATTGGCAAAATGCCATGCCTACCATCACAGACGTCTTCCTTGGGCCTGTCTGGAGCCTTGTCAACGGAAAAATCGGAAAGAAGATATAGCGAGTTGCGGTATCGGCCCAGAGTACAGGGCCCGTGTAATCCCTCAGATGTGAAAGCTATAAGAATGGTCTCTTCTCACGACGAATTGACCACGATGTTTGCTGCAGGCACCTCGCGCTCGAGACTCATCCGCCCTTCAAGATGCAGTTCGCCAACCTCTTCTTGGCAGCCCTTGTCTCTGGGGTTGCTCTGAGCAATCCTCTTCAACGACGGTCGCTACAAGCCCGGGTCGCCCAGTATGGCTCCAACACAACGTGCTCGTATGAGCAGCCTACCACTGTCGGCCCGCACAAGAACATCTGGCAGGGCTTGACTCAAGAGGAGGCGGTCGATGTCATTCAGTTGTTGCACAGCGATGCTGTAGGATTGAACCTGACGGCTGGCGCCAACGCTTCCGAGTACGTACTTGTGATATGACCGGGTCGAGCCTATGGGAAGTGCTACGTGCTAACTAGTCTCGCCTCAGGTGGGACAACGCAATCCTCTCGGTCGAGTTGATGCTGCCCAATAAGACCGAAGTACTCCGGTATATCGACGGCGACGCGACGGCGGGCGAGCCCACCCGCCACGCAAGGGCGATCTTGATGTTCGGAGCCACCGAGGAGCCCCACATTCGCGAGTACATGGTCGGGCCCCTGCCAATCACCAACACATCTACCGTGTCGCCCTACACCTTCAGGACCACCAGAGGCGGCCACGGCAAGATCAGGGTGCGCAATGCCGATCAGACTAAACTACAGGAGCTCACGGACAGCATCATCAAAGAAGCCGAGGACGTCACCAAGTTTCTGTGGAACCTGACAGCCGCGGACAACATCCAGCTACCCCTGGCTTTCATGGCTCCCACAACCTTGACTGGCGAAGACCTCGACCAGTGGCAGTCATTCATCGCCCCGACTACCAGCATCTACGACACTGTCACGCTCCTGCCCCTCGGTCTATATGTCCGATCAAACATCACCGGCCGCGATGCGTCCAAGTGGCATGTCACAGGATGGGTCTACAATAACGTCTTCTATCCCGCGCTCGATGACCTGCGCGCGGCCATCAAGGACCCCAACTTTGAAAAGCTGGCGGGCACTTCGGACCAGGAATGGGCTCACTCCAACTCTCACGGCGACCCTCTGAAGTTCGACGAGATGCCTCCGCCGACAATCATCAACCAAGGCCCGCCAAGGTTCGCCATTGATCCCAAGGAGGAATATGTCGAGTGGAGTAAGTCCATGTTCCGCCGCCCAGTGTTGCCGAACCTGCTCTCACTAAATACAATGCAACTGCAGTGGACTTTGGCTTCTTCATATCCAGCACCCATCAGAAGGGGTTGAGGCTGTATGATGTCAGATACAAGGGGAAGAGAATCCTTTACGAGGTACGTCATGCCTCATACCTCCATCCAATCAGGGGACCATTGCGCTAACACCACGGCAAGCTCGGACTGGATGAAGCCATTGCCCATTACGCGTAAGCACACTAGCGTCCAGTCCACACATGGTATTGCCCTTTCGCTGACATGTATGCACAGAGGAATCGATCCGGTGCAGTCCGGCACAGTGTTAGTTTCTCCTCCAAGCAAAACACGTCGGTTTGTTTTTGTCTGATGTATTAACCTTGGCACAGCTACTTTGATGGTGGAAACGGCTTTGGACCCACAATCGTCTCCCTTGTACGCGGGTACGATTGTCCGGGACATGCGACTTACCTCAACACCACCCAGACCACAAAGGAGACGAGCTACACCCAGAGCGATGGAATCTGCCTGTTCGAGATGGACAAGGGATGTCCCATCCAGCGCCACGGATGGGCCGGACACACGGGCGTCACCAGGAACATTGCCTTTACTGTCCGGGCCGTCTACACCATCGGCAACTACGACTACATGACGTCCTACGAGTTCTACCTCGACGGCTCCATCGAGGTCTCGGTCCGCGCGTCCGGTTACATCTCGTCGGCCTTTTATGCCAACAACGAGGACTACGGCTTCAAGATCCACGACAGCCTGTCGGGCTCGCTGCATGACCACGTCATCACCTTCAAGGCGGACCTGGACGTGCTGGGTACCGAGAACTCGATGCAAAAGGTCGACATCGTCCCGACCACGGAGAAGTACGTCTGGCTGAACGGAACCAGAAACACGATGAAGGCGCGCAAGAGTTTCGTCGCGACCGAGGACGACGGCAAGATCAACTGGTCGCCCAACGGCGCATCCATGTATGCAGTTGTGAACAAGGACAAGCCGAACGCGTACGGGGAGTACCCCGGGTATAGGATTCACCCAGGCATGTTCTACCCAGTTTTTCCCTTTTCTTTTCCTGGTTTCCCTCTAGAGGTACTTGTGCTAATGCCCATTGCTCGACAGCGTCCGGCGTGGCATACCTGACCATCCAGGACTCCAACCTCACTGGAAACGCCGGCCATCAAACCACGCACCATCTCTACGTCACCAAGCGCAAGGACAGCGAGGACACCTGCACTTACCAGTACGGCTTCGCGGAGATCGACGATCCACTCATCGACTTTTCCAAATACTTTGATGGCGAGTCGCTGGACCAGGAGGACCTTGTGGTCTGGTTCAACCTCGGCATGCACCACATGCCGCACACGGGTGACCTGCCCAACACGGTCTTCACGACGGCCCATTCGGGCATCATCATCAGCCCGTTCAACTACCTCAGCGGCGACCCCAGCAGAGCCAGCAAGCAGCAGGTGGAGATTGCTATTTCCGCAGACAAACCCGCCACCATCAAGACGTGGGGAGCTCAGCCGGCGACGTGCTCAACCATCAACCAGGTATGTGTGCATGCATGCTGCACTCTTCTGGACGTTTGTGGTTCGAAAATAGAAGACGCTGACAGTTCTGGGATGATTTTAGGCGCAGGTGAATCCAGATCTGAGCACGTACTCTGGCGGCATCACTGTGCTAAAGTACCCCTTTGACTACACCACTCCAGACCGTGAGCTCTGAGGTGGCCAGGCTTGTGACACCGAAGGTTCGATTGACGATCCGAGCTTACGGTGAGGATGACACGGCCACAACCGGGTGGAGATCGGGTGGGCTGGGGTTTCTCTGGTCCTGGCACAAAACAACCCAAAGGCAAGAGGAGGAACCAGTCTACTGCCCGTCTCGGCGGTATTGCTGCGGGGGGCCACAAAACTGAAGCCATCGCGACATTCTGTGTGAGGGTGGGGGTTTTGAAATAGAGGAGCTGGCAACACGACAATTACCCTTGAAGATCAGTGCGATATACTTCACTTCGTGTAGGTTCGAAATTACATTTGAGTCTTTCAGAATCGCATATGCCAGTGACGAGGATTGTGACACTCTGAGGTGTGTCTACCCTCTAGACATGATGAAATTGGCAACGTATGTTCAAAAGTGAAAACCAAATGCTGCCAGTCAATGTAACGCCGTGTGCCGGGACCCGGTCCGCATTTGACAAATGACATGTTGGTGGGAGAATTGCCCCGAATCTGACTGGCGAGGGGTACCGGTCGCGGAGCGAAGCATAGTTGGAGGTATTACTCATCGGGCCGGTCCTGATGATCGACGTCAGCTGTTTTGACTATTCCCCGCCCTGGCGCCTATATCACATCGATTGAAACCAACCATTCATCAATGCAAACCAATCGTCCACCTATCGGTGGTATGGAAAAGCTGAACCGTGCACGCTTTGAATGAAGTAACACGAACAATGGCAGCCACCGACACAGACAACAGCTTCAGGCTACAACATGTCAGCCCCCCGGACGAGGAAGTGGCCGAGGCGCAGAACGATGACGAACGACATAACGGCGGTGGCAGCAACGAGCATCGCAGGAAGAGAGTCCGCTCCCTGCTCGGCTCGTCGATCCTGCAGCTCCCAATATGGGGTACGGTACAATGATTCCCAAGGTCGGAAGCCAAATGCGCATCCACTGACTGGCTTGAATAGGCTTCGCGATGAGCTACGGCGTCCTACAAGAGTACTTTATGAGCGACTGGGAGCTCGAAGGCCCGGTGGAGATCACGGGCACAATCGGCACGACGTTCAACGGGGTGACCTATATCTCCATGCCCATCCTCTTTGCTTTATTCGTCCGCCGATGGTCTCAGTGGCGCCGCGCCGCAGCCTTTGCAGGCGCCGGTCTCCTCACGCTCAGCCTGCTGGCGTCGTCATTCAGCACAAACGTGTGGCACCTCGTGGCCACTCAGGGTGTGCTCGCCGGCTTTGGAAGCGCGCTCATCTTTAGTCCCACGACACTCACGCTGGGCGAGTGGCACCAGACGCACAACCGGGCCATTGCCTACGGTGTCACGCTGTCGTGCAAGAACATTGTGGGATCGGCCTGCCCGTTCCTCTTCCGCGCGCTGCTCGACAACTACGGCTTCCGCACCGCCTTGCGAGTGTGGCTGGCCATAGCAGCCGCCTCGAGCGTAGCAGCCATCCTGCTCATCCCTGCTCCGCCATCTGCAGAGACACCCGTGGCGTACCGTCCACGCAGCATCCCCTGGCACTTCCTCCGCCACCGCACGTTCTACGTCTACAGCGTGGCGATCCTGCTGCAGAGCTCCGGCTACGGCATCCCGCAGACCTATCTCAGCACGTACGCGCACGACGTGGCGGCGCTGTCGCAGTCCTCGGCCACTTTGCTCCTCACGCTCTTCAACATCCCCGGCATCGTGGCGTCGTACTTTTTCGGCTACCTCAGCGACAGTAGCAGGGTGTCGCTGTCCGCGTCGTCGGTCTGCCTGCTCTCGCCCCTCGCGTCAGCCCTCTCGGCTTTCCTGCTCTGGGGCATGGCGGCGAACGGCAGCATGGCGGTGCTTGTGCTATTTGCGCTGATCTTTGGTTTCTTCTCGGGCGGCTACAGCGCCATCTGGGGCGGCTTCATCAACGATATGGCGGGCGAGGCGGCTGCCCTCAACGAGGCAATTGACACCGGCATGGTGTATGGGCTCCTCAATGGCGCGAGGGGGATCGGGTATGTCATCGGCGGTCTCGCGTCTGTGCCGCTGCTCGCGGTGGGCAGCAGGCAGAGTTTGGGGGTCTTTGGATATGGCTCGGGGTATGGTCCCTTGATCATCTTTACGCGTCTGACTTCGGCTTTTGGAGGTTGGGCGGTGTTTTGGCGGACGAAGAGGCTTTGAGCCGCGTAGTCGTGTCTGTTTCTGGCACCCTCGCCAAAAGACAGATATCCTTCCACTGGGGGAGGTCGAGTCTGAAGTCATGCGTGGTCAGGGTAAGAGGAGTGCATGAGTTGAGGAGTACATTATAATTATATTCCCGAGAAAGAGCAATGCTGCTATGCAAAGGTCAAGCGCTGTGGTATCTTTCACCGTCTCACAAACCATATCCCCGGTCTAATGCTGTTCAAACACGCCACTGTGGATGCTGTGCTCTATCACTTCATCACCCTCACAAAGCGTAAGCAGCCAGCAAGCCCGCAACCAGACACCCAACAAGCTGCAGCCCGCTCATCCGCGACACCGACAGCGACCCGGCCGACGGCGCCCCGTAGACTGGCCGTTGCCGCCAGGCGTAGGAGTCACCGGTGTCCAGTTGATCGTCTGCGCGGGGCCCGAGCCACCGCTCGTCGGCGTGCGCGTGGGCGCAGAGCTGCTGGTCTTGCTCGAGGTCACGACATCATCGTCGCTGCCAGCAGTGTCCTTGATGGCGAGCGTGTAGTCCTTGGCGACGAACGCCATCGTCTCGGCCGCGTAGAAGGCCTCGACGCCAAAGTGCACGCCGCCCAGGTACGCCGCCGCGGGGATCAGCTTCTTCTTGACGAGCTCGGCGATGAGCGGGACAATGTCGAGCTTGAAGGCTGTCGAGGGCGCGTCGAGGACCCAGCTGCATACTGTCTGGCCGACGGCGTTTTTGCCGATGTAGAGGGTGCTGTTTGCGAGGGAAAGGCAGGCGGTCAGCTGATGGTTTTTCTTCGAGAGTGCAATTCGCGAGTCGAAGGGGGAGACTTACAAGGCTTTCTTGTCGACAATGATGGACCCTTGCGGGACGGATGGGTAGGTCATCGAGATGGGCTGCGGGTTGCCGTAGTGGCCGAGCCAGATCATGATCTCGTACTTGGCCTCGGCCGCGGAGGCGGCGACATCCGGGTCCTCGTCGATCCACAGGTCGTAGGCAATCGTGGCCATGGTCTTGGCCGCGTCGAGCGCCACCGCGTCGGTGACGTGGGTGTTGCCCTTGGGGAACGTCGCGTTGGGGCCCATGCCCCATTCCACTGCCAGGGTGGCCTTTGTGATGTTCTCGAGCTTCACCGGCATGCGCGCCGAGTGCAGGTTGACGTGTGGGAACGAGTGGACGGCAAAGGGCGCGCCGCTCGTCCAGTGCCAGTCGGCCTGGAACGAGGCGCCGTCCGCGGCGACAGCCAGGCATTGGAAGCCAGCGGGTTCGGGGCTCCAGGCGTTTGCGCAGACTAGAGAAGGACGCGATCGAGGTCAGTCATCTTGGTCGGCTAGTGTGACATCGCGACTCGTGAAGGTGCCGAGCATGCTCACATTCATTGTCTATCTTGGCCGAGGTGATCGAGGGTGCTTTTGTGCAGTCGAAATCGCAGACTGTCTCGGCGGACACACGCAGCCGCCAGGCACAGGCCCGCCAGTCGTCTTTGCGCGTTCATCATGGTGTGTGCTGATTGTGCCTAGAAAAAGAATGCTTAAACGAATGTGTCGAGGAAGTCGTCGGCTCGTGACTGTCGATCGATGCTGCCGCTGCGGGTGCGTTCTATGCTGTCGAATGAATACCCGATGATTTTTTCGCGGAATGCACCACGACGTCAGCCGTTGGGGCTCCCAGAGTTTCTTATACGCTCCATCCAGCGCGACATGCTCATCTCCTGAGGCCAATTAGTAGGGCTGATCTGACCCTGCGCCAAATCTCACATTAATGCCAGCTCCGACATGGGCTTTGAGGCGCAGTGCCCCTGCCTGTCAGCCCTTGACGTCCGACATCCGGGGCGGTGATAGGCCACCGACCCCGACAGGACCTATTTTTGGCAAGCACAAGAGTGCCCACCCGGCCTAGCCTGCGGCGCTGTCCTGGATCCTTGCTGTCAGGCAACCCGGGGGGCGTCGGGTTCAGTAGGCGGCGCTTGCAATCGGAAAGAGAAGGGACTTTGCTACGGCATACACAACGCCTAGGATGCCGGTGCCACTGGTTATGGTGGTGGTGAACGCATGGGTGACGTAGTTAGCAACGATAAACTGGGCAATGTCGTCCCAGTCGGCGGGCAGGCAGAGCAGGTTCGGATCGCCGTGGTTCGAAGCTCCGGCGGGGATCGTGATGTTAGCGTCGCTTCGGGCAGCTACATGTAATGGGAAGGCGGACGCAGCTCGATAAAACAAGAGTACGAAAAGGGCCATCATGAATAGGTCAGTCAATTATGCCTGGAACAGGTATCGAGTGTAGATAATCCGAAGACCGTCTGAGGGGGCCTCTCACCAGCAGGCGTGTTAGTACACAAGTCACACGTAAGCCATTAACTTATGCACCGAATCGACGAAGCACTGCCCAACTGTTGGGAAAAGAGTGCCGATACAGCCAATTACACTGTTCAAGTTCACAAGCCACGAATTGGCATTACGGAGAAATTATCAAACTAACGTTAGACGTATCACACAACCGGAGTGACCACACAACCGGAGTGACCACTCTCCCTAACCACGTATAACAACATGTAAGTTAATTCAACCACAAACAAAAAAAACAATTCAATTCAATCAGAGTCCGATTCATCAGACAATTATACATCGTTTTCACATGTTCGCGCATTATGGCCGGCTTCTCCACAGACACCACAGCGGCGCGCACGTGTTTCAGTCCTCCTCGTACGACCATCTTTCCGACGCGATTCTTCTTGTAACTGACTATCCACCTCCTTTTGGTGTAAGATATCTTGTCCATCGGATACTCGGAGTGTTTTTCTACCCTTGAGTTGTTTTTTTTTCGTACGGCGACGTTTGCTTAATATCTCATTTCCCTTTCGAAGTTCGTCAACCTCTTTTTGTAGTAACGCAATCTGTAAAGCCATTCGCTTCGCACCCTTTGCAATTGAATTGTAACCTTCGACAATTGAAGTTGGGGAGCTATTTTGATGTCGTACGAGTCGGCTTCTCATATATTCGGTTTGGGAATCCATCTCGATCGGGTTAGAAGGCGTCTTTGGTTCCCAAGGTTGAGGAAGCCCGGACGATGACCCTGGCGGTGTTGGAGTATGTAACTTCACATCTAGCTGCGAGATCACATGTTCTGGGTCGTACGGCACTAGTCCCGCCCCTCGAAAACCTCCTCGGATGTTTTGTTCAGTCATAGTCTCTATAAATGCGGCATAGAAGGCTGGGAAAAAGTCTTCCTTTGAGATGTGGGTAATATGCGCCCGCATTAGATCCTCAATATATTTACCGTACGACCTTTTCAATGGACGAAAACAACCGACATCGAGAGGCTGGAGCTTATGGGACGAATGGGCCGGCATGCAAAGTGTGATAATATTATGCTCTTGACAGTAAAGCTCGAAAATTGTCGAGTGGTGGCTTCCATGGCCATCAAGGATAAGAAGTCGAAATCCGCCTTTCGTACGAGCCTTGGTATGCTCATTAAAATGCTGAGCCCATTCTAAGCCTTTCTCATTTGTAGTCCAACCGTTTTCAGTGACAGAGACTACCCAGTCGGGCGGCATTGGGGTGTTTTCGTACCAAGACGAGAGGTGAACTTTCCCCGCAACGATGATGAAAGGCGGAACTGCGTAGCCGTACGACCCGACTGCCTGGATGACTGTAATCCACTCACGATTTCCTTGCTGTACTGCTCTTGGTTTTCCACGTCGATCGGATGTTGTAACAACATATTCAGACGAGATCTGGCCCAGTACAAACCCAGTCTCGTCGAAGTTGTAAATATCCTCCTCACAGATACCATATTTCGCGATTGTATTCCGTACGAGTAAAAAAACCACGCGCGATACGCGTCTGGATCTTCGCATCGAACCCTCTGATAATCGATTCTTCGATTTGGACGCGTAAAAAGCGATGGTTGTCGTCGTACGAAGTTTGAAGCCCAGTTCTTCCCGACGCGTCCCCCGTTGCGTAACTCGAGGATCCGATCTGCCATATCTTGCACACCACTCAAGCGGGGAGGAAACCATCGCGATGCTAACTCAGTTGTATATCGTACGATTTCCTCTTCTTCGGAATCGGAAAGTTTTCGACAATTCGCAGAGATATCGTGGCGGGAGTGCGCGCCGTGTTTTCGCTTACGGAGTGTTGTGTATGGGACTTCGTACGCAATTGCGGTTTTTCGAATAGATAATTTGGGGTTGTTTTGGAGCGCGTAAAGCGCGAGAACCATTTGGCTTTCTTTCCATTGGCCTACCAATTTTTTGGTGGAGAAAATGAGGGGAAAAGATGGTCTGAACAAAATTTAATTGAATTGGTCACTCCGCTTGTGTGGTCACTCCGCTTGTGTGATACGTCTAACTTTACTGTATTGTACAACTCCCATTGTACGTACGGTAATAGGGCTAAAATCGTACTGTACAAGGCCACATCCCTACCAGCCAGAGCAAAAGCATGTCGGCACGGGATTTGCCGTGTCCAGACTTTGCTACCCTGGTCAAGCTCGGAATGGCTTGGTCAGTGGTTGGACGGTGTGCCTCAGCCGCACCACACCAGTACAGGGTTATTCCACTTGCGTAGTGTAGTCTCCTGTCAAGTTGGAGGCTGACGAGGCCGCAGAAGCTTCCGAACCAGCTGCTAACCGCACCTACAATACGCTAGCGTGTTTGATGCGGAGCAGAACCTTCAGCCACAGTCGTAGGGTGGTGTGGTCGCGCCATTTCCTGGCCATAAACCAAGAACATTCCTAGTTACTTTACAGAGGCAACCTCTCGGACCCCTCACTGCTTTCTCTGCGCCTATGTTCCTACACTTTTACACAGCCAAGGTGGCAACTCCGCCAAGAGTCCGGGGCTGTGTACGCGACAGATCTGAATATCCACTTTCTGTCCGCTAATTGACCTCGTCTCAAGCACCGCTATATCATCCCCCGGTGGCCCTGTAAATTTCTTCGAGATAAATTGTTAGTTATACCTGAGCTTTCGCAGAACAGCAGGCGCTGCGTGAAATCCTCGCGTGTGGGCCCCGTCATCCCGTCTTTCTTGACGCACAGCTTAGAAGCGAGAGATCCACGATGGTTAGTCATTCCTGGTTGTCAGTAGAGCGCCAACCCCTCGTTCAGTTGCTTAAACTGTCTCGATCTAGCCACTGCGACAACTCTTTCCAAACCCAGAAGATACCGCGGATGATACAGCCAAAGTTGAGTATGTAGACTTCCTTCAATCAACCAATTTACTTGCTCACCTGTGGCAGCGTGTTTGCCATCCACGGACTGAATCCGCGGAGTAAGAGCGATGTAGATCATGCCTGGGATACATGGCGCACCCCTTCTGGTGCCAGCGGGCGCTTGTGGCTCCGCGATGATCTTCCCCGCTACCTTCCAGGCGCGCGAATCTTCCTATACGAGTACAACGCGACGGCCGTGTACGGCAAGGATCGGGACACGTTTGTCGGCAAGGCGAACGAGCTCCTCGAAGCTATTCGCATCAAGAGGATCGATCAGACAAGACGATACTCCTGCTGGGGCACAGCATGGGTGGGCTGCTGATCAAGCAGGCACTGATCAACGCACATAACAACCTAAAGTATACGCCTATCAAGGATGCCACCTCGGGTCTGGCCTTCTTTGCCACACCGCACAATGGTGGAGACTGGAAGCTGGTGAGCCTGGGCGGCCTCGCGGCGAAGATAGCCACGTCGGCAGGATTTCAGAAGGGCGACGACGTGCTGGAGACGCTGAAGGCAGGCAGCATCTTCTCGGACATTATGCAAGAACACTGGAGGCACCAGCTCCTGAGATACGACATTATCTCGTTCTGGGGATCTCAAGATGGAGTATGTGTGCCTCATCTCTGAGGCTAGGGCTGGCGATGCTGACTTGGAATCGACAGGTTGTTCCCAAGGAAAGCGCACGGTTGAGCCTTCCCGGCGACCGCGAGAATGTTGTGAAGTTGAACGCAGACCACTCCACCGTCTGCAAATTTGGAGACGCCCAGGCGGACAAGGACAATTTCGAGCTGGTGCAGGTCAACATTTTCGACATATACAACAGTGCTTTGAAGAACAGTGAGTTGAAGCCGACTCCTAGTGCAGTGCCTCAGAAGAAGGATGAAGAGGCCAATGAGACAGAGGATATGCTGCAGAAGAGGTTCGCGAAACTGGGACAGCGTTCATAACGATGGGCCACACAAGTGTGTGATCAGGATCTTCGCGTGTGCAATAAAATGTCATGTAGCAGCATCCATACCGTTTCGAAATATCTTTTTACAACCTGCCTTCAGGATTGAGGCTGACCCTTTGATAGATGATTCACGAGGTGGGAGATCCGGTTCAGGAGGCGCGAGACGAGAGATTGGTAAGCATCCGTGGCTTCAGATGCGCTTCCCAATCAGCTGGGGCAGAGGCTGACCAGTTTTTCCTGATATGTTTTCTTGGTTACAGGCGAGGATACAATGAGCGAAGCAGCCAAGCAATGTATTGCCGACTTGCACGTTACCAATCCTCGCCATGACAAGAGGCGCATCGAGGAAACCAAGGGCAGCCTACTTAGGGACGCCTACTTCTGGGTACTCGACAACCCCGAACTCCATCAGTGGCGCGACAATGCCGACCAGCGACTACTCTGGGTCAAAGGCGATCCAGGCAAGGGCAAGACCATGCTGCTCTGCGGAATCATCAATGAACTCGAGAGGATGCGCAACGAGGGACAAACTCTATCCTACTTTTTCTTCCAGGCCACCGACAAGCGCATCAATACTGCGACGGCTGCATTACGCAGCCTGATCGACATGCTCCTCGAGAAGGACGCCTCCCTCGTTTCTTACATGGAAAAGCAGCACGCAGCCGCCGGCAGAGCCCTCTTCGAAGACACCAATAGCTGGCAGGCGCTATGCGAAATCTTCGACAGCATTCTCCAGGATCCCAAACTTCATGGAGTTATCCTTGTGGTCGACGCTCTGGACGAGTGTTTGCAAGGTCTGCCAGTGTTCCTCGATCTGGTGGTCAGGACCTCGCAAACAACCACAGCGAAATGGCTCATTTCAAGCCGTAATTGGCCTCAGATTGAGGAACCATTACGCGAAGTAGCCCACAGGTTGTCGCTCGAGGTCAATGAAAAATCGGTCGCAAAAGCCGTAGACACATACATCGAGCACAAAGTATCCAAGCTCGCACGACGCAAGGGTTACCGCGAGAATCTCGCTAAGGAAGTACAACAATATCTGTCGTCGAAAGCAGATGGCACGTTTCTCTGGGTTGCCTTGGTATGTCAAGAACTCGAGAAGACTCGCCAAGCAAACGCGTTACAGAAAGTGAAGTCTTTCCCCCCGGGCCTTGATGCTCTATATCGACGAATGATGGAGCAAATTATGGCCTCAGAGGATACCGAACCCTGTACGCAGGTTCTTGCGGTTATAGCAACGACCTATCGGCCACCGTCGCTTCCCGAGCTGATGACTTTGACCGGAGAGTCCTCGGATATAGGGACCAATTGCGAATCGCTACAGGAGATCATCAGCCTCTGCGGCTCGTTCCTCACTATTCGTGAAGATAAGGTGTACTTTGTCCACCAGTCGGCAAAGGACTTCTTGATGAAGTCGCACGCGGTCGTTCTCTTCCCCCAAGGAGAGCCATCTGTCCACAGCCACATCCTCCAGAGCTCTATCGAGGCTACGTCCAGCATACTGAAGCGCGACAACTACAATCTACGCGATCCAGGCTTCCCAATCGAGGAAATCAAGCCGCCGATGCCTGACCCACTCTCGACAGTCGGGTACTGCTGTGTTTACTGGGTCAATCATTTGGTGGATGCCATTAAAGATCAGGTTGAAGGCAGCAGCGCGCGCGACGGCGGATTAGCAGACAGCTTCTTGCGGAATAAAGCTCTGTATTGGATTGAGGCGTTGAGTCTACTACGTGGCATCTCAGATAGCATCGTTGCATTAGAGGCTCTCAAACGGTGCATTCGGGTATGTTTTTATGTGCCCTTTTGCACGTCAACACTACTGACCCGAGCAGGATTGTCCGAGTGCTTCAGATCTTCAGACAATAGTTGCTGACGTGTACCGTCTTCTACGAGGCTTTCGCCCGGCGCTCGAGAGCCGACCACTACAATGTTACGCCTCGGCACTCGTTTTCAGTCCTGCCAAAAGTTTGGTTCGGAAGCTGTTTCACGGCGAGTTCCCGGATTGGGTCACGTGCAAACCGGAGTTATCGGAGAAGTGGAGCGCATGTGAGGCGACACTCGAGGGTCATACTGACTCGGTCCGGGCGGCAGCCTTCTCCCCAGACGGTCGCCGCGTTGTCTCGGCATCGGACGATAAGACAGTCAAGCTGTGGGATGCGGCTACGGCCACGTGCGAGGCGACATACGAAGTTGGTGCTGATGGCTCTTTGTCATTAAACACGACTGACACATATTTATATACCGGTGTTCAAGTACTCCGTGTCGGAAATGACGTGGAATACATATTGGATCTATATCCAAATATGTCCGTCATGGCCGGCCGCCAACGCTATGGTATCAGTTCGGATGGTGCATGGATTTTGAGGGATTCGCAGCCGGTCCTCTGGCTTCATCCAGAGCTCCGATCGCGAGTTGTTAGGTGGGCCACAGTGGATGCAGATACGAAATTGGTTATTGCATGCTCGACTGGCCGCATTTTTATCCTACATTTCACCTCTATCTAGAAACACGTAGATCATAATTGGCGCCTTTGACTATCCTTTGACCATTTGCCTTAAGCAGAGCTGGGCTTAGATTGCCTTTCTGATGTATCGTAGCTTAGTTTCCGAGAATATACAGTATGTCTTGTTTAGTCATTTGTAAGATTCTTGCCATAAAATGAAGATGGAATAGGCTTCACTCAGCAGTAAGCTTAGATCATATTGTACATCTCATCCGACATCAGTATTTGAACCAACTTCGATCAAGGAGAACATCTCTGTATGATTTGATTATCCGTACGAATTGGATCACGAGTATGAGCCACACAATAGCCGTGGACGCGCTGCTAGTAGTCGCGAAATTAGCTGGGAAACCCTTCCTAAGGCAAGAGCTTCGTGTGAGAAAGCCGTACTTGGTTAGACAAAACAACTCTCCCCTGTGCCCATGCCAAAATGACAGGAAGGTCACTTAAGATGAAAACACCTCATAAGACCCGGTCAAAGCTAACTTCGACTGTAGAGTAGAAATTCATTTGGAAAAACAGGTCCAAAGAAGCTAGGGGAGTGCTTCTAAGGAATGCTCTCCAGGCATCGCCCTGTTTATGCAATGAGTGAATCCTGCCTGCAGCCTGAAATGGCTGTCCTGACTGCCCCACCTACCTGCAGGTAGCTTTGTTTGCGGCTCCATGCACTTGGCATTGCAAAGACAAGGCGGACCGTGCGCAGAGAGAGTGACGTTAAGCGAAAGTGGACACCGATTTCGAATTCGACTGTACAACGGGTTGGCGAAAATGGATTCATCATTGCGGATGATGTGAACTGTCTTATATACGCCACCTTGATCAACGATGAGATTACACTCTCAGAAGATCGCCCTTTGCCCTCTGGAGAGCAGTTTGTGTATGTCGAAGTTCCCCACGATAGCGATACTATATATACCGCGCTGAATGCTAAGTGGGGGGGGATCAAGGGTATCCAAGAGTGGTGCTTGAAGCGACACGGGCCCAGTGACAACCGCTCAGAGCCTTCCAGGAATACGAAAGACTTATTCAATAAAGCAACTTACTCGATTCTGTGGGTGAAAGGATGGTCCCGCTGGAAAATATCATATCCCATCCAGTCGAAGCTATACAGACTGAAGCTTCCTCCCAAGCGAACTCTTTTTCAAACGCGGACTACATTCGTGCATACAAAATAGCCTGCAAAACTAAGTTGTATGCCATAAGCGAGATCGTTAGGTTGTTAGATCACCAAATCACTCTACTTTAAGCCCCGAGATTTCAGTGATAAACTTCGTTCAGTTTTTAATAAGCGAAGGCAATCCTTGGTCCAAGTGTGCAGGTGCTGACTGTCTCATTCCCCTACTTCACACAGTGCTACATCAATCTTACGGGCCTTGACGTCCTTGAAAAATCGCTCTTCGAACCCTGAAACCGTCTTAATCAGATCCTAGAAGCTCATGTTGAATTTCGTGTCCTGATATTACGAGTCTTTCTGGTCGAGCGTGACAACCCGCACCAACCAGGGATTGTTTGGGCTCTGAGACGGCATAAACAAGGCCCCATAATCAGGCCAAAGACAAGGACGGGTCTGCGAAGGAAACAGAGAATAGTTAGGTGAGCAGGAAGGTTTAGTCATTCTAGTTGTGAAAGCCGTCTCTTGGCGAGCGGATCTAAGTCAGACTGGACGAGTTTCAGGTCATCCCTCTCTCACGGACCGAGGCAATGCGGAGTACACGGTCCGGTCGCTCCAGCCATGATTCTATTTGCAGGTGCTTATGAGCACGGCCACGCTGTGCGGAAAGGAGCAGAGGTTGCGGAGGCAGCGCAGCGAAGGTGCTGTTACTCCTGCTGGATTTGCTATTTTCCCTGCTCCGCCGTGGGCGCAGGCACTGGACAGGACACCTCTCGCCAACGGGAGCACGCGAGCCACACACGTATTGTAGACTGTGAATATGTTGGCACCCATCATAATAGGAAAAACTACAAACTGTGCGGTACTGTCTAGCTAAGAAGCATCCACAATTATTGACTGCTTGGCGGTGAATAAATAGTTACCGTGGTCCAAGGCGGCTTTAGTTGATACTCGGCGATCGCGTGTGGACATTACCCTTCGGGGAGCTTGAGACACACTAAATGCGTTGATCACCGTTGAGGATAATCGCATGGGATACAGCGTAGAAGGACGAGATGTTGCTTGTCGGTAAGTGCGAAGCGGACGCCCTTTCCGGTGGGATCTCCTTGGAGACTCCTGTGCCTTATGTTATTGAGCCTACTACTTAACCTAAAGCCGGTCTACAACCCTGCTCGCCAAGTTGACAAGTTTGAGCGGACTGTTTACATTAACTCTCTGCTACCCTTGCCCGTAACCTTACGAAACACCTTGGCCTTGCCGTCGCCCACATGTGATACTGGAGATGTTCTATAATAGCAGTCGAAGTACTTCGCGTAGCTGATAACGGTTTAACTACTACACAACTCTCTCGGCACAAATACCTACCCTGCAGCCACAAGATGCGCTTAAGCGACGCTAAAAATACCTTTCTCGCTGTGATGACTCTCTCCCGAAGTATCTCTGCTGTTCGCACTATTAAAAGCGAGAGCAGTCAAAGTACGGACCAGATTCTGGGCTTTGACTCTAACCAGACATTTGCCGAGACCAATGTAGGCAATGACTATCCGGGCTTTAACAACACGTGTGAGAAGTGGCATATCGAGGTTGACTCGGAGCTGGAAGAGATCTTCTTCGTGGCTGTATGCCTGAGCGACCATACTTTGCTTCCTGGGACGAGATTGTGCTCGCAGATCGAGCTGACCCAGTAAGCTGCACGTCCTCGGTCCAACAGAATACACATATGACAACTGACATAAATCCTTTAAAAGATGCTATTACGAGTACGAAGGCTGGCTTTTTCCCATCGTACATGGCCAAGGCAGCGTTGCCGTGAGGCAGGGACGAGATCAATATCGTCATTGGTCCCCGAAACCTTGCCACAAGATCTCCCTGATCAAAGTGGGAGATCCTGATGACAAGAGGCAAGGTCATCACTTCGATTGGGCGTGCCAAGATGGGCCATACAGGGGCGTGCTACCATCTGGATACAGGTCCTTGCAGAACGACCTCGGTAAGTATCCACATTCCCATATGTCTGTTATACCTGCGGACGAAAGGTACGCAAATACCACGTTTCCTCGATCTGCTCCGTTGCATCATGTAGAAAAATCCATGTTGTGCTACGCAGATCGGATTCTATTCGGAGCGTGAGATATCTAAGCGCGGGGTGAGAGGATCGAGATCTAATGATCCGAGATACATCAGCCTACCAGGTCAATGATTACGATAGGCTAACTGAGTGTTCAACAAAGCCCTCACTATAGGCAATGATGCAGGCATACTCAGCTGCCCTTACGCTGGTCAGACAGGAACCATCAGCACCCGTTGTCGTGCTTGATCGAACAAGGTGCGATCACTCAGAGACACTTTATCTCCTATTCAATACAAGATGAAGCAACTCCGCCAGAAGGGGCATCGCTTTGCTGCCTCCGTTGCTTTTCCCCCTCTCTGATCCACCTGCTAGCTGAGAAATTTACCCCGTATATAGATCAATGAAATCTCTTAGAGCGCGAGGATTGACTACCCGAGAGAGGAGCAAAACTTAGGTGAACAGAGCGCAGGGAGTATTCGTAGACCAATGTTACTACCTTGCTACTGAAGCCATGAGCCTCAGTTCTATCCCTCGTGCATGAGTATACTCAATCAATCATACAGGACTGATCGAAGGTTACCGCGGCGAAAACTTTGTTAAATTTCGCTTAGGTGATGTCAAATGCCGCATATCACTGCGAGGTGAACCTGCTAGCAAATACTATCTCCTTGAACTTCCCAGGGCACGCTAGTACTAGTCTATATAGGCCCGACGAGCTCTTCCTCTAGCCGCACTATGACCTCTTGAGTAGCCGCACTTCTGCGAACTCCACTGGTTCGCTCGAGCTCCGAGCCCAGGGCAAGCCGCCCATGGCCCGAGCACCGAGAATCTCTTTATTGATCAAGTTGTCGATAGTACCGCAAATGGAGAGTGTCGTGCCAAGCGAAGCCGATGGCCCCCTGAACTATCTGCCGCATGATTTCTGAATCACTTAGATAAGTCATCAGGCTGTCGCAACTGGCCCTGAATGTAGTACGGCTCTAGAGTAGTGTCCCAGCGACACGACCATCAAAACGCTACAGGGAATGAAATCACTCTGCCGGGAACCCTAGAAATGCGGACGAGTTGATCCTCTGTGGCTGAGTTGTATGTAATTCGCCTTTTGGAAAAGAGATTTCAGTGTCAATGATTCGGATATTCTCTGCTCCATGACAGGTCTTGGTCCGGATAATCACCTTGGAGAAGTCCGATAGATAGCACATAATAGCTTCGAAGTCTAAACTGTCGCCGAAAGCTTAAAGACGGCTTCGCCTCATTAACGGCTTAGTATAGATGCTTCCGCCAAGTATCAAAATCACGGACCCTACAAACTTACCTGAACCTCGCCTCTTCTCCACGTACCTGAATTTCACCTCGCAGGTAGTGCGCGTCCCCAGTAGTGCGCGTCGCAGGTCAGCACAAGGGGACCCCGCGCACGGCCATTGACTATAGCCCCGCCCCCGGTACTGGAGCGCACTACCGCCCGGAATGATGGGCAGTGCCAGTCCCCAGGCGCCTGCAGTAGTACGATCAGGTGAGGCCTGCTTTGAACACTAATTTTTTCACAGTAAAAGTCCTGGTTCCCCAACACACCCAGTGAAGGCCCCCGCCCCCAAAGCTCCGCCCCCGCCATGCTGTCCTGTGCCGTCAACCCTTTTAGGAGCCCTGGATAATACCACCACCTTCAAGCCAGAGAGTTTCTTTGCTATCCGCGGCCAAGCGCCTTCTTGACCAAGTCTGGACCAGGCGTCCTGCCGCAGACCGGGCCGCCCCTCCTGCCCCTTCTCCCACCCGCCGCCGTACTGCCTCGTTGCCCGACATCACCCAGCCTTTCAAGAAACCACGGCTAGAGGATCCATCTCCATTCCCTTTCATCTCAGCGCATACCGCAGCGGCACACGACCAGGCAGGCGTTATCACCCCGTGACAGCGCGTCACACTGGGGAAAGTGTGGCAGCTAAGGCAGATTGCAGAAATTCGGGCCATTGGATGCCCAGTCATAGTGCAGCACGACTTCGCGACCCCAGCGAAGGGCCACGGCCTTCAGGGCGACGAGACAGTTAGACTTGACCTGGGCCGCGTGGGTGGCGATGCCGAAGTAGCGCTCCCATTCGTCGCACTCGGCGGTATTGTCGATCTTCTTGTTGCGGCCGGTCGGCAATGGTGTCCTGGCTTTGGCCTTCTCCTGCTTTTTGTTTTCGTACCCGCGACAGACAGCCGACATGACGTCGTCGTAGGCGGCGATCAGAATCTGTAGCCTGGTATCAGAGCTTTTAGTCTTTGCTGGGTGCTTAGGAAGGGGAGGATCCCGGATTCTTGGATTTGAAGAGGTCCGGACGTCGCATTCCGGTGGGAAAGCAGTGATGTCCGGCTGGAGGCCCTGGACGAGAAGGAGCTCCTCCGGGACCTGGCACCGTTTCCGTCATGTCCTGAGAATGTGTATTTCGGACTGGCCGAGACCTACAGGTTGGCCTGATGAGTGGAAATGGCCTGCGGACCCTACCTCGATTCCGGACGACGAGCAGACAATTCCGACTTTCTGGCAGGTGCACGAACATGAACAAACGTCTGGGACCAGCGTACGCGCGGCAGCCAATAGGCATCGAGATAGCAGTCCCAGTGATCCTACAGAAAATGACAAATTGCACCAGGTTAGAGCATGTGGCGACCCTGCACCGGTGGATTTGCGAGGAGTTACAAATCTAACTCTGGAGCCTTGCTGACAAGTGACAAAACAGCACGCGCTGACTGTCGGCTGAAAGTCTAAGACGAGCCATGACGCTGCTATGACGAGGTGGCCCCCATCCTAGAAGCTAAGTTTCTCCAAAGGGTGGTTACAGTACAACGAATGCAGATTCTGCCAGCTGAAAGCTGAGTGCGCCAAGCCACGAAGATGCCAAGTCAGCATTGAGTGTCAGCAGTTACGAATGGCAATTAAGAATGTGATAGCTCGCCGCATGTGGGTGCGTGGCTCGGGCGTGATTCTAGGCAGGGCAGAGGTCGAATCTTCCACTCATTCGACACCAGGGCCGATTCTATTCTAGATTTTAAAGCTTCGAAGGGTGGGTGACAAGTTTCCTCCCTGGCAAAGACTTCGGACTACTAACGAGCCGCTTCGAAATACCAGGACAACCAGTTCTCTAGGCCACAGATACTCACGGACTACAAAGATGGCAGATCTCGAGGAAGCGATCCAAGTAGGGCAAGAAGCCATCAATGCCGCCCCTCTAGATCATCCGGACCGGGCTATATTATTGAACAACCTCGGAATTCGTCTAGGGGATAGATACTCATGGACCGGAGCGATGGCAGACCTCGAGGAGGCTATTTGTCTGACGCGGGAAGCTATCGAGGCCACCCCACTAGATCATCCGGACCGGGCTGGATGGTTGAGCAACCTCGGAAATCATCTAGGTGACAGATACTCACGGACTGCAGAGATGGCAGACCTCGGGGAAGCCATTCACATGATACGGGAAGCCATCGATGGCACGCCGCTAAATCATCCGAACCGGGCTGGGTTCTTGATCAACCTCGGAAATCATCTAGGCCGTAGATACTCACGGACTGCAGAGATGGCAGACCTCGAGGAAGCGATCCAAGTAGAGCAAGAAATCATCGATGCCGCCCCGCTAGATCATCCGGACCGGGCTACGTTCTTGAACAACCTCGGAACTCATCTAAGCGACAGGTACTCGCGGACTGCAGAGATAGCAGACGTCGAGGAAGTGATCCGAGTAGGACGAGAAGCCATCGATGGCACCCCGTCAGATCATCCGAACCGGACTATGTTCTTGAACAACCTTGGAGTTCGTCTAGGCCGTAGATACTCACGGACTGCAGAGATGGCAGACCTCGAGGGAGCCATTCGTGTGACACGGGAAGCCATCGATGCCACCCCGCTGGACAATCGAGATCGGGCAGGATTCTTGAACAACCTCGGACCTCTCCTAAGTGACAGGTACTCGCGGACTGCAGAGATAGCAGACCTCGAGGAAGCAATCCGAGTAGGACGAGAAGCCATCGATGGCACCCCGTCAGATCATCCGAACCGGACTATGTTCTTGAACAACCTTGGAGTTCGTCTAGGCGCTAGATACTCGCGGAACGGAGCGATGGCAGACCTCGAGGAAGCGATCCAAGTAGGACGAGAAGCCATCGATGCCACCCCGTCAGATCATCCGAACCGGGCTGGATGGCTGAACAACCTCGGAATTTGTCTAAGCGACAGGTTCTCGCGGAACGGAGCGATGGCAGACCTCGAGGAAGGCAAGGAACGCTTCGTCGCTGCCTTGCGTCAGTCCGCCTCCGCTGTGAGCATGCGTGTCGCAGCCGGCCGTCATCTTCTGACATCCCCAGCTATACTTCAAGATCGACAAGCATACGCCATTGCCAAAACGACGATCGACTTGATTCCTTTATTGACCCCCCGTTCTCTGCAGAACTCAGACCAGCGGCACCTCCTCTCCGTGGCTGTCGGACTCTCGTCGGACGCGACAGCCATTGCTCTGCATGCCAACAGAGGCCCTGCTGCTGCTATCGAACTGCTTGAGACTGGTCGTGGTGTCATCGCGGGAGCCCTCTTCGAGCAATCCGACCTTGCCGCTCTCGAACGCGAGCATCCCGACCTGGTACGTTCCTTTATCGACGTGCGAGATCAACTGGACGCACCGGCGTCGGCTCGTTCCCTCGCTGCCGAGCGCCCCACTCTGGCCGCAGAGACGGAAGGCGATCGGCGCCGCGACGCTGGACCCCGGCTTGCCGCTCTCCTCGAGACGATCCGTTCCAAGTCCGGTTTTGAGCGATTCCTCCTCTCCGCATCGGAAGCCGATATGCTGGAGGCTGCGCGGCACGGCCCGATCGTCGACCTGAACGTGAGCTCGTATCGCTGCGATGCCTTGGTCATTGAGCAGTCCGGCATCCGATTGCTGGAGCTGCCACACCTCTCCCGAGAGGCGCTCAACGACCATGTCCGGGAACTTAGAACTCTTGACACGCTTGGGTGGCTCTGGGATGCCATCGTCTGTCCCATTCTTAATGCTCTAGGCTTTACTGGACCTCCTTCGGACAGTCAGTGGCCGCACGTGTGGTGGGTCCCCACCGGCCCACTGACCCGGTTTCCACTCCATGCAGCGGGACACCATCTAAGGCGCACCGGCGAGACGGCGGTCGACAGAGTCGTCTCATCGTACGCCTCGTCCGTCAAGGCGATCATACATAGTCGGCGACGGCCACAGCACGCGCCGGAAGCCGGAGAGTCCCGAAATGCCGTTGTCGTTGCCATGCAGAACACGCCAAAACAGGAACCGCTCAAGCATGCAAGCGACGAGGTTGATGCCGTAGTAGCTGTTTGCGAGTCGGTGGGATTGCCGCACGCCCGGCCTCGACCGTACAAGGCCGACGTGGCCTCGGCCTTGGAGGCCTGCAAGATGTTCCACTTTGCTGGCCACGGCAGCACGCATCCCACGGAACCGCTGGAGAGCCAGCTGCTCCTGGATGATTGGGATCGGAAGCCATTCACGGTGGCGAGCCTCCTGGAGACGAACCTTACCTCGAAGCCGCCATTCCTCGCGTACCTCTCGGCATGCGGGACTGGTCAGATCCTGGATGAGGGGTCTGTTGACGAGAGCATCCATCTGGCCAATGCTTGCCAGCTTGCGGGGTTCCGTCATGTAGTGGGCACGCTTTGGAGCGTAAATGACGGGTTATGTGTGGACATGGCGAGAATGACGTACGAGTTTCTGCGGGATGAGGGTATCCGGGATGAAACCGTAAGCCGGGGGCTTCACCGAGCGATGAGGACGCTCCGAGACCAGTGGGTGGAGGTCGAGGATGCCGGACGCGGAAAGTCACGGTCATCGGGAGCGGACAGGGACGCTGAATTGAGACAAGGGTCGGAGCCGAGGCGGCCGCTCTGGGTTCCTTATGTTCACTTTGGCGTTTGATATTGAATGTCATACAACATTTGACTTCTCGCCATGTGTGAGAAACCAGGCTTGCGCGCAATCCTTCCAAGGTAACGTGTTGGAACCATTTTTACCCATCGCTCTTGCTGAAGGCGATTACGCCGACTTTGCACAATGATGTTCTCAAGGCAGGCTTGTAGAATACTCCATTTTGCGGGGGCTAGTTACATTTGACGCTGCCTCCACAAAGATGTTTTAACTCATAGAGGAATGGGAACCAACCGTTAACTGTAGAGGCCATCCGTGACCACATCAAGAGAACTCGCAGTTTCTGGTGACAGCCTGCTCCCTGGATGCTGGATAAAGGAAAATCCGTTTCGAGCACAGGTTACACGCACCTACCAATAGAATCCGTGCGCGCCCCACCCCATTTTTGACGCGTCGTGATCCCGCCATCCACAACAACAACTTCAATCGACGATTGTACGCGCCCACGATGTCCAAATTGCGCGAGTTCGGTACCATTGTATCCGGCAATCGTCAGAAATGCCAGGATTTCACTCCCGAACAGCGTGCCTTTATACTTGGCGCAGCAGGCGCTGGCGCAAAACACGCCGAGATCGCGGAGGCACTTGGCACCAAACGGCAGCGAGTCGGCGAGCAAATCATGAAGGCTACTAAACGACGACAGCTTGCTTCAAAACCCCGTCAAGGTGCGAAACCACTATTCCGAGGCCGGGCAATTCGACAGGCCTATCGTTGGGCCCGAGGCTCCCCGAGGGCTACGTGGAAAGAGGCTAGAAGCCATTTTCAGTGCAAATACAGTATACCAACTCTTCGCCGTTTTTTCAGGCAGACCCTCCTCAAGAAATGGCGCGCCGCCTGCCGCATCGAACTCACGAAAGAAGACGCCGCCGAACGGTACCAATTCTGCCTAGATTATGGCCGTGGCTATCGCGCACGATACCTTCAAAGAACCCTATTTTCTGACGAATGTACTGTCCAGAATCGACCAGATAAAAAATCAGAATGGGTCCTCCGTTTGTCAAATGAGAGGTACCGCGAGGACCTCGTGAACCCGCAGGTTCATGTGAAGGCACGAATCTCCATAATGGTGTGGGCAATGATTTGGCAACGCGGCGGAGAGGCCGGTTTAAGTCCTCTGATCTTTGTCGAGCCCGATCCAGATGCTCCGCGCGGCGGAGCGTCCGCAAAGAGCTATCTTCAGGTGCTTGAGGAAGGATTGCTCCCGCTCTATGAGGCTGGAGACCCGTTCATGCAGGACAACGCCGGGATTCATCGTGCCACGGCTTCGACGGAGTGGCTCGAATCTCACGGCATTTGGACTATTGACTGGCCAGCTCACTCGCCAGATCTCAACCCCATTGAGCATGTATGGCAGCTTTTGAAGCGTCAAATCTATAGACAGGAACCTCACTTCCATTATATGAAGCGCAATATCTCCGATATTGAACGGGCTAAAGAGATAATTCAATCCGCGTGGGCAGAGATCCCAGAACGCAAGGTACGCGCACTACTACAGTCAGTGCCACGGCGTATTAAGGCCTGCCGAGATGCACATGGCTGGTACACCAAGTATTAAAGCGCAGAAGCTGCAGATTACGGGGATACCCTCATTTAATCGAATAGACACTGTTTCGCTATATAAATCCGATTACAAGTTGGTCACTTCGTAATGGTGGTGCTTCAGATGTGGGCTACGCACGGACTCTTTTGGTAGTGCAGTGTAGGTCAGCTTTCACCTTGGCCAGGTCGAAGTCGGGCTCCAGATCAAGACGATGGCCGTGAGATGGCACGATTAGATCCTCCTTCATACTTCCTACGCTGGAGCAAGGATGGCGAGACAGTTTTCTATGGAGACTCATATGACCCTAGATTTACCAGTAAATTCTATTTCTGATTGAGGCCTTTCCTAAGCTTCCCTTACTTCTGTATGACAAAATCACTCGTCTGCGCTTTATCTGTAAGTACTGTGGATGAGAGTGTCCGGGATTGGCTTAGTAGACCCGTTCCCAAGATCATCTTTGCTGCTTATACAACCATCGACGAGCTGCAAGAGCTCGCTTGATGTCTTCGCGTAGAGTTTTGCCCATCCATCGTTTAAGGCTCTTGAGCTCCAGATGTCTAAGGCGGCAGCAAAGGGGCTCTGGGCAATTTCCAACTTTTAGAGTCGGCACAGCAAGTGTATGCCTCTATTATCGAGGGTGATCGAGGTGTGAGGCTTGCTGTGGTGCGAACCTTCCATAATCGCCCCATATTACTCTATAGGAAGGAGACACGCGCCTTCTCAAAGGATCTCCATGCACCAATAGACGACTTTCTCCTCCGTGGCCGCTGTAGTGGCTCTGGGAAATAGGACCTAGAGTGTACAAGATGATAGATCGAGAATTTGTTATGCTCAAGGTTCATTGGACAGCTGTATGTTTCGCTTGAGTCCTTGTAACTAGTCAGGTACAGGATTCAGGCTAAGTAATTGCCTGGGAATGTCGAACCGCAATGCCACATTTTGCCTCTAAAGTGCACTACTAGGCTAGTCTTCAAGGCTCATCCCTCCCAGCTATTCAAGGACCCCATCTGTCATAGGCTGCAGCTTAGACTCAATTGTGCAACCTGGAAGTCTGAGACCGTCCTATAGAGGGAGGTCCCACTGTAGCCATGAAATGGGCGTAGTGGACGTAAGGCACCAAGGCCTTCCTGCGCCATTGCTTCATCAAGGAAACTAGTATTATGGAGGAACACTGAAACCCAGAGATCCGTGGCTGGTCCTGCAAATAGAATAGTACATGGCTTTCTCTCTTCTTGACTCCATTTCATCTATAGAATCATTAGCGTAAGCGCAGTTTCTGCCATAAGGGACATACCTTAGAGCGTTTTGGCAACAGAAGAGTTTTCGAGTTTAGAGACCTTAAATTTTCCCTCAAAGCATGTTCTGCTACTGCCTGGAAAATTCTGTGATTTGAGAATACTCAAAACACAAACAGCCATAGCACTGATTCAGTGCCGTATGAGGTTGGAGACCAGATGAAGAAGGCGCTTCTGATTGGGTAGGCTGAGTAAGTTATTTAACTACATGATATAAATCTACTGTCGGATCGGTTAGGATAGAGGATGCGGCTGTCTGGCGCCTGTTATTCTATTGAACAGGACCATATGTTCTTGGCAGAGCTTTACACCAGCGATGAACTTCCATAATCCCAGCTTCATGTCATTCATTCTCAGCTCACGTAAAAATGTCTGATCACCACTGCGGGAGGCATTCTCCAGAGAATTTGCGAGGATAACTTGACAATGCTGATGAGCTGAACTTACTGGTTATGCAGGTTAACTCGCCACGCTGCCGGGAGCTGGACATTCAGCCGTCATCAACAAATTGAAGTGCCTCGGTTAGTGACGGAAGAGATGGTCGTGAGGTGATGAACGACTGATCGGTTCTCGACCAAGCGGTGGCGGCCACTGATGCGAGTGGATCCTGCTTGAGACCCAGCTTTTCTCATTGCACGAAGGTCGCTGCGAATACGGATGCGTATGCCTTGCTCAGCCAAGACCCAACTAAGGCCAGTGCTGTATGTGAAGCCTTTAAAACGCTTTGGCGGTACAACTGAGAAAGCTGCTGACGATATGGATTGTCTGTGGGAGAAATAATTATTGCTCTCGATGTCTACATGGTCGCTTTCTCCCAAAAGAGCATCTCTGTCCATGTCTAACATTTGCTGCTCGTATAAGTCGAATTTCAGAAAATATTGGCCCTCGAACTGAACCGAAAGATCGTCAAATACGAAGTAGTAAGCTGGTTCTGGTTGATTTAGGAAAGAGCTACCAGCAACTGTTGTTCCAAGGATAGCTGCAGTTTTCTTCGCTATCAGCAGTCTACCACCTTGCTGAACTCCTTCTATTGAGGCATAGGCGAAGAATTGCGCAAGATACATAGGCGTAATATCTTGTACATAGTCCATGTTATCCCCTTCAAAAATTCTCAGCTGCAAGACTGGAGGCGGGTCAATTGGACGACGGTCAGCCACGGCTGAGTAAATTAGTAACAATTCTCGCAGGGGGCTTACGTCTCAAATACCTGAAGGTCCCGATCCAGCAGCTCTCCCAATGCTCGGTTGTTGAATGATCCGAAAGAAATACCAGAGGCGTCTTCCATCTTTCGTTAAGCGATGCAGGTCCATCTTCTCGGATTGATTTCCAACCAACTCCAACGACTTTGTGGGAATTGTATGTTGAAGCAATGCTAGGAAGAATCTAACGATTTATATTCCCGCTCCCAGTAAGGTACCGAAGGGGTATGTTACACTAGACCAATCGAACGTGAGCCGTATCCGGACACAGTGGTACGCGCATAGAACCTCATGCATGCTGTAGCTGTGTAAATTGAAAGAACTTCCTAAAACAAATTAGCTGGAAGGAGTGACTTCCATATATAGGTGCAAGCCTCGCCATTGATGATTACCCGTGTCTCTTGGTTTGGTACGACCTCAGGATTCCCCTATCACAGTGCATTCCGTTGATAATGGTGGAGAAGATGACGAGGGCCCCCAAACCAACAAGTAACAGCACTAGCAGGCATTGTTCCAATTGGCCAAGTATTGAAAGCTCCACCACAAGCAATCACATCATATCACCAACAGTCAGGTCACGCGCCATCCGACAGTCTCAACCCGATTTTAAGTTCCTAGGGTCGCCGAAATGCCATACTGTAGCTCATTCTACCCATGTCGCGCGCTCCAGCGCCTTCCTCATTTTGCGCCGCCTGTAGAGCGCTAAGCTCCTTCTTCGTCCCAACTTGAGAATACTATTCTCCACAAATAACAACCTCCTATCTCATGCGCCTCACTCCGACAATGCCCAGATCCCCAGCAGTTGGTGACGTCCTCTCGCAGGGGCAGGACAAGATGTCCGGGTGGAGTTCAGCCTGAGCCTCAGGTTGGGAACAGCGACCGAGTTTAGTAAAATAGTTCAAACCTTTCCTTGGAGGAAGAGGGCTGGAGAGAGAGGGACGGCTTAGTGATGGTCGAAGGTTCACAATAGGGCGTGTCCAGGCCAGAGTATCCCTGTGGGAGGAACGTCGCTATTTCTGGCAGAACAAAGTCTTAATTGGGCGCTGCGGTGGTCCCCTAACCAATGACAAAGGCTAGGGTATTCAGCGCTAGTTACCTGCACGATAATGCGGGGATAGTGGGCTAGCGGCTACTATGCATCTACTATTGGTTAGTCGACAGAACTTAACCTTTGTAAGGAGATCGTACACTCCTAGTAGAGCCAATACCCAAGGGGGTGAATCATGCCTCTTGGGTTCGATTTTCTGGTGAATTGAGGTTGACTAAACTTTTGGTTGTTCTAAATATGGCATAGTAAGAAGGTAGCGATAATGATTAGAAAATACCCCCAGAACGGATACAACGCTGTTGTTTTCAATCAACGCTGTAAATCTTGCAATGGGCTCGGCGCAATAGACCTCGATGAGGGATCATACCTTGAATGAGTCGCATATAGGCTTAAGGTCTGGTTAGGGGTTCCGACCGAGCGTCAATGATTAGAAGGAGCGCAAGTCTACTGTACTACCTCAGAAGCATGCAAGGTGATCAACCATATACCTATTGCACCCAGAACCAAAAGTTTTAGGTAGCCTCAATTCACTAGAAAATCGAAGCTCAGATGCATGATTCAAACCCCCTTCGCTTATTGCCCTTGCCAAGAATGTATGTGTCACGATCCGGCCTCCGGGGGTCAATCCGTCTGACCGGGCGGTTGGGGTTTATGTTCTGAGAAGGTAGGTAACGCCTGCGCAATACTGACTCCGTACTGTCGTGATCTCTGGGGTTGTCGTTCGTGTCTCTTGGGAGAGATATCACACTTGGATCAATTGAGTGACTAGGTCAAGTGAAGGGTAAGGGCGATACTTAGATTGATCGCTGAAGTACAAAGGTAACGACTGTCTGGCCAGGAGATCCTCCATCTATATATCCTTTGTCCTTCATCGTGTGTTTCCATCTTTGCGACGATTCGTCGTCGCAACGCCGATTGTGGTTCGTCGTACTTGCGACAGTAGTCTGTCGCAGTGCCGACAACCTTGGGCTTCTGAACCTGCGAATATGTACTCTAGCAGGATCAGACGGGCACACCAGACGAGCCCAGCTACCTGACCATCATTCACAAGCAGTTTGTGTCCAGTTGGCGCGTGTCTGCCATACAACAGGGGTGGGGGCGCTCGGGCCATTGGACTCATTCCGAACCCCAAGCTTGGACACAAACTTACAGTTAGGGTTAACCCCCCCGGCCATTCGGGCTACCCCAATCTTCCCATAAGGTTCAGGTAAGTGAAGGAGAGAGCTGGTAGAAAGATTCGACGATTCCGCGTCACCGATCGAGAAAGAAGACCTGGACAAGAAGATTGCAAAATTACAGGACACCAGGCCGCTAACACGAACACATAATGCAGAATTCCAGCGACTTATTGGTGAGCACCAAATGCTGACCCAAAACCGCTCGAAGAGCTCGAGCATGATATATGCCCTTTTCGCACCTTGCTTTTCTGGGCGCAAAATGCTTGAAAAGGTGGACTCGAATTTGTTTGTATTCGGACGGAAATTTCAGAACGATATCGCGGATTTTGTCATCGCCCCTTCTGGGAGGTCGACAATCAGCCGTGCCCACTTCGGCATCTGCGGCGATGAATTCGGCTACTACATACAGAAACTTGGGCCCAACTCATTTCGGGTCAATGGTATCGAGCTTCTGGACAATTCAACCAAGCTTGGACTAAACGTGCACGTTGCGAACGTGGTCGAAGTTGACAGTATTCGGCTGGAAGTATTATGCTGCCGCTCCCAAGTCTTCCACTCCGACCCCCCGCCCCAACGTAGTGAAGTCTCTCGTTCTCTGGGCGAGCAGGCATGCACGACTATCTTGGGCGAACCCAGCCGTTTCAATACCCAGCGTAAAGACGACCTCTGGTATTATCCACACGAACTCGCACAGCCAAACATGGCTGTTGCAATAGCTCCGTGGACACGACAACAATTCCTAGTCTCAACCCACAAGTCCGCCGATTACAATAGAATGAAGTCGTCGATACGCTCCCTGCAAGCTTTGAAAGTGAGTGCTCTTTCTCCGGCGGTTAACTGGAAGCTGACCTTTTCAGAATCTTGATGAGTTCATGGTTCCTTAAAAACCTCATCAAATGCGACAAGCTTTTCATATCGTTAACACCTCTTCGCACGAATACTGTCTCCGTGAGTCGAGACTTGAGAAATGAAAAAGACAAAGGCTGCCAGGGCATGGCGAGGAGAGTTTTCTGGGGCCTATTCCGCACAGTCCTCAAGCTCCACGGTTTAAACTGCATTCATGGTAATCTCAATGCAGACAACGTCTACATCAGCCGGGACGCCAGGTCCCCAAACATCTTCATCGGAGGCTTCTGCGGCTCGCATGCACCATCCAGACACCCAACGACGATAACCGACTGCTGGGACATTTTCAAGTTGACCCACCGAATACTCGGTAAGGGCTCGCTTGCGCATAGACAAGCTGACAAACTACTGCAAATATATCGTACCCCTGAGCCAAAGAGTTGGGGTTTGACGGTTGCAGACGTCTGCGGGCTACTCAAGGTCGACAAGGGACAAGTCCGCGACATCTGGTCATCGCTGAGCGTGTCTCGCGAATTCGATTTGGAGGTTACGGATAGTGCAGTTCTTGCTCACCGGGCGGAGACCTATTTCCTCCATCAAACCGGAGCTCAAACTGGAAACTGGAAACTCAGAAAACATGTGCCTCGTGCGCTCAATCTTGCTCCGCCACAAGAGAAGTGCAATAGGGGTTTTACTGAGCCGTCCATCAAGCTAGAGGATCTAGCTCACGCCGCTCGTCACCTTTCTCGCAAGTACGAAGTCCCGAACTCGGTTTAGGGCGTATTACTGGAGCCATGGTCTATTCCGAGCAGCACGTACCTCACTCTCCGCATGCAAGCGGAATTTCCCGGGTGTGACTTATGCCACTTAGAGCGGTTGGTTTCTCTATTGGATGCACAAGAACGGATATTTCTCCCAACTCTCAGCAATGAACTGTACTATGTTCAAGGATACAAAAGCCTCTACATTCTTCGTCAAGTTTTGGAACAGATCGCAGGCCAGTGTTGTCTGAAACTCGAGGGAGACGTATCTGATCAATCGACGATGACTCAGCTCTCTGGGCGATGGCCAGCAACATACCTGCTCGCACAAAGTAAGTGTGCAGAGCTCTTGGAGCACAAGAATGATGGCAAGAATACTCGAGCGCTGTCGGACCTCTTCTTCCCTGCTTCGGAGGAAGCAGATGGCGAAACGACGTACAGAGCTTCCTCTCAAAATTCCTCTCTATTCAGGTTTGGCCAATACGATTGTAGAAGAGTCCCAATAAGGAGACGCACCGCCGAAACAGGTGTCGTGGTCAACGGGAACAATTAAGACAGGAGTAATTCCACCAGCAAAGTCAAGTCTAATGGTGGCGCTATCAGACCAACAAATTTTGAATCGGGAAGAGAACAACAGGACACCCTTTACTCTCTGATCGCGCGCCTCTATAGGTAGAGGAAAGTCGGACTTTGGTAGACAAGTGGATGGAAGAGGGGTGGGATTTGAAGAAAAGGCGACTCAATTAAGGCGCGAGGTATCAGGACTGGTTCTTTTAACCTCTAGGCTGGTGGGAGTCGTCGATAGATTCTAGGAGTTGCTGCTGAACAGCGACGGAAAGGCAATATTAGCCCGCCCCGTGTGTATTTCACCATCAGTCGGGGACAATGTTGCGCTCCACTCGGCAGCTTCTCTTTATGTGGTATGAGGCAGAATAAGAGGGTGGATAAGCCGATAATCTTTGTGACATTCCGAGACGGGCATCAGCGCTGCCATACAGATGGCTCGTACAGCGAGTTCAGTATGATCACAAAATTTATGACGCTTGTAGAAGGGAGGCACGGTGAGGATCATGTGGGAAGGCGGCAGGCGAGCACTAAGCGATCTCGGCCAGCGCATCGAGGTCCAAGAGTTCCGCGACATGGCGCAGAGGCTACTCTCCGAGCTAGGAGACAATCTGCCGGTCAATTGACCCTGCGCGGGCTGACCCCGATCTAACGGCTGCTCCGCGCAGAGTGGTCCGGGGTTCCCGTGCGAGCTCCAGGAAGCTCTTCGCCTGACCGACATGGGCAGCCTCGCAGGTTGAGCCGGCACGCCGTGGCTACTCCAAGGGTAGTGGGGCGCGTCCGTACTGGCACGTTGGGGGAGGACTAGACTACAGCCCGGCCCTGGAGGTGTGCTCGCTGGATGCCAAATACGGACCCACTGTCACGGCCGACCTGACCCCCAACCACGGGCGGTTCTCACCCTCAATTCGGCTATCCGCTGACCCCCTTACCGCTCCCGATCAGCAATCATGGCGGCCTCCATCCCAGAGACCACTCTGACCGACTTCACCCCCAACAGCACCGCATGCTCGGCCTCATCAAGGACGTCCACGGGTTCCTTGCATGCGCATCGAAGCCGAGTTGAACCTCTCCAGCACCGTCCTCGGGCGCGATACCCGGCTCGTCCTCAACAGCAATTCCTGCGCTCCCGCGCACCAACAGTTGCAACACCAACCAGACTACGTTGAGTGCGCTCCTTAACACTGTCCAGGACACTGCACCACAAGGTTTTGATCAACATGGACAATTCGGCCTAGATCCAGTCGCGTCTGATGAACCGCCTTTCCGACATGAAGGATCGCGCCTTCGCCGCCCTCGCCAGCGTCCGGTGCTGGCTGCCGGTGCGTAATAACCGCCCTATCACCGCGAACGCCTCCCGCACAGCATCTCCTCGCATCAGGCCCGGACCGAGGCCGACCTGTATGATCTGCTACCTTAGCGTGTCCCGGCTCGTCAGGCTCGCGACGCTTCCCTGATGCCCCAGTCCAACACTCAGACAGCACCATCGACCTGACCGCGTCGTCTCCTTCGCGCTCCCGCCGCCCCGATAACTCGCGCACCCACACCTTCGGCTCGGCTCCCGTCGATGGCCACGATGGTTGCAATGAGGAGGGTCTCTACAACCAGGAGAAGTCTCCCGAGGATGACTTTTTGGAGGATGAAACCGGGGCATGAAGCCGCGTCGGCCCCCTTTTCGTGCTCTTGGGCCACCCACCGTCTGGACCCGTGTTGGGCGCTGGAATTGCATGTTGCAGCACGACCCCCGCATTGTCAGTGTTCCTGGCGGGCGTTCCTTGTGCCCGTAAATAGACTAGTTTTACTCTCAGAGTCCCGGGCCCGTCATCGTGCATTATATCCTCCCAACCCGCCTCAAACGCGTCAAGGGCTGTGGCGTTTGCGAAAGTCGCTACTGTTTTCCAGATTAGGTGTGTGTAGCCAGCCGCCCTCGTGAGAGTGAGCCACGAGCGTCCTCGCTGGGAGAATCCTTTTTTCGTCGTATTCCTACGCCAAGATGCCGTCCTCGTCCTGTGGGACGATGGCCGGCCTACAGTCCCCCCACGTCGTGCCTCGGGAGTGGGTTCTCCGCGCCGAGGTCGATGATGTCAGTAAAGTTTTTAAGATATAACCCGGTCGGATGCTGCTGTCGCGAGCTATCCGCGGGGAAGAATCAGAGATGCGAAGGATCAGAGAGGAAAGCGACACAAAGATTGGTCCAGGCCTACCGCAGCCTCACCGAATTGAGTTAACAAGGCGTTTTCCCACACAGCCACCGGCGTGCATGGCATGACGAAGCTGCGCATGGTCAAGCGGCATATGTCTGGCGGCAAGGCAGATAGTTTACTGTATAGAGATACGAGCGGTCGTTGAGGGTTGGAGGAAGAAGATGACACTGGTCTCGCCGCCGGAATCCTCGCACTTGCTTGGGAAGCCGTGTATCATCTGCTTCGATTACGTACTCACGCTCTGGAGGACGCGCGCAGCTGAGTCCCCTTGCCCAGTTCCAGAAGCTATCGGCAACCCTTTCCTCTCAAATGGAAGGCTTGTCCTCCGCGTCGTCCGCCATCTCGAACAAGAAGCACGCAGGTGCTTGGTCTTGCGACAGTCCGAGCGGCCTGGAACAGTGGCGTACATCACCCACTCCAGAGATTGGCTTTGACAAGGTTCTCGGTGGAGCCTTGATCAAAACGGGTACCGCCCATGGCAGTTTGCTGTCAGAACTGGGGCATCTATGACGCCGAGAAATGTGCTGCGGCACAGACGAAATACACGGACGCGTACTTCCAGTTGGTTCCCTGGAGACGAACCTAACACTCTCCAAAGTAAGACTAATTTTGGTCTAGTGAGAATGATCCAACTTCCATCTTCTGGCCTCTCTACCAAGGCCGAACCAGATGTATGGCTGCGAATGAGTGGAGGACCTCATCGCCGTCGTCAACGGCACTGTCCCATTTTATTCCAGCCGAAGCTTGGAGCAGCGAGTCGACAGCTTGCCATCGGACGTAGGGGCAGTCAAGTCCAAACGCTGGAGTCTCTTTACTTTCGTCAACCGATTTCTGTCCTTCAACGCATCCGATCCGCGCGACAAGGTCTACACTCTCATACGGCTTGCCGACAGCGTCGAGCACGTCTCCCGTCTGCCGCCTATTTCTTACCAAGGAGACACGTTCGGCGCCTTCTGGAGCGTCATTGTCGCGGAGCTAGAGGCCAGCCTGAAGTTGGACTTCCTAGCTGACGGCTGCGGAATCCAGCGGCCAGAGGGGTTCCTGTCGTGGATGCCGTTGTCGTACGAGACTGTCGACAGGTTCACTGCAACCAGCCTTGCCCGCCTAGAAAGGGAGCCGGGCGTCAAGTACCGCGCTAGTGGGAGGAGCATATGTAGAGCGCAACTGCGTTCCCAACAGAGGCTCCTAGCACTTGCCGGGGTCTTTGTAGGACGTGTCGTCGGCGTCGGCAAAGCCATGGACCGCGACGCTGCCCACAACGACCAGCTTGCCCTTCGCACGCAATGGGCCGGCATGCTTGGTTTACAAAACGTCAAGGCAGAGTTTCAGCGCCTATTTGCGAAGTTGGAGGGGCGAGAAGTCTCGAGAGACGACGTCCAGACCTTGTTCGCGGGTTATCTGCGAGAACAGCCCATCGAGAAGAAAAACCTGTACGAGCTGCTCGATCGCACCATGCTCGGCGCCGTCATGCGAGTTTCGAAACGGAACGGCGTGTAATCCACGACGGTGACATTCCAACCACGGGGTTAAGGGTTGTGCAGTGGGGCGGCGGCGATGGCAAGGATTCATCTCCACGCAGGAACTCTCGCTGAATGTGTGGATTGCTGAAACTTCACGAGGTCGCACCCTAATGGGGTTTCTCATCTTAGATCAGGCGTTGACTTGGCTTGGCCGACGGATCCATGCCGGCTTTCTCTCCTGTCCCTTTTGGCGAGGATATGTGGCCGTCTCCTCCTCTATTATCTACACCATCAAACACGCGCCATGTCAGTTTCAAACCCAAGCGTATGGTTGGGAGCTTCAGTATACGGACCGCAACATCCTTTGCCGGATCGGCACCAGTCGAACCATTGCTCGCCATTGTGTGTTGGAGCTGGTCAAAAGTTGACTTGGTTGGAGGATTGGGGCAGTTCTCGGAGGAAGAGGGAGGGGAGAAAACGGGAGAGGTCTCCTCAAACGAGGGAAAGGGCAGAGTCTAAGAACGATGATTGTATAAACAAGAAATTGTGCCAAAGACCCGGGCACTGTTTACTCGATTAGTTATCGAATTTCCTTTGATGATGGAAGCCGACAGTTTTCGCTGTAGCACTGGTGACGGAGAGGGGGGCGCTACTGGGGTGTAGGGCGGAGGTCGGATTTGCTTCTGCTGAGGAAGTGCTTGCGCGCTAGACGATGATGGGATGTCCACGTCACTTATTTCTCATGATGACGAATTGAGTAAGTTACCTCGTATCTCGCACATGGAGTCGAAGTCGACCGTAGACCGCAAACTTGGCGGGTGCTCTTGCAGCTGCGACTCATTGGCTCGTCGCGATCGCGCACGTGTCACAAGCAACACTTCGGCCATCGAGCTCTCAACACGATGGTGCAGGGCCTCAATGAATGCCTGATCTGCTCTAAGAGCTTCGCATCGCATCAGAAGCTGCGCAACTCTAGTGAGTTCAGCTTGGTATGTCAGAACGTAATGGTTACAACATCACGAATATGGGCGCATCGGTTGCAACATTACTGAAGATTCAGGCGGCAGACTTCTGCATGGACGCAGAATGCGGAACAATGCCCTCATGCTGAGATGGTCGCAGTTAAGAGGAAATTGGAGAAGCATTGTGCGGGGGTAACATCGCGATCGGCCCTTACGTAACGGGAGTTCAGCTAGCGCCTGTGCTATGCGTGAGCCGGGACATATCGGACAAAAGTTGTGGAGCTTCCGTCACGTCGATACAGGTTATTATAAGAACTCTATGCAGGATGACGACGTTCGGCCTACCTCCATGATTTCTCCTCTTTCAACTTCCAACTGCGAGCATGGATTCTCCCCAAAACGAGAAGCCCTCTGCCGAGGGGGATAAGCGTCTCCTGAACTTGTATGGAAAGATTCCAACCAGAGGAAACCTTCTCCATCACCAGTTAGAGGCATCGAGATGCTCTACCGTACTGCTAGTCAGTTCGAACCAAGCTAATCCGGTCATCGGCTCCAGGGAAGAAAGTACTTCGATTCCGGTGACTTTGCACTCTCACAGGCCCACAAATGCTCCAACATCGGCGCCTAACTACCGGCAGCGAACATCCCTTCCGGAAGAGCATATCTCATCCCTTATCTCCCGTACCAACATCCAGCAACGTCGACAATGACGCTAACCAGCAACTGCAAGGCGAGATGACAACTGGCGAGTCAAGGTCTGCTAGCAATCTCAATCAGGACATGGTTCCTCAGGCTGGCAATTCGCAGGGTAGGCCTGAATATGCGAAGCAGGAAAAAAGCGTCTAGATGCTGGCGTCTGTGGCACAGCTAGCCAATCCCCTGAGTGACCAGCGATCACAGAAGCTGAACGATGGACTATGGACCATGGGCGGTGGACTAAGGACCATACTCTTATCCTGGTACGGTGGCCTAATACATGGTGGTGTTGATCCGGTAGATATATGCGAACGAGATATTCGACAGTGTGACCTGCACATGCCTCGCAAGGACGGGTACTAGGCCTGTCGAGAGATACGACAGTGGGAGAGCGAGAACGGCTACCCGAGGCTGCCCATAATTGCGCTGTCGGCTAAAATAATGTCGATGTACATGACAAGTGCTTGTCGGTCCGATTCGGCGACTACGAGACGAAGCCGGTGGATTTCATCAATCTCAGCAAAACCAAGTTTAGGTTCTCTGAGGGGAGCGCGCCCGCAACGGGAATTGATTGGTGAAAAAGACTCTCGATGCCACTGGTCGCAAATCCTCATTCCGGGCGAGCTGAAGAGCAACCCATCGGCCGACAAAGCGCCAAAGGAATGGCTTGATCTTGGGACGTACGGGAGGGAAGTACTCGCTGCTCAGGACACTCGTCGCTTCATCTTGGGCTTTGCCATCTGTGGTTCTCTCATGAGGATGTGGGAATTTGATCGGCTGGGAGGGGTCGCGTCCGAGCAGTTCGACATCAACGAAGATGGACTGCAGTTCGTGTTCACGATCCTCGGGTTTCTCTGGATGAGCGAGGAGGAGCTTGGCTTTGACCGATAATCATGACGGCGAATGATCAGCGATTCATCGAGCTTAGATTCCTGGCTTTTCGTTCGATATTCTAGAACCGTCCTCAATTTCTTATCCGGGTTACCGCACTTTCGGACGGCAAGAAAGCGGCATACGGTGGCGGCGCGAAGATAAACAGTGGCACTGCCATCTTAACTAGAATCTGTATGAGGGCGGCGGCGAAGTCAAGCCACTTCACCGCCATCCTCATGGCGTCCTCCTTCCCCGGCCTGTCGCGGCTGTCGTCAGCCGAGACCTTCATCGTGTGGTTCCTCAGCAGCCAGCTCCAGCACGACGGCCACGACGTAGCCACGGCGGCGCAGCGGCGACGGGCGTCAACGGACTCCAGCGAGCCAACTACGGCATCCTGTTCGACCTGCCGTTCCAGGACTTCTTGGCCGGGCAGGCGTGCGGCCGGCTCTGCCGCCAGGGGCAGCGCCAGGAAACCTTCTTCTACACGCTCTACTCGGACGACAGCAACGCCGACAAGTTGATTCTCGAGCGCCACTCGAGACGGAACGCCACGTTTGACGTGGTGCTGAACGCGACCCGAGACTGACGCGCCTGGTTTGGGCTGGGTGGCTGTTATCGTAGCTCAAGCTGCTGGAGAGCGGGTGTGGATACGAAGGTCGGCCGATACTATGTTGCTGGTTGGGGAGATGGACGATTAAGGACGTGACGATTAGGGGCCTGATCGGTCAGTAGCTACGTGAGCTTTACGCCTATGCTGACCCAGTCTACAAGCGTCCTCTGCAGCCAGCTGCCTATTTGCAACCGCCGTTCCTGCGTGAGAAATACCCTTAGCGGGGCAGCTGATGCATTGGGATGCATTTAGGAACATTCGGGGTGGCGTTCATACTGAGCGTGGTGTTTGCCGGAGGCTAGCACCCTCTGCCTTAAGCCTCTCGGATTTCCAACAAGCAAGATTGCTCAGTCTGCCTCTTCTTAGAACGCTCGCCGTCGATCCCTTTCCCAGTCCTTCGGGGCAGCGTGTACTGCCAGGTCCCATGTCTTGTGGCCATGCCCGTTGTGTCCAGACTACACTCCACTTCCTGGACTCCGTGCGTCAAACGTTGCCTATCGGCCATCATAATTCCGGATCTCGTGATGCCGTCGCCTTCGCGGACCACCCAGGCAGCGGCTCTGCATCACGAATGAGCGCGAACCAAGACTGCTTAGTCATGTTCTCAGGCCAGCACACCACCATCAGCCACGTCGGCTCAAATATTGTCCCGTCCGGATTTACGGAAGCTGGTGGCTTGAGCGCCGAGGGATGACACAGGCCACGAGGGACGACGCATCGAGAGTTCCAAATCAGCCACATAAAGAGCCCTGTGTGAGTCGTTTCGCACTAACCATAATCGTCACTCGCTTTGATCCGAGGTACCGATTTGCGTAGCGATTTTATAAAGATCTGGACATCACAACAGCCACAAGGCTCAGAACGATTACTGGCGTAGTAGCGAGGTCCTAAAGCTTGGATATGACCTTTTTATAAGTATTATGGGTGATAAGAGCTTGATGGTGGAAGCGTGTTGGAGGAACTCTCTTTTGCTGTAAATGGAGACGTTCTACAGATCAGGCGCGAGGACAACAACGCCAAGGTAATTTTCTAGTAAGAGGGGCTTAGAATGCTCAAGAGTGGCTAGAGAATACGACTTATAAAAAAGGTTGAGAGACGTCGATATGTGTGAAGGTTTTGACATGTTTAAAGTCAAAGTACCTGTCATTTTTTTTCGGCACGGAGGGGTTCTCGCCACGCAGGGATGGACGTTAGCTATGTAGCCCAGCAGACTTACGTTCCCGGCTGCGCCGGGGGCTGATCCGGGATCAATCCCTGGTTAGTCATTAGCGTGCATCCGCCCCCAACCGACACCGCCCCCAACCGACATCACATTTGCGACAGCAGTACATGACGGAAGCTCGCTGTTCCACACCACCCTACCTAATTTAGCACTGAATTAATGTATGTTTCAGAAAGATCAAGTACTCCGGCCCCTTCCTTTTCAATTTCATGGATTCCTGTCAACTCAGCAAGCTGCCTGACCGCGTGAATCTATCTGTGCCGTCTTGACAAATCGCTCCCCAATGCTTGAGATCAGCTATCTCGACGTTCTTGATGTCGATTGCTTTGGCTGCTTTCCTGATGACCAATCTTTGGAGCCTGGTCGTTGGTCCCCCGTTAGACTTGAAGCTATCCATCTGTAATCTGACGTCAAAGCCAGCCTTCGGTGTTAGTAGTAAAGAGGGGCCTTTTGGCTCATCTGCGGTCTTCACAGGCGAAGGTTCAGACTGCTCGGGGACCTCTTTCATGACCCAAGGGCTGTCGAGAGCTTTCTGTAGGTCCACAGGCCACAATCCAGTAGCTCGCCAACCCGACACGATGTTTCGACGATTGAAAGCCTTCAACCGAGCCTGTTCGTAATTATGGAATTTGATAAGACTGAACATTCACACGTGGATTTTCTCTGTGTTCTTCCAAGACTTGAAACTCCACAGGGAAACCTCAAGCGACTCGCGCGTCGGCCAATCAAGAGCAGATTGGCGCCACAGATTGCCACTAGTCAATGATCTGCTTCTCCTTTTCTGTATCAAGCGGTATCCGACAATGCTCGCTTCACAGCTTCTCCTAGCCCTAAGCTTACCGGCTATCCTCTCGATAGTTGCCTCTCAGCCACGAGTCAGTCCAGAACTACCCCAACGACAGGCAGCACTATGACGTGCTCCTGAAACCCTAAAGAGATTGCTGGAGTCGATCATTATGGTCTACTATCGCCCCCGGGGGCCGCCCTCTAAACCATCTGAAGCCTTCCTGTCTCGCTGATCGCGTAGTGGTGCTGGTGTTCGCATGCGGTGGTGACCTTCTAGTGTTTGGCCCGAGATTATGCTGGTGTATGGGACATATTCGAGTGCCGGCGCGGAGAAAAGCCTCCCGCCTTCTATTGGGGAATATAAGAACGTTACCCCGAGCCCAGACGAGATGAGCCCTGAATGGGCCCTGAATGGGCCCTGAATGGGCCTTGAATGGGGCTCCTGTTCTGATGGCGACCCCCTTTTCTCTCGCACGTCGCTTAAGCAGCTGACTCGGAATGGGATAGGTAGGAGCAAGGAGCTGTTCGAATTTTCTCTCGAGGTGGTTACACAACAGGTAATGAAGACTAACTTAATTTTTGGCAATTGCTACACCGGCGTGAACGAATGGCTACACCGGCGTCACTCTTACACAGGCGTCACTTCCATGGCCTCTGATTCGCTCTTTTTTCCTTCGACCCACAGGTACATCGGCGCAAAGGCGGTGAAGCCAGCTCCCTTAACAAGTCCCTCAGCTTCGGTAAAGAACCAATAGGGTCAACCCAGGTCTAGATCGAGCTCATAACAAGATCTGCAGAACAAGACCAATTCAAGTATGCTCTAGATGCCAGCTCTCCATATCGCTATCCTCTCACTACTATCGAGGGAAGTACCTCCTCGTCGCTGTCAAGCAGCTCCCACTGACTCCTTCGCCTACGAATGCTAGGCTGCGTCTGCCGCCCGCTGGCACGTACTCCTGTAGTTCTTCCAGCTCCAAGAACAACTGACCGGCTGCGCGTTTGGCGCTGGGATGGGGTACTGGCCTGGTTACTAGCCTGGCTGCTGGTCTGTTGGCTCACTTCCAGTGGAAGCCTAGCTAGCGTTGACTTGTTGAGACTTCCCGGTGGTCGACCACGTCTGCGCCGTGGTGACTTGCTTGCTGGTTTGTTGGCTGGCTGGCTACTGGGCTGGCTGCTTGCCCCGATGGCTAGCCGCGCTGGAACAACCTGCGTGGTGTTCTTAGGTCTGCCCCGGAGAGCAGTGGCGATCTTAGGGTCGAGGATTCGTCGGTATGGATCTCGAGAGGATGGCTCTCGTAGGCGCCACCGAGGATGGACCTCCCATTTGGTGAAAGGCGTGCCACTTCCCAGCTTTGAGTAGATTGTGTGACAGCAGGGGATTCCAAGTTCGGTCGAAACCGAGCATTCCTCGCCGCAATCCCCGAGAGGGTCAGGAAACGGATTCTTTCCTGTCGGCATTGCTTTCCTTGCCAGCCGATATTGTTTCGTGATCAGTCCGAGACCCTTCGAAGAGAGCGCTATTCGGAGTTCGCCAAGATACTCCGAGCTGGACCCCATATACTCTCGTGCGGTAAGTACCTCATCCGCTGCGCAGGCATCGTTGAAATCCCGCTCTTGGTCCTTCATCATGTCCTGCATAGCCTCAAAAAGGCGATAAAGATTGCTCATACCATTCAGAAGATAGCTCTTGATGTTGTTGTTGCTTGCTTCTGTACCAGAGGTGACACGGACCCCGAAATTGCGATACTTCCGGATGAAACAGCGGGCCCATTGGGCCCTGACGGGCATGTAGGTTCCATGGAGATACCGCAGGATAGCTCGCTGGTCATCAAACTCCTTACAGAGGTTTGCCCATGCCTCGTCGTGGGCCTCCTCCGTCTCAGCAAATAAGACGAGCTTCCACATGATGAGAACTCCTCGATAGTTATGAGGGATAGCCTCGGTTATTGGCGTGTGAACCAACTCTCGGTCTTGAGGGGTTAGTTGAGCTTGTGGCTGCGGGGTAGTTGCCTCTCCGTCGCTGGTACCAGGGCTACTTCTGCTGCTGCTGCGGGCGTTAACCCACCTCTGCTTTGACTTAAGCAGGATGTTCGAATTGATGTGGTGGATGCACAGCTGCTGCTGTACATCGGGGAACTGGTCGTTCAATGCGGCTTTCATCTGGTCGTCGAAATCGGTGACGATCACATCCGGTCGCCGGATGGAGTGCTGCTCTGCTAGCTGTCGAATGCTCTCGGAGAGGAATTGGAACCCTTCTCTCCTCTCGTTATCTATCAGACCGAAGGCAGCGTTATAGACAGAGCCAAGGCATGTCTGTCCCGTTGCTTGGAATAAGGGAAGCTTGAAGCGGTTCGTGTTATATGTGTTGTCGAAGCTGATCACCTCGGGGAACCGCTTCCACATCTGGAGGCAGTAAGGAAATGTCCAGACAAGGCCAACAAGACGGTTTGGCTCATCGTCTCCCCACTTAACGAGATAGGGAACCTTCATCTCGTCAAGCAGCTTGATCAGTGCTGCAGTAGGAGTATGGCCATCCAGCTTGTCTCGGTTGATACGAGATCTGGCGTTATAGATGTCTTTCCGTGTAAAGGATGATTCGGGATGCTGCTCCTGGACGATAGCACGTACGTCACGGGCCCGAATTCCGACCCGACGGCTTGTCGATTCGACCGTTGTCCTGATAGGCTCGGTGAGTCTCCGATGGGAGGGATGAGCAGATGGCCCGATGCTGCGGCCGTGGTTATGCTGGCTGTGTTCGGGCTTCGAGTGTTGTCGTAAGAGCCACTTCCCCTCTTCTAACGCCTCGGCAACAACCATCCATTTACATCCACACTTTCGAGACTTCCGTCGTCGAAGTCCTGCGCCTTGACTAGGGGCTGGTTCTCCGAATCGATCGCATTGAAAAGTGTACCGGATCCTCCGACCCTTATATGAATGTGCATTTCGTCGAACAATACCGAAGCCATTAGCCTTCGCGAAAGTATTCACCCACTCGAACAGGACTTCGGCTGACGGCGCTGGGTCGCCTGGGATAGCTGGGTTCGGGATCCCGTCAGGGACAGGCGATGACGAGAGGTCGGGCAAGGGCGGTGAAGCTATAGTCGGAGAGTGCCTGTCTCGGGGAGGCGAGTAGGGCGGAGGTGATTCGAGTGCATCTGAACTAAGCGGCGAGTAACCCCATCTCTCACGCCATTGGCGGACTTGTTCGTATGACCGGACGAGCTCGAGGGTTAGTCTCCGGTGTGTCCCAATCACCTCGCGTACTAGCTTGAGAACAGAATGAAACTCGGCCTTGGTGGGAGAGGGATGCTCTTGTACTGATTGCGGTGGAGAGGAGCGAGGTAGTTGGTCCGTTTCTGGGCCTGGTATAGGGATTCTAACTCGTTGGGACCGTCTTCCTTGGGATGGGAAATCGTTCGAAAGGTGAATCTCTTGATCGAATCGTAGCCCCCATGGTGGCTCGTTCAGCCCGCGCGATCCACGGGGCCGTGGCGCGGTCGTCAACGTCTCTGGATATGAGGCGAAAAGATTATAGAGTGCTTCATCGTCGCCGACGCCGTAGTGTCGGCCAATGCTCGTGCCTGTGCTATTAGAGGAAGGTGGTCTTGAACTATCAGATTGGTCCTGCCGCTGTCGTTTTCGAGGCCGGAATTGATAGCTTCGTCGTCGTTGGTTGCTTAGGGAGCTAGATGGAGACTCGGGCTGGGACATGACGGCCTCGATCGCGATAGGGAGTGTCGCACGCACGGTGAGAAGATGAGTAAAAGAGTACTTGATTCGACTATGAAAGAAGGAAAGAAGGGTCTCATTTCGGGCAGAAAGTAAAGACCTGCTTTGCGATGCCGATTCTAGATGAGGCTGTTGGCGCGATCTGATACAGCCTGTGTTCGAGTTTTGGTCTCAGCAGGGGTCCAACACACCTCACTCCAGCCCTGTGACCTTAACAAATACCGTATCTTTCGCGAAAATCATTCTAAGTAGGCTCGACATGCGGCAAAGAGGTAATTAGTGTAGTAGCTAGCTGGTGAAGAGCTTCCATAAGGCGCGTCGATCGTTGCGGTGGAGAGGTAAGCCCGAGGTACAACGGGCGCTGTTGGCAGAATCTAAATGCACTAACAAAAAGGGATGGACCAATCAAAGGCCGTAAAAGCGACGCCTGTATAAGAGTGACGCCGGTGTAGCCATTCGTTCACGCCGGTGTAGCAATTGCCTAATTTTTATATTACAGATTAATAATCGCCGCTGAAGCAAGCCGAGTCGGGTGCTCCGCGCTGACGGTGTCACTTAGCCCCCTGGGGCTTGCGTGCTTATCCCGGTCAAGGGATGTCCAAGAATGAATACCGACTCGCTGGGCTCCGCGTGGTTGTCTGCCCTCCTGATCGACACAGGGAGGGAGGGACCGGGGCCATCCCCATTCGCGGAAGGGTCTCCGGCGTCAGCCCTCCACAACGCAGATCCCCCGCCATCTGCCGGGATCCGGACCCGCAGTGTGTCGTTTGTGGAGCAGCCGTTTGAGCAGAATATTGGGCCAAGCCAAGTCAGTTCGGGGTTCGAGGCGAGGAGTGTTGGCTGTGTCTGTGCAGCGCTACTCGCTCGAACTAGACCTCTAGTGTCATGCATGCAGGACCGATAGCCCCTGAGCGCCCCTTTGCTAGCTCAGGGACTGCTCCACGCAGCCGTCGGACTTGCAAGGTCCCCCATGCTTGTTTGCATGCCCCGACCCTCTATGATGGAGACCCATGGAGGACAGAAAATAACAGGCCTGAAAGGGACGACAAGTTGGTTATGTATTGGACTCTGGACGCCATGTCCACCACTAGTTTCGCTTCAAGGATCCCTGGAAAGATGGGCAAGATGTAGGTGTGTGCAGATCCTGGCACAGCTTGCGGAGCCTCCTGTCCGCCGGCCAGGACACAGACCAATATCACATGCATCCAAGGACTTCTGGCTCCGGACTCGTACATATCTGTGCCTCGCGCCCTCAACCTCAACCACCACTTCTTGTCGCATTCCCCCCAACAACCATCCCAACTGCCGTGGAGCACCTAGCGCCGAAGCCATCTACTATTAGGCAGGTTCTTCCCGTTCTGCAACATTCACACTCGTCGAGCAAGTCGAGCGAGCCAACATGTCGGCCATCCTGGAGTCTTTCACCTTGCTGTCCATCGCGCTCTGCACAATCGCCGTGCGGACTTGGTACCGATGGTCTCAGGTCGGCTTCTCCGGCTTCCAGCTGGACGACTATATCATGCCCGTCTCTGGCGTAGGTCACTCCCTGTCTCGCAGAACCCGGTCTTGCTCTTGGGCTGTGCTGGTTACAGGACGCAGTCTAAAACTTCCTCCCACAGCTACTATTCTCCCTCGTCACGACACTCGCGTATATTGTTGGTGCCAACTACGACGGTCTCACGAACAGTTACATGACGGACGAGCAGCGTGCGGCTCTCGACCCCACGTCCAAGGAGGCCTACAACCGCGAGATGGGCTCCAAGATCCAGGTGATCGGCTGGTCGTTCTATGCGATGGAGCTGTGGGTGTTAAAGGTCTGCATCACTGTGTTTTACTCGAGGTTGACGTAAGTGCCCTTCTCACATTGAGCTTCAGGCCACCTCGAGATCGGCATGCCTTGCTGCTGTCGCAAGCAACAATCGTCGGCTAAAGCGTCGTCAAAATTGCACAGAACTCGCCTAAGTAACCTCCACACCCGCGTCCTCGTGGCTTACAGCGTCATTGGCGTGAGCTACATTGCCGTGGGGCTCTCAATCGTCCTAGGATGCCAGCCCATATCGCGTAATTGGCAGATTCACCCGAATCCCGGAAGTAAGACCGACTCCCTCGCCAAATTTGCCCTCCGATAATATCACCATCGCTCTGTTTCCCTAGAAGACTGTCAAGGCAGAGGCGCGCGAATTGACTTCTTGGTTCACAAACAACTAACAAACCGTCCCGTGGTCAGATCTCTGCCAACCTACCAACTCGAAGCTCAACGTCTTCATGGTCTATCTACCTAACGTGATCACGGACGTGTACCTTCTTTCCATTCCTCTTCCTGTACGTACATATTGTTCTGGTCACCGGCACCTCTGGACTTGGTATACGGAGCAATCCACTGACATCAGATTTCCCCCCTGCAAAACAGCTGCTCTGGGGCGTCAATATCTCGCTCCGCCGCAAGCTCACGCTCATGCTCCTCTTCAGCGGCGCCATATTCGTCATAGCCGCCGCCACGATCCGCGCCGTCGTCATTATCACGGTAAGCTACCCGTCCAGGTCATCGTTAGCAGGCCTCCATCGCATCAGTTGGACCTTTGACTGACGGATATCTATCATCCAGGCCGGCCCCGAAGGCGCCGTCTCCGGCAGCCAGTGGGCGTGCCGCGAGATCTTCGTGTCCGCAGTCGTGTCCAATCTCCCCGTGATCCAGCCCCTGCTGCGCAAGCTGGCCAGCCACACGGGGCTCAGCATCCTGTTCAGCAGGTCTGGCGGGCGCTCCGGCAAGAACGGTGCCCACGGCGGCGCAAGCGGAGGGTCGGGCAAGAGCTACCCGCTCAGCGACAACCCCCGGACCGGCCCGCACTCCAAATCCTACGGCCTCGGCAGCCGCTCCAAGTTCGGCACCCGGCTGTCTCGCCATGCGACTGCCGGCCCGGCGGCTGCCGGTGCCGCTACTATGACTGCAGTCGCCGCGTGGGGCAGTGAAGAGCATATCCTCCTCGACGGAGGTGGCAAGACGCTCAGTCCTGGCACCGGGGCGGCTGTCATGGGCGACAAGGATATCGTTGTTGGCAAGGAGATCACTGTAGTCACGGAGTCGGCGGCCGATGCCCGCTCAGGCTCCGTGCTGGGCCATCGTGACAAGGACGTCTGGGGCTACTCCGAGCGAAGGAAGCGCGATAGCTCGAGTGATCGCTCGAGCCGGTGAGGGGAGGTCGTGCAGTTGGTCTTGAGCTTAAGTGCTGGACGGCGAAAACATTTTGTAAGGCGTGCTTAGCATCAGGTAGACTGTTTAATGATGGATACACAATTGAAAAATTCTTTTGCTACGTAACCATGCCCGTAGTATCGCGCCATGAGTGCATCGTGACAGAAGCTGTGGCTAAGCCCCTGTCGGTCGTGGACCATAAGGACCACACGCAGCCCTCTATCGCTGCTGCTACTGCCGCCGCTGCCCATTTAACTGCCTGTAGCTGGCCGCCCTTAAGCCGGTGCCTCTGTCGGTAGTGGGTAACTAGACCGCCCACGGCAGCTGGGATGCCTGCCTTACATAGCGTACAGATGAGTACGCGGCTTGCCCTGCGTAGATACAGTGCTGGCGTCGCTATCGTCGTGGCTCGCGCCGGCCCTGACTCTATCGTTGTCGTGGCTTTCGTGTCCGGCTCCTGTTGCGCGACGTTGTCTCCCTCAGCATCGCTGCGATCGCTGTCGGAATCGCCCCCCTGGCTGCTGCTGCGGTTCATTGTACCTGCTGTCTGTGCCTGTTGTTCTTGGGGCTACTACTGTACTTCTCCTGTCGCGTGCATCGTGGGAAGAGACCCCGAGCTGGCGTCGCTGTTCGAGCCCGTACATGTCCGTTTCATCCTCCTGCTCCCTCAACCCCCCCGGGCTAGTCCCATTACGCGTACGCGCTCTTCTCATTATTGCCCGTCACTCGCTTTCCTTTTTGCCCCCTTGGACGGACGGGCTGGGCTGGGGGTTAAGGTTAGACCCCTGCTTGGGGGGGGGGGGGGGGGTGGGTCGTGGGTTAGCTGACCTTTTGCTGGCCGGGATGAACTCAACCTGGGGTACCGGAATGAGCTCAATGGCCCGTGCGCCCGCGCCCCCTGCCCACCAGGAGTGCGCGAAAAGTGAGCGCTTCCCGGCCGGGAATGACGGTCAGGCCCTTTTCAGGAAGGTGAGTCCCGATGACCTAAGGCCTTTGTCAGTTTCACCATTCATTGGCTCTGGGAGGCCCCGCGGGCCACACCCGTGTCTGGCCTGGAAACCGCGGAGAATGATTGCACCCAGGCAGCAGCTCATTGCGGGCTGTTGAAAAAGCTCTTGTTGCAAAGCTGCTGACGTCGACAAAGAGGGCGGGCGCGATGGTGTGGCAGGCGAGACACCTGGAGAGTGTGATGTCAGCATTGATGTGGCTTCTCCACGGAGGTTGGACGTGGGGCGCGGGGTGGCTCGCAAGATGAAGTGGTTGCTGCCGAATATGTCGTTGTGCATCAGCATGCCTGAGACACATACGGACCTGATTACTCCGATGAGCAGGGGGTGCGGCATGCCGATCATGAACCCCCAACGTCCGGGATCGGATGCCGAGATCGGACGCCGAGGCCGAGCTGCCTTATCAACAGCTGCGAACACCAAGTTCCCCGCCTGGCTCCCCAGTCGGGCAGGCCATGGCGGTCGTCTGGGCTGTCGGTCTCTCGTCGGATCGGGCAAATGGGTGATACGGTCCAGGGGCGTTTTATCACGGATGCAGTACTAATGCTACGGTATCATGAAGAAGCCGGCAAGCCTGCGCGGTGGAACTCCTGGCCCGTAGATGGCAATCGAGCACGGCACTTTCCGTGGCGCAGCGCCATCTCATTATACTAGAGGGGGCATAGCTGCGCGACGCGGAGATCCAACCACGTTGCGATAAGGCAGAAGCTGCCGCGGCAAAGTGGACCATGGGTCGTCCATGTGCACCCTGGCTTCCTCACGTCCATGCTAAAAATACTTTGCCACTATCTCACAGGGAGGTGCACACTATACTGGGTTTGTCCAGCTCCCTAGGCCCTGGCTGGAAATGAGGAAGAAGAGAATCTGATTGCAATCTTTGGTATTCTCTTGAATCTGAGGTTCTTGAACAAGGTCGTGGCACCACAGCCTCGTGTCTGTAAGAGACAAAACAATTTGCGCGATCGAGTATGCTGTGACAAGACATTCCTATCCGATGTTGCCTGAGGCCTGATGCCCTTCACCTGCATCAATAATCCATCCCCCATTGCTGTTAAAAGCACTATAGGTCTCGGACCAATATCACGCCTTCTCGACGACGCCCCTGTGAACTTGAGTTGTGTGCGCGTGTATTTTGTGTGCATCACCTCCACTGTCCTTTAAAAAGCCGCCCAAAACTTCTTAGAGTAGAGAGTCCTGGCGTAGAAGACAACGGCCGACCCAGCGAGGGACATGACGCCTCCAAAGATCTTGACGTTCAGCCAGCCCTCGTCGAGCGAGCTCGCGCTCGTCAGGATGCGCCCGCCGATGGGCGCCATGGTGAGGGCGGGGAGCGAGAGGACGAGCATGACGACGCCGATCCGGTAGCCGATCTGGGGCAGGGGGGATACGGTTGCCGGCAGGGCCGCGAGGAGGCTGACGAAGGCGCCCGAGAGGAAGCCGAACGCGACGGCGAAGCCGATGGTGGCGGTCTCGTATGTGGCGGGGATCCAGAGGGCCAGCTCGATGATGCCCGAGGCGGCACCAGCGATGACGAACACGTTCCATCGGCCAGCGATATCAGACCAGTATCCAGAGCCCAGACGGCCGAAAAGACTTTGTGCATGTAAGCAAGGTCAGTCACCCGTCAAGCAAATCCCAAGTTTCCAAGGTTGTGGGTTGAACTCACCTCGCACCATTGAAGATGGCCACCAAGTAGAGCGACATGGATTCGGACACGTGAGCCTGCTCCAAAGCCTGCAAGGCCAAGAAGTTGACCGGGATAAAAATGCCGTACATTAGGATGAACATTCCCAGCAACATGACGACGAAAGGGAACTCCTTGAAGGGAGCGGCCAGGGTTACGGCCGACGACTTCTTGGGCGCTGGCGCTGCTGCTGGCGCTTTTCTCGGCCGGAGGGTGAATATTGCGACGATTTGCAAGGCCAGGACGACAAAGGCGGAGATGCGCATGGCCCAGGGATACCCGGTGCTGGGATTCTCAATCAGGCGATTGAGCATGATGGGGAAGACGACGCCGCCGAGAGACGAGCCGGTCACCATGATGCCCATCGCAAGGCCCCTCTTTTTATGGAACCATGTTGCAATAGTCGAAATCGCTGTTGTGGGGTGTCTTGTCAGCAAGGAATCGAGATTTCCCGGATAAGGTCAAGGACTGGACCATTAGGTCGCGGGACCTGGAAGAAGAGAAGCTTACCGGGCGAGTACAGAAAGCTGAGGCCAATGGCACTGCAGACGCCCTGGGCCAAGAGGAACTGGTAGTACTCGGTTGCCAGGGACGCCATCATGAGCCCAAAGACATGCAAGAAGGTGCCGACCAGGATGAGCGGCGTCGGGCCATACTTGTCAAACAAGAAGCCGGCGGCAGGCCCCAGGAAAATGAGGAAAAAGATCTCGAGCGACGGGATCCATGCAATGGTGCTGCTGTCGTAGTCCTTGAGAGGACCAAATTCGTAATAGCTTTGAAAAACGCCCACGCCTGCCAAGAAGAGTTAGGGCCTGAGCGCCAAGAAAAAGTCGGGGGCCGGGTGAATGCGCCATGTCAGCTTCGGGGCGGGCCGGCGAAGCTTAGGCAAAGCTTACTTACTGTTCATCCAGCCGAAGCTGTTGAAGGAACAGCACCAGGCACCAAGAACAGCGAGCCAGGCGCCGGTGCCACCATCAGGGGGGCCGTCAGCTTGCAGCTGGACCTCGTTATCTGGCGTGTCAGGACTGTGAGACAGCCGTGATTCGTCGGTGGTTAGAGACACCCCCTGCGCGGTGTCGCTGTCGGTGGGCGCAGCCTTTTCTGAAGACATGGATTCCTACTTGCGATGACTACAGCAGGCTACTTTGGGGACCGGGAGTCGATCACTGTTGATCACTGTGGGAGTCGGAAGCTGAGGATCTCGAGAAGAAGAACGAGGGAGAGGAGCTGGTGACGGCGTTGTCAAGTAGCTGGAGGAAGCCTTGCTCAGTTTGTCAACTTCGCTTGTCTGTTTTGACGCAATGTCCGCGACCTCGCACGCTGACCAATCCGAAACAAGCTCGGTCGCTTACAAATGCCCGTGACGAGACAGATATGACATGCCAGCTTGCGCTGAAAAGAAGGTCCTACGCATGGGACTTTCGAAGAGGAAAACGGAGCGGCCCGGACACAGCCAGGATCTTGACGCGTCGGACGCAGACTGTCATCCCCGGCAGAACTTGACCAGATTCGTCCACACAACCCTACCCACCACCAACATGCACTGCAACCTCGAAAGGCTTATCACGCTGAGACCCCGGGGCGGGCCCCGGTCCCAATGATGGGAGCGCGTCGTGTAGGCTGCAGCTGCCGAGGTGGTTCTCGGCAAACTTCGCCGAGTCGGTGCTTTGCGTCCGTCACAAGAACGGTCTTTGGTACATTAAACCAGTATGGCAAGGACTTTTCTTCCGCGCACCATATCACGGATGGCGCGATACCTACCCTAGGTATGCACCTTATCTTGGCCAACGTCGCAGAGGATTTGCTGACCGCATATCATGGCCTGGTGTGATCATGGCTGGGTGCGAACAAGAGCACCTCATCGCCAACGCACCTGCACTACGAGTCAGCCGCAGGTGAACAAGGAGAACCGAGGCTGATCTAGGAGGCTGTGAACATCGCACCGCAGGAAGAATGCATGATTGGTGGCGCCAAGTGAAAATGAGCGGATTCCGTGGTTAAAGCTGGTCCCCGTGCAACCAGCTTCACCGCAAGGGGCCCTCCTCCTCATCGCTACTCTTCACCGGAAGTAATTGCTACTTTTAGCCGATCCTCAATATCCTCAGTCTTCATCTCCAGTCGCCTGTCTCCCGCATACCATGTCACCTGCACACCGCCAGTCCTGCGACCGTTGTCGTCAGCAGAAAGTGAGGTGCTTGCGAGACAACAATGCTTCTGTTTCAGGCCCAGGCCGGGTTTCCGCTTCCCTGTTGTGCGACCGCTGTGCTAAGGCAGGAGCGGAATGCAGGTACAGTGGTATGCTTCAAGCTTTCTCATCAACGAACCAACCGCATAACCTTCTCATCGTCCAGTAAAATTACTTGACCGAGAAAAAGAAGTTGGTACGGACCTCGGTGCGGGTACCGGGCCGAACCAACAGACGATGAAACCCAATGGCTGACTAATCTTTCACAGAGAAACAACGAGGCCATCGCCGACGCTGTTCTGCTGGCTCGCCGAGCGAGATGAGGAGCACAGACCTCTTCGGCCTCGGGCCGGCCTTTGGTCATGTCGATGGGACGCCCGGGTCATCGGCTGGTTCCTCCCACTTCATGACGGCCTTGATGGGCCACCCTTCTTCCGACCTGCATGTTGACGAAAGCAAGACGGCCGTCGGCGGCTTCGGTGCACCCGATGCCGAGCACGACCTGCTGCCGCTTGAAATGCCCCCAACCTCGCACGAGTCACTCGCCACCTTGCTAGCAGAGGCTGTATCTGCTTCATGCATGCCGGGGGGACCCTTTTACGACGCCACCGCCCCAGTTCCATCAATGGAGGCCGACGCCGACTACGAAGACACAAGGAGCTTCCTGTTCTCACGGCTGACGGCCGTGAGCCAAAGGGCCATGCGGACAGCCCGCCGTCTCGCCCGCTCCGGCACAGGGGCAGGTGCAACCACCCTGATGGTGTCGTCGCCCGAGGTGACCGAGGCTTTGGAGGACACGAACACGCTGATAAGCACCGTCAACGACATCATGACAGCGGTAGCAACAGCAGGATGCGACGACCCAATGACCACGACGGGTTGCGCCGAACTGGCCTTCTTGGCTCTCGCTTGTCACCAGAACCTCATGACGCTCTTCCGAGCCATCTGCGATGCCATAAAGGGTAGACTGCAGGCCAAGAAAGAAGAGCGGGAACAACAACATCAACAAGAACAACAGCGACAACAACAACACGCCGCCCGAGACAACAGCGGCGTGGGACCTCTCAATGTCGCCCAGTTCGTCATGGTGCTGCAATTGCTGATGCATCTCATCAGTCGCATGGGCCGCATCTTGGAGATATCTAACACGACGACTGAGCAGGAGAGCCAGTTTATCGCACCCGCGGCCATGCTCGACGGCAACACCATGGCCACCGACGACTATGCCATTGGCAGTGTCCCCGGTCAGTCTTCTGCGTCGTCAGTCACATCAGCCCACCACGCGACGCGCCGCAGTGGTCTGCTTGAGCATGTGCAGGAGATTGTCGGAAACATACCCAGTGAGCGTGAGAGACTGAGGCGCATCATTCAGCGACTACAGGCGGAAATGGACCATGCGGAAATACACTAGAGGTCGCGAGATCACTACGTTATACACCCCTATTCTAGAGCTGCGACTATAGTGGCTCAACATGAGGCTTTTAGAACTGAATTAAACGGCGCCCCATATTCTATACTCGTGACAAAACTCCCTCAGAACTCCATGTGTTTCTTCAGAAAATCGTACTGCCTGCGCAGGATCTGCTCTAGATCCTTGAACATCCAGTCCAAATGACCGCTCCCCTTCAAGATGTCCAACTCCTTGGGGTACCCCATCTGGGTGAAGCAATGAAGCTGACTGTCCAGGGGGCTCGTCTCGTCGAGCTCGGGCGTGACCATCATGGCGGGCGTGGGCGCGACGTACTTGACGACGTGGCAGGTTCCACGCCAGGCACTTGTAGTATGTCTGCACCGAGATGCGATTCTCGAGGACGATGCCGAGCCGGTCGAGCGCGGGAACGATCTCGGGCGCCATCTCCTGCCCGTTGGGCATGTTGCCGTCCTCGTCAATGTGGGGCAGGTGCATGGGGCTCTGGCCCGCCAGCAGCTGGCTCGCCCGGTCGTGCATCGCGAGCTCCAGCAGAGGCTTGCGCCTCTCGGCGCTGCCGTCCGTGCTGATCATGGGTGCCATGGCTATGGTGGCCGCCACGCGCTTGCTAAAATGAAAAGAAAAAAGTCTGGATCAGCTTGGAGGGGCCACGGCAAACCAGATAACAGCCCACACGTACTCAAACGCGGTCGCCGCAAGGGTGACGTTCCCTCCCCAACATAATCCCCACAATGCGATCTTGGTCTCGTCGACCAGAGGTTGTTGCTTGATCCAGGTCACGGCGTCATGGAGGTCCTCGATCTGCTGAAGAGGGTCGACCTATTCGCGGCAAGGAAAAACTAGATTAAAAACGTTAGCGGACATAGAAAAACGTTAAAGGATTGCGGGGTTTTTGCGAAGAAGAACCACCAACTCCAGCAAGAACACTGAATTTACCTCATTTCTGGGCTCTCCTTCGCTCGCGCCTATACCGCGCGGATCATACAGAAGAACGGTGATGCCGTGTTCCTGGAACCACTTTGCAATGTCGGGCAGGTTGGCATCCTTGGGGAAGTTGAACTAGAGAAGGGCCGGGCACACACACCCCATGCGTCAGTTTCCCGCCGGCTTCTTTCGCGAACAGGTCTCTAGAGCGGGAAATAGCAAGGAAGTAGACAAAGAATAGGTAGGTAGTTACCCCTGGCGTCATTATCATGGCCGGGCCACGCGAGGCGGCGGGGAACAGCCATCCGCGCAGCGTCACGCCGTCAAGAGTTTTGATATCGACATCGAGGCGAGGTGGGGTCGAGATCGCCATTTTGTGTGTTCGGTACAGCGGGAGAAGACCAAAAGGGCTTGGGAAGATGATGCAGATGCGTGCAGGGCAGTGCTGACTACCTACGCGTACTCACTGAAAGACGTGCAGCCGGCTGGATGATATTGAAAATGTAGGTGGTAGTCATGGGTGCAAGCGACCGAGATGGACGAATCAATCTGACCTTGAAGGCGGAGGCTAATGTGTGCCGATTTCAGTGGCAAGCAGCTGACGATGTAAGTCGGCACCCGAGAGCACGGTCTGACATGTTATCGGGAAGGAAATTGCTGACTGTGCCGGCTCTCTAGGTGACCGATCGGGTCGGACCGTGGAACTTGGGAACCAGGCGTCATCGGGGTTGAGTCGCGTCGGCCCGGCACCGGTATGGCAGGGTCGGTGATTGAAGATTCCGATGTCGACTCCGATGTGGGTGCCTACTGCTGCTCGGAGCTCCTTGCTAAGCTCTGTCGTCCCCCAGCGCCCCTTCCGCCCGTCCATCCATAGCCACTCGCTCAGTTTATCGGACGGAATTCGCCCTCTTGTTTGTGCGAGAAGCATTGCCTCGAACGGCATTAGCCAAGCAATGTAGACCACAAGCAGCCGGCCGACCCGCTCGGGAAGAAAACGGGCAATTTTGCGGCCGTAGCCGCGGATCGACTTGGCCTTGTCCCTGTCGGTGATGGGCATCACCTGTCCGTCGTGTACGTACACACTCCGGGCGAGCTGCTTTGTATCGCAATGCCGAACACTCGTAATCTCGGGTCCTCGCCCGGGCTGCCCACCCCATATATGAGTGGCAAGCAGAAGCTTGGATTTCAGCCTAGTCAGCCATCCAAGCCACTGTCGTGACTTCTCCTGGTGGTACTGTATCCTCTGCTGCGACCATAGCTCCGCCTTGACAAGTCTTGCGACTACCCGGGGCCCTGCCTGTAGCCATGCGTTCCTGGAATTGGTGGCGAACGAGCTGTCGTGACCCTCGAACATCATACTGTCGTAAATGTTTGCGAGCTCAACCTGGTCGAGCAGTGCCGCTCCCTCGCCGTAGAGCAGCTCATCCAACCCCGTCTCGAGCTCGGAGACTAGCCTCTGCGCCATGTCGCGGAATTCCTGGACCTCGATGCGCTGACCGAGATAGCTGAGTGAGTGCTCGCCTGCCGTCTTCCCACATGATCCTCGCTATGCCTCCCTCCTTCTGGCGAAACCCCTTTCCGAGCGTCATCCATCTCGTAATCGTACTAAACGGGCTGTACGAGCCGTCCGCAATCCAGCGCTGATACCCGTCTCGGAACGTGTTGAGATCCTCGGCGCATATGCGCTCCTGCTCGGCCTCGACCTCGTCCAGCCCATCCCCTTCGCCGCCATTGTCTTCTATCGCCCCTTCCTGCCGGATCGGGATATGACCGAGCAGATGCTCTAGTAGTAGCACGCGACTACACCACGCCAGCCCGGCTAGTGTTCCCGTAAACTCGCCGGGAGCCATCCATTTTGCCCGTGCGGGGTCGATAGCCAACACGGCAGTGAAGTGCAGAAGCGGGTTCTTGAACTGGTCCACTATGACCTGTTGTGTGAGTGACGAGATACAGAATGTAAAGACCCGTGCATCCAAGTCCTCGTCCCGCTCCATATCCCCGGGAACTACAAGCCCTCCACCTCTGTCACTCGCGCTGCTGTTAAGCGCGTCGACTAGATTGACGAGAGCTAGCCACTGCGCGTCGCTCAATCGAATATGGCGCTTCGTCCTCGCTTCTGACCGGCCAAGACGATACGCTCGGACACAGTAGCAGAGATACTGTCTCCAGTACGCGCGGTACCTCTCTCTTGTCCGCGCCTCCTGCTTCAGCTCGAACGGTTGTGGAGCTGGACGTCCTGGATCGCGGCTCGCCAACCAGCAGAGCGTCTCGACGGGGACCTGCCCGATCCGCTGTTCGCATGGAGAAATCGTCCGGTCGAAGCTCTGGCCCAGTCGTACAAGCATCGCCTCCTCCTCTTCTCGGCCTCTCCTTGCTACCCATCCTAGCCTAGCTAGTTCCCTCGGAGTCAGACCTGGCTGAGCGGCCCGTCGAAGCTCAGCCATGTCCAAGCCTGCTAGATGCACAGCACAGCCCATCTTACGGACCCACGGCGACTCAAAATCGACCCCCGTCTCCTCACCGATCATACGTTGCCGCTCTTCTACCTTTGCTGTAGTCTTCGCCTCGTACTTGCGAAGCTGCAGCTCCCACTCTGTATCCGGGATGGCAGATCGTGACTCTGCCTCTCTCCCAGTCGTAGTCTCCTCTCCTGTGGTTACTCGTTGTGGCGGAGTGTTGGTATCGACAATCCAGTATCGTGTAAGCTGCCGCGCTCGGGAGAAAGACTGGAGTGCTACGGCTGTCCAGTTATTCTTTGAACGCTCGTAGCAACCATGGCTATCGTCCACCTCCGACCTCTTTCCTGTCCAGTGCTGCCGGATCACCATCTCGTTTGTTGTTAAAAAGCGGCATACTGTGCAGCTGAACCCGGCCTGCACCCGGAGCTCTGGGACGGGCGACGTTCCATCTGCCGGTGTCTCCGCTGTCTGTGGGTCCGCCAGCCTACCTGCCGTTGCGGCGGCTGTCGTGGCCCTCTCCCGGATCCGCTGCAGAACAGCACCCTTTGCGCCGTGCCTCCGCCGGAAGTGGGACTCAATGCCGGGCCCGGGCTGGATGCCAGCCTTACACACCGAGCATATAAGAACGCGCGACTCCTCGCGGAGATACACATTGATTTCCGACGGGGGCGCTCCGGCGTTGTTGTGATGGTCTTCCATCTCGGCTTCCTGGCGTCGCCCGGCTGCGGTGTCTGGTCTCGCTGCAGTCGCTGCCGCGTTTCGCGTCTGGACGGGTTAATTAGTAGTGCGTCGGTTACCGCCTTACAGTAGAGCTCGAATGACGTAGATGAAGTATGGTCGTAAGTATTGACATGTTTCTCATATCTATCTACCTGTCTAGCCTAATGATGAACTCTCCCTTTTTTTTTTCTTCTGTGCCTGAGCTGCGACAACGCGTCGTCGCGTGGCTCTCACCCTTCATCTTGGGAGATTGGGGCAGCCAGCCAGAATGGCCGGGGGCGGGGGTCCACTGGGGGTTAGCATCCCTGCCCACCGTAAGTTTGTGTCCAAGTGCCAATTCCTCTATGGCGCACTTGGGGTTCAGAATGAGTCCAATGGCCCGAGCGCCCGCCCCCTGTTGTGTGGCAGAGAGACGCCAACTGGACACAAACTGCTTATGAATGATGGTCAGGGTAAGCCTACGTCCTAGGGCGGTATGAACTCCTCGTCGGAAGAGTCGCCCTCCAGCTCGATACTATGGATAGTGCGGCGCTTACGCTTCTTGTTGTCGTTACGGGAGGGGGGGGCCTTCTTGCCGTTACCGCTGGGGCGGCGAGGCGGATCACTACCGGAGCCGGTAGTAGTGCTGCCCGGAGTGAAGTCGACGGCGGTAGATATGGTAGCGGGGTGCGAGGCGGAAACGGCGTGGAAGCGGCGCGGAAACCGGGGAAGAGAAAAACATAAGAAAACTACTAACGCGGGGTAGCTACGAGAGCGACTTAAGGAGGAGGAAAGAGGAAAAAAACTTAGGGATGGGAGGTGGGAGAGGGCTTTATATATGTATTGAGGAGGAGGGGCGGCTTACCGGCGAGCGTACTATATAGGTCCGGTGCGCCGGCTAGCGTACGTCGCCCGGCCGGCTCGCGCCCCACTTTTCGCCGCGGCGGCGCTATCATACGAGGCGCGCCGGGCCTTCTTTTTACCGCGTAGGAACTAGCATACGAGGTACGCGGGGCCTACGCTGATAGATGAAGCGCGCTAGTGTGACCGTGCAGTGCGGCTAGGACTGATCAGGTGGTTCCAGGTGCCAGAGTACTTAAATCCCTTAAGGATAGCAGGCGCACCTCTTGTACATAGACATCGGGGAGAGCAGCGACGACTTGACAGCAGAGCTCCCTCTTTTTCACAGCTCCTTCAATTCAATTGTTTTTCCCCAAAGATTTTGGATGTACAATGGGAACGCCCTGATCATCCCATTCCTCACCGTTGCACCCTCCCAATCATGCGGTTGGTGGTGCTGGCTCCCCTCCCCAAATCGCTGCTGTAGCACATTGGTGCGGGTCGGTGATGCCCTCACCACCGGCCTCCCTCCTTTGCGGCAACACCGCAACACCTGCCCGGCAGGTGGTATACAGTTGGTCATAGGGGGTTTTCTTTATAATCACCTTATTCCACCTTGCCCCAGGACACTATCCTTATCGTTTAAGAATAAAGAAGTTTCTAAGTAAAAAGCTCTTAAAATAAGAGAGTTATTAAGGTATAAAAAGGTAGGCTTAATGCGGCGATAAGGAAGTGGGCGGGTTACCCGTATGGGCGGGTCACCCGTGGATTACGTTACGCTGTACCCACTAGTTAAAAGGGGTTTAGCGGTGCTACGAATCTATCGTGTAATAAACCGTGCCGTGAGGCTGGACTAAAAATACACGCTGCGTCTTCTCCGCGCTAAAGCAGCGCCTACGCTTGGGGTTATCGTCGCATGCAAAAGGATGGCTCTTCACCAGCCAAACCTTGCTCAAAATGAAAAGAGAGTATGCCCGCCTTTGTTCCTCAGGGCGCATCGTACTCGCTGCGCGGTAGATGCGTAGATGCACCTTCAGCGCCGCGAGCTCTGCCTCAGGCCGTGGTGCCTTCGTATCCGGGGCAACCAGTGCAGTGCAATGCGGTGGTGACCATAAGTCGGGCTCATCGTCGACCTCGCTGCCCATTCCTCCCTCTCCTCTGCAGCCTCATCATCAAACCCGTAAGTGTCGCCTTCGGCGGCCGCAACGCCCTCGTTGTCGGCGCGCTCGCGCCCCTACATTGGAGCGTATTGCTGACGGTGGCGCGACAGAAGCGGCAACAGCAACAACAACAACAACAACAACAACAACAACAACAACAACAACAACAACAACAACAACAACAACAACAACAACAACAACAACAACAACAACAACAACAACAACAACAACAACAACAACAACAACAACAACAACAACAACAACAACAACAACAACAATGGGTACGTCGTTTCTTGTTTGACTTCACCGTGCCCTCACTGACCTTGGGCAGCCCGTACCCGCAACAGTGCCGGCCGCTCCGGCGGCGACGACGACGATGTCGAGGCGCGGGAGCGCCGCGAGGCCGCCGCTGCCACCGCCGCCGCCGCCTCCGCTGCCGCCGCCAACGAGCTGCTTCGGCAGTACGAGCTGCAGAAGCAGCAGGAGCAGCCTGCTCCCGATCCGGGCCTGCAAAATTAAACTATTCATCATTTTAGTTAGGACTAGGCTATTTAAATCCGACTGAGGCTCTAGCTTGTACACTTTTCCATATGTGCACACAAGTCACTTGCTTGGAAAGAAACGCCCCGTTTACGCAATCTCGCCAGGAGCTCATCAATATCACACACCATGCTGCGTTCATTCTCTCGCCGACGAATACGACATATGCAGTTTGCGGCAACTGTCTACTGCAAAGTTCACAAGGGCATGAGATTTGTGGTGATACAACGAAGAATTCATACGGGCAGCATTGAAGGCTAACACCACAACATCCGAGGAAGACCGCAGCCTGCGAAGGTATCATAGTCGAGACGTTGCTTTTTCACATAAGCTTGACCGATAGGCCGGAAATCGCCAGGGCGATTCGCGGTACTTTTCTGGATTATGATCTCGTAGTTGCATCCCACAAGTCAGGGTCGTCATTTTAGTGTAAGCAATTGGCTGACCACTATAGCCAAGATGTAATGGATTAAACCCTGGCTCATGGGACTCAGAGGCATGCTCCTTCGTGCGACCCACTAATCAATGTTCTTCGCGAACCTACCGGTATCTTGAAGAAAAAGGTCGCATAAGATAGTGACGTCACAGAATATTGTTCTACAAGCCATAGCGTGTGCCGCAGCGAAATACTCGAAACCTTAGGATATGTTTCCGTGCCTGCGCATGGACTGGTGGATGTCTATCAGCCCGGCCAGGGTATTCACGCTGTCCTGCGAGCACACGACCTCTTCGTGGACAGCCGAGATAGCGGACGGTGCATTGGAGATCTTTCGAAATTCGGTTGACAGAAGACGTGTCGTATGGAGTACTGGCACAGTAATAGCAATCACGCCCGCCGTTATGCTGAAGGGATCGGCCATGCTGAAGTAGATGGTGCTGTACCTGGTCGAAAAGCGACGAAGACTTCAAGGCTTTGAACCCCGTAACAACCAGACTGGTGCGAGTACCTGCCCGGTTGGCGGGGTTGCATCACTTACACCGCAAAAACTCGGACATCATGTGGGGGCGGATGCAGCTCTCAGATTGTTGCCAACCAGGTCTGAACTGCTGATGCATCCTACAGCACAATGGTCCAACAAGTCACCACAGATCATCCATACGCTTTCGCACACATGGCCGGGCCGACACAAATCGCGTTTGGGGATGGAAATCGTGGGTTCCAAGTGGGGTTAAACACCGGATCAATCACTACCGCGTTCCACTTACCACCTGGTAGGGCGTACCTTGATCGCGTCTTTTCAGCGCTCTCACCCTTCCTATCATACGACTGACAACCCTTTCTAGAACAGCCAGAAACACCTCCGAAACCGTGCCTCACCATCCCCTTCCGCCGCGACGCCAACTTTGTTCCTCGCAAGTCCCTCCTCGATCGAATATACCACGCTTGCTCGAGGCCAGCCTCCCGCATTGCACTTGTAGGGTTGGGTGGGATAGGCAAGTCCCAGCTCGCTATCGAGTATGCCTATCGAACCAGCGACGAAGCGGCAAAGACAAACCATCCTACATGGGTGTTCTGGATCCATGCCGAGACGCGAGCGCGTGTCGAAGAAGGATTCCGTTATATTGCCGACACCGTCAAGATCCCAGGGCGGAAGCAAACAGACGCAAACGTTCTCCAGCTGGTTGAGCAATGGCTTCGCAGTATCGAGAACGGGCCGTGGCTCTTGATCCTGGACAACGCAGACAATGGCAGCGTGCTCTTCGATGCCGATCCTGAGTTACCTGATAAGGCCAACGCGACGACGTCGAACGATGCCAGCCGACGAGCTTTGTGGTCATATCTGCCACAAAGCGCTCACGGGTCGACCATAGTAACGACGAGAAACAAGGGTGTCGCTCAGAAGCTGGTAGATGACTACAAGAGCATAATTGAGGTCCACCCCATGGATGAAGACCATGCTCTCGCGTTACTTGAGAGGAAGGCTGGTAGCCAACCAAATATGGAGAATGGTACAGCGTTAGTAAAAGTTCTTGAATATATGCCTCTGGCTATCAGTCAGGTGGGGGCTTACATTCGACAGCGAGCACCACGAACCTCGATCGAGAAGTACTTGAAGGAATTCCAAAGGAGTGAGCGACACAAGCTCAGTCTCCTGAATCGCGATGAGGGCGACCTTCGAAGAGACCGTGAGGCATCGAACTCAATCATTGTGACTTGGCAGATCTCATTCGAGTCTATTCGATCAGAACGTCCTTCAGCGGCCGATCTGCTAGCTCTCATGAGCTTTTTCGACCACCAGGCAATTCCGCAATCATTGATACAGCCATGCGATCGCCCCTTGAGTCGAAATGGTAACATGAGTGAAGGGGACGACGATAGGACCGACGAGGAGAGCGACACCGACAGTGGGAGCTGGCATGATCATGACAGTGACGATTCTCGTGCCAGCAACACTTCCGAAGACTCCACAGGGCAGGCTTTCGAGGACGACCTCCTCTTGCTTCGAAACTACAGCCTGATCTCTATAGATGAGACAGGGGCGATCTTTGGGATGCACAGTCTTGTGCAGCTGGCGACGTCAAGATGGCTGAGTGCTGAGAAGAGGACCGCACCATTGATAGAGGAGTTTGTGCATCGGATGGCGCGCGGGTTTCCCTCTGGGGAGTATAGTAACTAGGCTATATGTCGAGCACTGTTTGCTCATGTCGAAAGCGCGATCAAACACCGACCTGAAAGTGGAAAACCGCTCGAGGAGTGGGCACAAATTCTTTTCAATGGCAGTTGGTACGCCTAAAGCCAAGGCAGATACGGATTGGCAGAGACGATGGCGAAACGGTCGAGGGATGCTCGGATAGAAGCGCTCGGAAAGGATCACGAGCTGACATGGAAAAGCGTCTCCGTTATTGGTGAAATCTTCCACGATCAAGGGAAGTATAGAAAGGCGGAGGAGCTGTTTATGGAAGTGATAGAAACAAGCAAGCAGAAACTCGGACTGGATCATCCCGACACGCTAGCCAGCATACATAACCTGGCGTCGACATATTGTAATCAGGGACGATGGGATCAAGCCGAGGAACTGGAGGTGGAAGTGATGGAGACTCGCAAGCAGAAACTCGGACTCGATCATCCCGATACACTGGCCAGCATGGCCAATCTGGCAGCGACATATTGGAATCAAGGACGATGGGATCAAGCCGAGAAGCTAGAGCTGGAAGTGATGGAAACAAGCAAGCAGAGACTGGGCCTGAATCATCCCGACACGCTTACCAGCATGGCTGATCTGGCTCGTACCTTGTACGCACAAAAACGCGCAATCGAGGCTATTGACTTGATGGATTCCTGCCACGAACGTAGGTTGGAGGTGTTAGGACGAGGCCATCCGCATACATCCTCATCCCTAAAGTATTTGAAAACCTGGCGTACCGAGCAAATGATATTGCCTCTTTCGGCTTTGAATTTATCCGAAAAATAGTACATTGTTAGTCGGTCATAACATCCATAGATCTCCATTTTGAAATATATTCATGAATAGGAAGATAGTGATTCTGTCCCTAGAAACAGGGACACGTCATGCGCACATGATTTATGCTCGACTGGCTAGCAGCTAATGGGGTCCATGCGATTGCAGTAGGGTCGACCTGGTGACATTAGGGTGTTCATTTCTGTGTGTCACTGTCGGGAACTGGTGTTACCATTCCATGTCACGGATTGCGTGTGAATGCAATCTCAATAATATACGTTGTGCCTGCCTAGAGCGTGTTCCTATCTGCGCCGATCAGAAGAGCCCAATCTTTATACGAGGCAGGCACTTCAATGACATCATTTGCGTCAACCTGCTTGTGCAGCCAAAGTCGTTAGGCTGCAGAGTGGACGCGTGCGTTTTCAGGGCTACTTCAACATGCCACATCATTGGCGCGATGCAAGAAGTCCCTTCAATGACGTCTCTCACAGATAAACAATACCAAGAAAAGGGTTTTCCGCTTTTGCTCTCTACCTTAGGCTTGAAATTTTGTAGAGGATTCAATCGAGCTGCGCCGCTGAGAACACTGCTTATGAATTTGCACACATGCTTTCTCTGCGCTTTAAGGCGCTCTCAAAAGTGGTGGAGGTGCCCCTATCTCAATTAGGAAATATGATGGATAGCGCGAACCTGTCCATGATGATTCCTAATTGGGATACGGGCACACATTGACTTTTTGAGGTCTTGGCTCTCATAGGTAGTAGGGCAACGCTTTTCACAAGTGCTCGCTAGCACTCAACCAAGACCATATAGGATTTGACGCACTTGGTATTATTTGTTCGGAGCAGGTAGAAGGTGGCAGTCCGGCTGCTGCTGTTCCGTCTTTGGATCGCAATTTTTGCTCATCGGGAAGCCTTGCTATGCTTTGCTTGTGCACCCCCACCCTCCCCCGCTAAGGGGAGCTTATGCCCAATAGAGTTGCGCAGGGCCAGACAAAGCTCGCCAAAATCAAAAAATTCAAAGCTCAAAGTCCAGGGCAGGTGGGCACTCTCGCTTTAGACTTCGCTCACAGCCTAGCCGAGCAGGAGACTTGGAGTCACGCGACGATTCTTGATCTACCTGCACGTCAAAGATATCTGGAGGCTTTCAAGATGACCGTCCGAGTGCCAAACAAAATCTGCAAACCCTCAGCTGTCAGGAACCGGTTCTTCAGTACACTTGACACAGTTTTGGTAAGGACTCAAAAGTCAACGCTTGCCACTTCCGATGAGAGGGCTCTAAGGCTGACAGGCGCTTCGATAGTCGGATCTCAGAACAGCTGCGAGTTGAGGTCATACCCGACATGCCAGCATTGTTTGCTCAAGGTTGTGGTTCAAGCCGGAGCGCGCAAGCAATGTAGCAACGTCCATCGTTCTCTGCAAGTCCAGGTCAGCCAAGAGTGCGGTGGCAAGTCGCGAGACATGACCTATCTTATAGGCAGACTACTCTCTTAATTATGTGCATTTACAGAGCTTGAAGGAAGCGCAGTTTAGTAGGCCTGAAAGAAATAAGAAAGGCGAGACACACAGGTGGTAAATGCTATTGGGAATGGGAGGGTCATATCATTGCCTCTATTCACTAACTTGCGAAGGCGTGGATTCGGCCATTAACTCATTTAAGTCACCTTGCCAGAAGCCTTGATTCATGTGACCGTGGAATTGAGTAAACACACTCAATACACTCAGTGGAAATGAGGCCGCTTTTCGCCAACTGAATGCATTCTTCTACTACTTCATCCCGTAACATCGTGGTGGTAGTCCTCTGGCGTGACCTTCACTAACTCGGCTTGAGAGAAACAGGCGACCTTTGTTGTTGGCCAACATCAGCGCCGATAGCGTCTTGAGGAGATCTTTGCGATCCTTTGGGTCACATTCGTTAAGTCCGTCGACCACAACGTAAGATTTCATGGGCCCTGGCATGGCATCAATTCGATAAGGAGGCTCAATACGTCTGAAGGGTGAAACAAATGTTGCTGAACCTGGGTTTCCTAAGTACATGCCTTACACTGGAAGCACGGCGCTCCCTGTGTCCTTCATGCCGTAGCAAGTTCTAGCGGAGCGTTCTTTCAAGCGCCTTATTCTCCTCGTGGCTCAGTGTTGAAATGGAACAAATTTGGTCTTTATTCCTCATGTATACTCCGACAATGCTACGCAAGGGATGATCTAATCGGAGAAGATCTCTTGGGCTTCTTCTTAGATTTCGACATAACAGGTTCGTCGCCATAGCCACCTTCATGCGTTCAAGTGAGGCGAAGTCGGTAACTTCAGATCTGTCTTCATGCTCCCCAGTTGCTGGGGATGGCAAGCGCACAATTTTGTCGGCATCACGCTCCACTGTCAGGGCAGCATGGTCATGTCCATCTTCAACCGTTCTGTTTCTGTTGGTGCCTATATGCGACTTTTTAGCAATGTTGGTAACCGGTTTATTGGAGATATCTTACTGCCCATCCCGTCAACGGAAAATTGGCGGCAGATCTGGGCGCTCCTGTCCAGCACCTCGAGCTGCCGAACAGCCTGCTCTCTACCCACGCGGTTCTCCTCGGTCTCGCTCGCCAGACTGGCCACGAGCTCCGTGTCCATTTTGTACACCTTGGCTGGGGACAGCATCTGGTGCAGGGCGAGCACAAGCCCTGCCTCAATGACGGACACAGCGATGTCATCGATGAAGCGCTTCATAGCGACCTGGGTAGACATGGGTTGTCAGTCATGATCTGTGACGAGGCGAGTCGCTGGAGGTTCAAGGAGTCCTGGGGAGGATGTCACCTTGTAGTATGCCACCATCATGTCCAGGGCTTCTGACGCTGCGAACTTGTTCATGTCAGGCTCTGTTGTGCTCAATGTGGTCTTGTCTACCAAGGTTGCAAGATTTAATTCTCCATATGAGACGACAGTCAAGCTTTTTGTTTGGAAGTATTTCATGATCGCGGAGGCGACCTTGGTGTGGCTGCTGCCGGTCCGGATCTTCTGCAGCGTCTCGGTGAAGTAGTGGTTGTACGTGATCGGGTGTAGCTCTTGGTGCTGCTTGAGGATCTGGCTTGTCTTGTCTCGGAGATCTGCCAGTATGGCATCCATCGCCGGGCTAATGATCCTCTGAAGGACTGTCATTGACGTATTTGTGTCCGCGACGTGGTCAATTACCTGTCTGAGGAAGACCTTGCAAGCGTCCCACACGCGCTGGACGTGGGACAGCGCGAGCGCCTCCCAGGGGCCGGCTTGCTCGCGGAACAGCTCGGCGATGATCATGGGGTCGAAGGATCCAGGGAGCTCTCTGCCGCGGGAAAGGGACATCTTGTCCATGATTCTCCTGATGAATTCATCTCGAGAGATCGATCTCGCATCTGTGGAGGCGTCACTGGCCTCTTTGCCACCTTCCTTGATATGGTGACGCTGACCATTCTTCAGAACGTCTGCGGCGAAGTCGTCATTGTTGTTTTGAACGAAGGCGCGTAGGCGGCGCTTGTAGCCATTGCCAGTCTCGACGGCCTCGAAAAAGGAATCCGTCCAGTTGCCATCCGCAGCGTTTCGCACGAGGCGCTGAAAAGACTCCGATATCGTGATCATGTGTAGCTGCTGTTCGTAGTGCGTATTCCTGGGCCGGCCGAGTTTCTCCATCTGGGTACGGCACGCCTGACGCTTCGCATCGATCTCGGTGATCAGACTTGGGAGCTCCGCTGTGATGTGTTTCAGTAGAACTTTACTGAGTCGACTTCGTAGATGAACGACACCGAGAATGGCGCTTGGAAGATTCTTCCAGACCCCCTGAGCAAAAAAGTCTGCTTCGAAGGTATTGCGTCGATGGATTGAACCAGTCTCTTTCTCCGAGTCCATATTTTTGACAACATGCCAGCCGAGGCGGAAGTTGACCTCCTGATTTCGGGCGAGCAAGATGTAGAGAGCCTCGCTGTCGGAATCTGGGATCAGCATGTCAGGCTTCGTGACGATACCGAGGGTTCGTTCCCCGTTGTGGTCGACTGTTCTTGCGAGCTTCAGTACGATCTGGTTTGCGAAGTCGTTCTTAGCCGACACGACTGCCAGAATGATGCTTCGTGGCTCACACATGTACGACTTGACCGTCTCCTTTATCAAATCGACATCAGAGGCTTTCTGGTGCTTGGTTTCGGAATGGATCAAGCCAGGCAGGTCGACGATGGTCAGATGCGGGCGATCGGGGCCTGAGATTTCTACCCGCAGTAGGTCTCGAGCAAATGCCCTCCCGTGGGTCGATATCCCCATAGCGGATGTTGCCTCGCCGATGAGCCGAGCAAGGTCTTCAAATGTGTCCAATTTCTCGTCGGAGGTGGACAACGTGGCTTTCTCCGAGTCGTCTCTCGACATGTGCGGGACGATCGAGATACGCGCGCTGACCTGAGAGGTTCGTCGTAGCACGAGCTCGGCGGGGAATCGGGTGCAGAGATTGCTTCGGGCAGGGAAAGGGACTCCGGAGATGGCCTCTAGGACGGAACTCTTGCCGGATGACTGGTCACCGACCACGATGATCTGGGCAGCGAGATGAGATGGTCGATTCCCTCAGAGCGCAGGCGGTCAATAGCGTCCATCAGATCGAGGCGGTCTTTGGAGCAGAGGCCTTGCAGAGCCTCCTTCTGGATGGTCGTAATCACCATTTTCACTGCAGGAAAGGGAGGTGGTCCGTGAGTGGGTATTGAAATAGTGGTGATGTTCAGAACCGTGGAGCGAAGCTGTCCTAGTGTAATGAGGATGAGACTGGAGTCGGCTGCTTCCGGAGATCATGGGTCAGATCAAGTGGAAGTGGCTGTCACCGGGGACAGTCAAGGTCTTATGCATGTTGCTCGGACACGATTGAAAGAAGTTGCTGTGGTAATTACTGGCCCTTGTGATACACCCGCGTCACTACCTGACACACCATCTGGTACATTCTTTCGGGAGTAACAGTGTCCGAACTACGAGGGAACAGAGACAATGGCACAGTACGACAAACCTTCCCCCACGTCAACGTGGAGAAGAGGTGAAACTAATATTAGCCACAAGGGATGGAGAAGTCTTAGTTGCAGCAGCTCAGGAGCGGGATGCGCCGTTGCTTGCTTCCTTCGCTATGCTGATGACACAAATCAAGTTGTATCAGCTTGCGATTGGCCGATATGGCGGTGGCTTTCACGCTTCTTGCGCTCGAGTCACAAGAGTGTAAGGTTTCTGGGAGCTGAGGCAAGAGTCTCGTACGGTGTTCAGCCTCTTGCATACGGTCTCAGCGACTTTTCGCGTGCAGACCAATCGGATAGAGTCTAGAAGTGCTTTTGAGACACGTTGAGCAAGTTTCTGGTGGGACTGCCGCATGGATAAGCGTCCAGATAGTGTGCAAAGCATGTCACGTACTGGGCAGAAAGCCAGTCGTTGCCATCCGCGAAGAGTACGCTTCAAATTCAGAGGTGGCCATTGCCAGTAGTACATCTGCCGTTAAGAAGGTCAGTCGAAGGCGAAGTGGTTGAGCCCTCCAAGCCCCTCCCGGAGAGTGGTGGACTTTTGTTCGTAAATGCTTTTGACCAGATCAGCACGATCGTGACTTGCCTGGTTGTTGATGCCTATCAAGCCCTCGGTCGTCAGCCGGCAACTACACATTGCCACACGGGTCTTCACGGCCATGCAGGAACCGACCCTCTCGTACGCAGCGATCGTGTCCCAGTTTTCGTCTCCATCTGGGTACGAAATCCTCACGACGCACTTCGCGGGGGCTACGGGAGCTGGCAAAAGTGTTTCGTCACAGCAGAAGTATGAGCAGAATATACTCCAGACGATCGCGGAGTTGCAGATCGGTGAAGTACTTGTGTTTTGTCCTATTGTGCAGGTTTGTGAGATTGAGGATGTTGCTCGAATGCAGGCCCTTGGCTCACAGTACATGCGTTAACAGCGGCTGGACAAGGGAAGGAAGTACGGGATTAATTGACAGTCATACCACGCGCTTGAAATCAGAAGCGGGGCTGACGCTCCAATCCAGTGTCCTCTTTTGCAGACATCACACTACTGCCTCGGCCTGTATCGGTGTGCCTAAATGCGAACCAGTTTATGGAGGATAAGGCGTCAGAATCGCAAGGCAGCTACGCCACTGCATATCCTGGCAGCTACCACTCCTGCCATTCTAGCGCACAAAACGGTTATCCGAGGTGGCTTACCAGAACATTTGCATGTGTCCACTGTGCGCCCGCCCCATGGCCGAGACTGGACGGCCTGTGCGCATAGAGAACTCCGCTCAACGAAAGCCGATTACGGATTTCGGGTCGGATTGCATTTTGTTCAGGGAAAGCTTCAAATGATTTTGGGGATTTTTCTTCGAAGGATTCCTCCCGAGATATCACCCTGTTTATGCAGGATGGGGTAAAGTCGATCTGCAGCTCGAACTGGCTTTCGTGACTGCGCCACCTACAGGCAGCTCACATAGCATCGCCAAGACAAGGGGGACCGTGCACAGAGAGGGTTGCGTCCGCGAAGGTGGGTGGATAACCGATTTCGAATGCGACTGTATGGGGCAAACGTAGTCTTCTGGGAATGCAAGACCATTATTGTGTCGAATGCATCAAGGCCCAGGACAGATCTGTGACAGGTCTTGAAGTGTTCGACAGCGCTGCAGTCCAAAGGGTCGACATAGGGATGACGACAAGGGAAATGGGAAACGCAGCAGAGACAAGTGCCAAAGAACGGGGCAGCCCCAGGCAGCAGCAATAAAAGCATCTCGTTGCAGATAGTTCTGGGTTTGTAGCATTGATTTGTCGTAGCGCTAGCTGCGTAGCACTGCCCTCTGGTGGAGCAGCTGAAGATTGAGTTGCCGTCAGCGTTCGCATCCGATCTGCAGGTACGCTTAGGCTGCCGCGATAGATGGACGGACGAGTCAGTGCGGACGGCGGTGTCCCCGCTTCGGGCCTGTTGATGTCGGTAGTTGCGGCGACTTTGTGGACACTCGTTTAGTTACGCTGCTTCTCGTTTAGGTCCGAAGGCTCGGTGAAGCCCCCCATCTTGTCTAATGGCCGGTACAACTCGTCCCTTCAAGGCTCAACGCTTTGATGCCATCATTGCCGTGTATATGAGTGAGCGTGGGCCCCCGAAGCCTGTTCTTGATTGATCGCCTCAAGTCATCACCCCTCGTTGCAAACCCCTTCCCGCAAGCTCTCACAATTCCTGTTATTGGACTGTCTGGTTTTTCCCTATGCCTCCTGCGCCTTACCACGGCCTTGGCCGCTTGGGCCTCATCGTGCTCGTTTCCAGCGCAACTATTTGTGCGCCGCTGGCGCATGCGTCAACCCAAGACACGTCCAGCAACAACAATCTGATCAAGGCACAAGACGGGCCAGTAGTACTGACTGCAACGCAAGATGCTCCTGGCATCCTGGTTCTCGACTATGGCGTTGAGACGGAAGGCATCCCGTCCTTTGACGTTGTCGCCACCGCCGGCGACACGTCTGTGCTCGAGATTACCTACTCGGAGACAGTGGCCGCACTTGGTCGTTACATGGTGAGACTTCGCGGGACCTCTAATCCTCGACTTCACCACAAAGGCCCCTGTACTGACCCGTCTCTTGGCTGAACAGGGTGATGGTCCGCTTCCGCTCGCAGCTGCCATGGACACCTACCGCATCAACGCCTACAACATTTCAGCCCCTGGACAGGTCCGAAACCGCCTCATCCAGGGAGGCTTCCGCTACCAGAAGCTCAATCTCTCCTCCGTCGGCGAAATCACCCTGCACAACGTTGGCGTTGTTCCGACCGTGCACAAGACACCTCTCACCGAACTGCCCGGTTCTTTCGCCAGCTCGGATAGCTCGCTCAACGAAATCTGGACTGCTGGTGCTAGAACACTCCAGCTCAGCGAGATTCCCAAGAATTCTGTGCCCGAGTTCTGGCAGGTCTCGAGCGAGGGTGTCCTGATCGACAGCCAGGCCCCTCAAGCTGCGGTGGGCCTCGTCGCAGGCTCTTCAACTGTGTATGGTCTCGAGTTCAAGGTCAAGCCTCTTGTCAAAGGTTTCGGGTTCTTAGTGCTCTCTGATACGCTGAACAGCGGCATCTACATCTCGGTGGACATCTCTGCGGGTACTATTGCCGCGTATGTCGGAGGCACAGCCCAGGACACCCTGCTTTCGAAGCAGGTGCTTTCCTCAGATACGATCAGAGGTCTAGACGCCTGGCACCAGGTCAACGTTGAAGTGGCTATCACCGAGATCAAAGTAGTGATGGACGGTATCATGGTGCTCGAACTCTCCCAGACCAGCAAGTTTTACGGCTCATACGGGCTCGGCGCTTCATTCGGCCACCGCGCCGTCTTCAAGGACCTGAAAGCGACTGACGCTGCTGGTGCCACGACATATGAGCACTCACTGACTGACAAGAGCTGCTTCGACGACTTCCTCGTCGGCACGAACCCTCTCGACACGTCGGTAGACGCGACCCGCCGCGACCGCATCGCGTACACCGGCGACCTCGACATCGCCGGTGCCGCAGCCCTCGCAAGCACGCACGGCCTCAACTTTATCCTCGGGACACTGGAGCTCTTCGCGCCCCTTCAGGCCACGCCTGGATTCTTCGTCCCCACGGTCAAGATCCAGCAGGGGCCCTCGGCACCAATGGACTTCAACACGACCGGCCTAATCGGCTACTCATGGAATCTTCTGACCGCGGTCGCCCTGACCTATACCCATACGGGCGACATCGCCTTTGCCAGGACCTGGGCACCCAAGGTGCAGGCCATGCTCGACTGGTCTCACTCCCAGGTACTCCCAGAGAGCGGCTTGTTCAACCTGTCCGAGCCCTCGTTCGGCGGCGACTGGAACTACTACGACCCCGTGCAGTCAGGCGTTGTGACCAAGTTCAACGTCGTCTACGCGTACGCCCTGCAGGAGACCACGAGACTCCTCGCCGACAGCGGCATTGACGCCTCCATCTACCAGGACCGCTTGGCCGCGCTCCGCACGGCTATCGACGCGCAGCTCTGGAGCGACGAGCTCGGCGCGTACGTCATCTCCGAGTCCAACCGCGCCGGCTTCGCCCAGGACGCCAACGCCCTCGCCATCCTCGCCGGAGTTAACCAGGACCCGGCGCACTCATCCGACGTGATCCTGGCCACGCTCTCAGACCAGCTGTCCACCCCGCGCGGGCCCTTGGCCTTCTCCCCCACCGTTACAGCAGCCGGCTTCCGGCGATACATCAGCCCGTACGCATCGGGCTACCACCTCCGCGCCGCCCTCGCCACGGGCAACGTCCCTGCGGCAAGGGAGCTGCTCGACACGCTGTGGTCCCCCATGATCGACGTGAAGAATGCCAACTACACGGGCTGCCTCTGGGAGACGCTCAACGATGCCGGCGAGCCCGCGTTCGGTCACGCGACGAGCCTCGCGCACGGCTGGGCCGCGGGCCCGACCGCCGAGCTCAGCCGCTTCGTGCTCGGCGCACGGGCTACGGCGCCGGGTTGGGCCACGTGGGCCGTGTCGCCACTGACGCTTGGCGAGCGGTGGGCGAGCGGTAAGGTCCCGACGCCCGGTGGCGGCGCGGTGGCGGTTGAGTGGAAGTTCTGCGACGACGGCGGGCTGCTGAGCATGACGGTGCAGGCACCCGCGGGGACTAAGGGCGTGGTGACACTGCCGGCGCCGCTTCTGGTGAGTGCCGAGGAGACGGTAATCTGGGTTGAGGGTGTGATTTTTGGTGGTACTTCTTTCGACGTCGAGGGCGGGGCTGCGGTGCATATCGTCCAGTTGCGCAAGTAGTCCAGGAGCAATAACGGCATGGTTGGACGCACTGAGCAAATCGGTCACGGGAGCTTTCGGTCAAAACCAAGAAACTGAGAAGAACTACCGGGCCACATGAATCTGTCTATCTGACCAACATAGATCACAACATGGAAGTTCCCCAACTCACAAACCCACTTGGGCACAGAACTTCACATCACAACACACACCAATGGCCCATTCTGACCCGTGTAATACTCTCACATAGATAGATAGATTAGATAGATATAGTTGACTAAATTTCCTGTGATTTGACCAATGTGTACCGTTGTTAGACCAAGAAAGTCGACCAGTTGAGCAAAGTTATTTCAAAGTAGTTACGTTGAGCTCCACACCGCATTCGTGAATTGGCACTCGATTGAATTTTTACGAGGCTAAATATGATGCCTTGGTACCGAAGAGTAGCTGCTGTCCTGCGTCTGTTCGGATCGAGATACAATAGCGTTTCCCCTCGTCCTTCGCGCAGTGCATGGCCGGTTATAGTATCCGGCTGACTCTGGCGAGGGAGCTCCAGCCGCTTCGCTAAGTCCACGCACCCGAATTCTGACACCCCCCAATTCTGACACCCACCACCACCAAAATCTGCCCACTTTCAACACCTCTTTATGCAACCATTCCGACGCGACAGGACGCGCTAAACACGCCTAATTTGACTGTTTTTTTTTTTACTATTCCTACGCGCCTTAACGTACACAATGCGTAACTGCACCGAAAACGACCTACAGCGCGCGCTTGCTGATGTCGAAGCTGGGATGACCCAAGCGCAGGCTTCGCGTCTCTGGGGGGTCCCAAGAGCCACTATTATCAACCGACGTCAAGGTGCAGAGAATGCCGTTTCTGCTGCTTCAAGCCATCAGAGGCTATCTCCAATACAACAGAAACACCTGGCTCAATGGATCCTGGCGCAGGATTCCTTAGGGCTAGCGCCAACGCATGCCCAAGTCGCCGACTTCGTTACCCGCATTCTACGTATCGCAGGCGACCACGAGCCTCTCGGTAAGCGCTGGATTACAGGCTTCAAAAACGAAACCCCGAAGTCTCGACACTCCTCGGCCGCCGGCTCGATATAACAAGGGCGAATGGAGCCAATCCGGAGGCTATTAACAGCTTCTTCGACCACCTCGATAACCGCCTCCTCGCCTCTATCCCCGCACAACACCGCTATAATATGGACGAGACAGGCATGATGGAAGGTTACGGGCCTAATGGGCTTGTACTAGGCTGCTCAAAGAAGCGTGCTACGTACGTTAAAGGCGACCCTTCATGATGCTGGACTACAATAATAGAGTGCGTCTCTGCCGACGGGCGCGCTCTTGAACCAGCAATTATCTTCAAGGGCAAATCAGTACAAACACAATGGTTTCCTAACAACGCAGCAGAAATAGCCCTTATCGAGAAATGGACTTTCGCAGCGCAAGAGAGTGGCTGGACCTCCCACGAGCTAGCTCTGCGGTGGCTTAAGAAGATCTTCATCCCGTCAACGAAGCCGCATACAATTGATCAGCGTCGTCTACTTATAGTCGACGGCCACGGCAGCCACGTTACCGACGACTTCATGTACGAGTGTTATCGAAATCACATTTATTTGATGTACTTACCGCCTCACACCTCGCACGTTTTGCAGCCTCTCGACATGTCAATCTTCTCGCCGCTTAAAATAGCTTATCGTAAGCTTGCTCGCCAATTGCTAGTACAAAACGATAGCCTGCCTATTGGCGCTTCCTCGTCTGTTATGCAAGAGCACGCCCAGAAGGGTTCAGACATCATAATATTACGACGTCGTGGAGGGTAACTGGGCTGTGGCCCGTTGCCCGCCGCCGGCCTTTAGCGAGCTCGATGATCGTTGCCAACACTACCCCCAAGTCGTACGAGCGCCCAATCCATTTCGACGACGTCTTCAAGCGCGATAATACAATAAGAAATATAGTACTCAAGACACCTGGGAGGTCGGGCGATGTGCGGGATGCCTTCATAGTTGTAGGCTGTAACATTACCCGCAACCCTACTAATAGGCTGTTATTTAGGAAGATTGGGAAGGGCCTAGATGACCAGAATAGAGTCATTGCAGAGAAGGATCGTCAAATCACTCAATTGGAGGCTAAAGTACAATCATTGAAGCCTAAAAAACTAGTTGCTGTCAAGCCTCAAAATCCTAATGACCGCTTCGTCGACATCAGCCGTATTAACCGCTCACAGAGGATTCTACAAGAGCGATTAAAGCACGATGAAGAGGCACCCCCATATAGCTATAAAGAGTGCCTTCTAGAGTGGCAGCTCGACGCAGAAGGAGCAATTGAACAGCCGTGGATAGCTTCAAAAACACGTCGAATTCGGGCAGATTTTGGTGGTGGTGGGTGTCAGAATTCCGGTGCGTGGACTTATTCTCTCTCTCTTTGTTGGACTTCTCACGCCGTGGTGCGCTGCGGCAAGCGGGCAATACAGGATATAAATAAATTCATTCGTATTAAATCAGTTGGTTTCTGGCCGCGTGCAGTTTGGGGGCGAGCACATTTCTCTTCCCTTTTCCTTATTTTCTTGTTTTCCCCTCTTTGCTTCCTTTGTTTACCTGCCTACAATGTTCAGAGCTCACAAATTTCACGTCCTCATTAATCGATGGAATACAAGAACGGAACCTCTCAATCACGATTTTGCGACTCCATCAGCTGCCCAGAACAGAGCAATCACAAAAATCGACTTCATGAACACACAAAAATTCGAATGAGAGCATCGTTGTCGTGTGGAACGTCCCACAACAGGATGCTCTCGACCGCCCCCCTCAAAAGTGAATCGAAAGACCACCAACAACATAGGACACAGCAGAGCTCCAAGTTCTCCAGCTAGCCGGTCAGCACGTATCGTGGGAAAAAACATCTACCTCATTGAAAACACTGGTTTCAAACGCAAGAAGAGAAACGAAGGATATATTCCATGCTTCGGGCCTCCCTGAGCAAGAATATAATGACCGACAGTGTCACGGGAATATGCTTTGGGGCCATGCGATCGACGTGATACGGACACACGTTGCTGACGTCCTTGGATATGAAAAGGCAATAACAGATGACGCCAGCGGGTCTCCCTTGAGCATCACCCCTTCTACCGTTTGGTGCTTTTTTAACCCACCTCCATCATCCCCTCGTGAAGTATTAGTCCAGTATGTAACATAGTCATAGAGTGGCAACGGATCGTAAGAGCAGGAATCACACCTGCCTGGGCAAGGGTCATTCAGTGACGCATGTGAACCAGGGCAGACAGTCAATGATACCTAGTGGGCAAATCTGAGGTAGTGTTATGGTCATATATCGAGTTGAAATTAACAAAATGCCGTGTCTTCCCCTAAAAGATAAGATAATATCTTCAAACAAGAAGCCACGATAACAAGTAGGGATTGCAGCAGCCTAACAGAAAAGAAATATGGTGAAACACCGCGTTGACCTGACGTATTAATCCACCTCAATATCCCTCTCACATAAAAAACAAAAAAGGATAAAACCTCTCGCCCTGTAACCTCTTCACACGTCCCACGCGCTCGACAGGTGGACAAGGGAGTTCTTTGGCTTGATGAACAGGTCCTCGACGTACTCCCAGTCCTCGAGGTTGCTCGGCAGTCGGTTGAAGACAAAGTTCCACACGAGCACCGTCGCGACGAGTTTGAGCTCGAGGTAGGCGAGCCTCTTGCCCCAGCAGACGCGGTTGCCGGTGCTGAACGAGAGGAAGGGCCCGGCTTTGGGGTCAAAGGTGAGCTCGCCGCCGCCGCCCTCAGATTTCTTAAGCCAGCGCTCGGGGATGTACTCGCCGGGCGGGAACGCGCTCTTACTCCAGTCATCGACCCCCATCGTGCCCGCATGCTTGCGCGAAGACTCGCTGCGCAGCGCCTCGCCAACCTTCTCGGGGAGGTACCCTGGCGCAGTGTACGTGGGACCTTTGAGTCCGAGCAAGACCGTGGTGTATCTAGGGATGGTGTAGCCTAGGACCTTGAATTCTCTCTTTGTCTGCCTCATGACAACCGGCGTAGGCGCGTCAAGGCGGAGGACCTCTTCGATTACGGCGTCAAGGTATGGGATGTGGGCCTTCACGAGCTCGCTAAGCGGCGGTTGTTCCCTTCTGGTATAGGCGTCCGGAAAAGTTTCGCGGAGCGTCTCTCGAAGCTTAGTCTGTACGTCTTGGGCCGCCCCGATACGCTTGACAAAGTAGGACAGCGTAGCGTGGGTCGAATCCTGGCCGCCAAGCAGGTAACCGAAGGCAATCTGGATTGTAGTGTCCGAGTAGAAATCTGGCTCGCGGCCCTCCTTCTCTGCGGCAGCTGCTTCGCGCATGACAATGAAATCTATAGCCGAAGCAGGCTTAAAGCTATCCCCGTCCTCGTGTAGCCTCTTCACAGCGTTGCGAATGTATTGTCTCAGAATCGTATCGCGATCATAGAATGCCTTCTGCATCTTAGCCTTCCGGTTGTTGAACATGTGAAAGAGCTTGATCGACGGAGCTGAGAGAGACCCGCTGACTGCTACGCCTATCGCTTCTAGTGCTTTGAACATGTCCGTGAGCTCATCGGCCGGGAACTGGGCCACCTCGGTCTTGCTTGATGGCACTGTGGCTGGATTCTGTATTGCCCCGAGTTTTTGGATGTATGATCTGAGCTGAGTATCTTTGTCGTCGAGGTTGGCTGCGGCTGCCATGATGATATCGAATGTCAGGTAACCCAGGTCCATACCGGCGTCGAAAGCGTGGTTATTAGCTGCAGCCGACTTGAGCTGCCAAAGCTCTACGATATTCAGGACCTTCTGGTAGGAAGCTGGAGCATTGACCTAGACGTCCACGAGAGTCAGCTTTCGTTATATCACCGGGGACGGCCAGAGTAGTCTCCGTAGTGCAAGATACATACCTCATGGAGGAAGGATGAGGTCATCAGGTCCTTGCCCAGTGCCTTGGCCGACTTGAACCGTGGATCCTCATCGTCCATACCGATGAAATGCGCGGGCATGACGCCGTGCCAGGAATCTGCATTTTTCTGGCCTTTTGCTAGGTCCTTGCCATGCCTCATCATCATGTCTTGTACTTCTCGGAAGTCTCCGATGACCACTGCAGCTTTCTCTGTCGGCCCCATGAAAAACTGGGCGACTGGAGCGGCGTGCTTCGTTAATAATTCGACCAAGTACGTTCGACCACCCTCGCCGCGTTCTAGTTTTGCCTTGATGTGCGGGATATCTCCCATGATGCGCTTTGCGGATTGCTCATTGTATGGAATACCAGGCAGGGGCGTCGGAAGTGTCTTGCGGTATAGCACGTACAGGGAAAGAGCCACGCCGCTAGCAGCGAGGAGGCTCTTTGCCTGCACAGTGTCTACACCGGCCAATAGGTCGGCTGGGTTGTAGTCATTCGCCATGTTGTCTTGTGCGTGGGGGATCTGGGCGGGCCTTTGTCGTTTTCGAAGTTCACGGAGCTGGATCGACTAATAGCGTCTTGAGGGATATGTCGAGAGTGGTTGTGGTGTGGGCTTGGGGGATCCTGTTTATAACAACGATACCGCGGAAGAGTAGAGGTACTACTTGTTACAGGTCGTCTCACGCATAGCCGTTGTAGGCCGTTCGGATTGTTCGGCGACGGGGGCCGCGCGCGCCGAGAGACGCGGGCTTGGTACCCTGAGGTCTTGGTCAGCATGCTTGCTTACGGCATCAGGCTGCACCTTTGGATGCCAGTCATGTTGAGGAGCAGCTCACTGCCGGCGAGCTGGCACGGAGCTGCTGCGCACGAGCTTGGTCGCTATGTGGCGTCAGGTCTATTGCCACGGGTGGACTGCCTTCCGGTGGCCGATCGTGGTGGGCCGGCAAGGGTGCAGGGAAGGGGACACGGGCATTTCAAGGTCGGTGTTGTTGTGTGAAGTAAACAATGCAGACACAGCCGTCGACTGACACACAATCGGGCAGACTGATACATGGAGGAGTCTGTGCAAACATAGAAAATGTGGGCCCAACCGGCCACCGGGCAGACATAGACGCCGTCTCGGACCAAAGACCTTCCATGCAACCGCAACCTAGCTGCTTCATGTGTCTCGCTGATAAATCCTACGTCATTGGCGGCACACCTGCTTCGTCGTCCTGCGTACACGCTGGGACCAGAGCTTGAACAGGCCCTACGAGAAGCGAACGCATCCTAGTCGGACGGACGAGCAAACTCATGGAACTATACTAAGGTTTCAAGGAACTAATAACGTAAATGCATAGCGAGTGGGCCAGCATAGCGAGTGGGCCACCCCAACCACATCTCGAGAATCAAAACCTCGTCAGCAAAACCAAAACGTCTTGAATTGATATAAACTAATCGCTATCTTCGAGTTCAGACCCTAGAGTAACTATTTGGCAAGTTCTCGCATTATGGCCAGTCATCCCGCAGGTACCACAGCGGCGCTGCGTTGGCGTAGTGCCGCCTGCATGACCTCGATTTTCTTGCGTTTCCTGTGTTATTTGAGTGTTCACCTCTCTCTGGGCTATAAGGTCCTGTCCCTCGCCTAGAGTCATGCTCTGGCCTTTCCGGAGACGTGTTTTCTTAGCTCTCCGGCGCTTACTAAGTACTGCATTCTCGTCTTCAAGCATCTTCATCCTTGCCTCCATTAGGGCGAACCGGTGCATGATCCCCTTTGCTCCCTTCGTGAACTGCTCAACTGCTTCAATAATTGACGTTGGAGAGCTTCCCTGCTGACGAGAGATCCGACGTTTGATGAAATTAGACTGTGAACGGGCTTCCATAGCGGTGGTGGGCGTTCGGGAAGTCCATGGCTCCGGTGACGTCCGAGGCGTCCTCGAGGGTGTTGGCGTCTTGAACTTCACATCGAGCTTGGATAAAACGGCTTCAGGGTCATAGGGTACAAGTCCCGCCCCTCTGAAGCCTCCCTGGATGTTTTTTTCCGTCATTGTCTGCTGGAATGCCGCTAAAAACGAGGGGAGGAAGTCCTCCTTGCTGATATGCGTTGTACCCGCCTTCATCTTAAGCTCAATTTGCCGACCGTATGCTTTCTTCAGCGGACCAAAACAGCCAACATCGAGAGGCTGGAGTATATGAGACGAGTGAGGAGGCATACAGAGCGTAATAATGTTGTTGTCCTTACAGTAGAGCTCGAATTCGACCGAGTGGTGACTTTCGTGGCCGTCGAGGACGAGGAGGCGATAATCGCCTTTTGTTCGCGACTTTGTGTGCTGATCGAAATGTCGAATCCAATCTAGACCAATTTCGTTTGTAGTCCAGCCGTTTGCGGATGTTACGATTCTCCAGTCGCGAGGAATCGCGTTATCTTGGTACCAGGTCGAGAGGTGATATTTGCCGGCAAATACTACGAACGGCGGGACGTAGAATCCAGTCGCGCTAACGCCCTGGATTACCGTAACCCATTCCCGATTACCTGGTTGCTTCATCTTAACGTTCGACCGTATTTGCGCGTTTGTAACGACCATCCCGGTCGCGATAACGCCCATCTGAAAGCCTGTCTCGTCGAAGTTGTAGATATCGGAGTCCGCTACGCCGTTTTTCGCGACTACGTTCCGCACAAGCCGAAACCACGCGTTTATCGCGTCGGGATCCTCGCATTGGGCTCTCTTGTAGTCGTACTTGCGAAAGAAACGCGTCTGGAGCTGTGGTTGTCGCTTAACGAAGTTTGACGCCCATCGTGGACCGACGCGTGGCGCAGCCCGCTTATCGAGCAGTCGATTCGCCATTTCTCCAAGCTCACTTAGCCGAGGAGGATATGCTCGCGCATCCAAGTCGAGAATATAGTCGACAATTGTCTGCTCCTCTAGCTCTGTTAATTTCATCGAATTTGGTAGGCTATCGCGTCGAGAAGGTGTCCCCTTATAGCGGCGGGTAAGCGTTGTTCGAGAGACGTTGTAGATTGCAGCTGCGCGGCGTATAGAAAGGGAAGGATCACGGTCCATAGCTTGAAGTGCGAGATTCAATTGGTTATCTTTAGAAGGGGTCTCCATGGCTGGTTGTTGAGTAAGATGTGTTAGAAGATGGAATTCTAGTGAAGTGATGGAGGTGGCCCACTCGCTATGCTGGCCCACTCGCTATGCATTTACGTTAGTGCATAGGATAGAACTATTAGAGCACGTAGTAGAATGTCACGATCCGACTTCCGGGGTCAACCGTATGTCGGGCTTCGGGGGCTGTCCTGCTAAGATAGGTAAAGCTTAGACAATACTACTCGTCGCATGTCGTTGTTCTCTTGGGGGTTATGTCTCTTGGAAGAGATACTACTCTCAATCAATTGAGTGACTGGTTTAAGTGAATAGTAAGAATGATACTTAGCTTAATCGCTGAAGTCTAAAGGTAAGAACTAACTATCTAGGAAATCCTCCTGTCTATATATTCCTTTGTCCTTCATCGTGCCGACATCCAGTTGTCGCTTGTCCGACAACTTCTTGTCGCATGGCCGACTGCCAAGCGTCGGGCCCCAAGGCTGGATTGCTTATGTAATTTTCCTGTGACCCTTCGCAGCTCTGCCCTTGTCCATGGCCCGGTGCTGCGGCCTTGTTTGTCCTGCCCGCCAGCCCAAACAATCCCCTTTTGGTCCTACGTCGTCACACTTCACCTTCCATCCCTACACCGCGGCAACGGCGCGCGAGAGCGTCGTCATCGGCTCGACCCAGGCCATGGTGCCGCCCTTACGGTCCTCACCCTCAATGAAGCTGAACACAGGCGTGTTGATCGCTGACGCTGTCAACAGCTTGCTGGCCACGTACCTCTGCATCATTTTGTTCGAAACGACGTACCGGTCGAGCAGGGACGTCGGCCAGTTGGCCCACGACGCGGCATTGGTCGCCTGCCCCGAGGCCGCGCCGGCCGCGACCACGGCGGCGTGCCTCTTGCTCTGGTATCGCTCTAGCGCGGCGCCGACGTCTTTCTTGCTAGGCTGCCTGGCTGTGGCCTCTGCGGATACGGATGAGGGGAGGATAGTATAGAGCTCGTTGACGAAGGCCACGATGTCGACGATACCGTTGTTACACCCGGCCCCGGTGCTGGGGGTGAACTTGTGCGCCGCGTCGCCCGTAAGCACGACGCGCCCGTCAAAGCTCCAGTTATCGACCACACCTTCCTCGAGGCTGACCATGCCGGACTCGGTGCTCGCGGCATAGGCCTCGCCGATGGTGATAGTGCTGCCCTTGGCCACGAGGAGGTGTCCCCACTTAGCGACGCAGGCCTCTTTATCAGCCTGCGTCCACCGTACGCGCTCTTTGGTGGGCTTGTCAAGGCGCTCGTAGACGCCCGTGGCGGTCGTATCGGCGGCGGCAAAGGATTGCGTAGCGGCGCCCGGGCCGTGGGTCTCGCTCGTAGTCCCGGTAGGGATAGAGGGGATGGATGGGAAGCGCACCCACAAGCAGCGGAAGGTGGTCAGGTACGGCTGCTCCTTATTGATTGGGACCGGTACGACCCCTTCGGGGAGAGAGGCGTTGTACTGGAGTGCGAGGTTACGCATTTGTTCCCTGACGGTCGAGTGTGCGCCATCGGCCGCGATTACGAGGCGCGTCTCGAACTTGCTGCCATCCTGGCAGGTGATAATAACACCATCGTCGGTAGCGTTGGAGGCAATGGTGGCGACACGCTTATTCGGCAGTAGGCGGGCCTTGGTAGATTCTGGGAGGGCCTCGTAGAATACTTTGGTCAGGTCGTGCCTGCTAAGGACAGAGGGAGCGGTGCCAAAGCTGGAGGAGACAAGAGCAAGTTAGTAAAAAGACAAGCGGCGTGAGTATTTTTGGGACTGAGACATACAACTCCTTCTCGTGCTTGAAAAAGTCGATATTGCCAATGTCGTTGCCCTCGTGGTCGATACGCTGCATGTCGTCCAGCTGCGATGAGACCGACCCGTGCCCTTGAAGCCCGCCAAGATGTTCTCCTTGTTCATCTTCTTCTTCCGCGCAAGTTGATATGCTTCAAGGAACTCCCGCTTGCCTGGGGACTCGTTCATGGTGTTGTAAGCCACCTCCGTGACCGCCTGACGGTAGCATGATTTCACCGCCGAGAACACACCCACATCGAGTGGCTGAAGGACATGTGAGGTATGGGCCGGTAAGTAAATCAGCCAGATTTTATGGATAAAGCACTTCGCCATGAACTCTGCTGTTGTATGCGACTTGTGGCCGTCCAGAATAAGGCATCGCCAGTGTCCCCGAACAGCTGGAATGGTGTTGGGGATAAAGATCTCCTTCAGCCATTTCAGCGCAATATCATTGCTGGTCCACCCATTTAGTGATGTCTCAAAACACCAGTGCTTCCACTTATCGAGTTCGACGTCAGGAAACCACTGCTGCTGCACCGATTGGCCCTTGAAGATAACGAGCGGAGGGATCGAACGACCAGCTGCAGAAATGGCATCAATTATCGTGATCCAGGTCCTCCTGGCACCGTCCTTTTTCAAGGTGAAGTTGCGCAAGGCATCAGAGACCACGAGGCCATTATGACCAAGGCCCTCCGCCACTCCACACTCGTCTACGTTCCATATGTTGTCGGGCCGTACTCGTTTGCGCATCAATGACGTCAGTAGGTCGAAGAAGATGTCGATATTGGCCTTGCAGGCGCCGTTATAGCGTTTGTACTCGATGAGTCGTGATCTCGAGGTCGTCAAGGCTGGGTTTCGGCGGGTGAAACGTCGGTACCAGTGACCACCGAGCCGTGCGGAGGGGTTATCGATCGACAGCAGTCGCGTCGCGAGGTGCCTAAATTGGGCCAACGGTGCTGCATAGCCCATAGCTGCTTGGTCGAGGGCCCAGGAGACCATATAATCCTCCTGGGTGACGGAGAGGGCTTGTTGGACTTGGTATTTTTGCTTGAAGGTTGGGACCGCCTGGAGGCGACGACGTAGGTAGGATCTGTCGACATTGTGTCGTTTGGCAGCCGTCGCAACAGGTACGCCCGCCTCAACATCGTCCAGTGCGCGGCGGGCACGCAATTGGTAGTCTTTTGGCACCATGACGATAGCCTCACTTGGGGTGGTCACAATGGTGGCAGTGAGGTCGCGGTGTGACACGGATCAACAGATTTACATAGCTAAATGTATGGTGGGGTGTTACGACGCGTCGCGTCGTGACCCCTGGTCGCGATGCGGCCTGGTCGCGAGGTGGCCGGTGGACTTACCCGAGCAAGACGGAAACGGATAGAGCCTACCATAAAATAGGCGATATCCGCGCGTTGGACATAATTGCTGAAAGTAGCGAGTATGCATTCTCATACCGTCCCAAAACCTGCTTCGGCATCGGTCAGTGCGCCATAGAGGATCTATCAGCAGAGATAATGGTTCTAAAGAGGGCTCGAAGCTGTGGGTCAGCCGATGTTACCATAACTCACCAGTCTGACCGCGAACGTTTGAGATGCACTATCTCGGGGAAAGTTGTAGAAACGGTCCTAACTCCCGACGAGCCTCAGTGGTTTCATCAAGAATACGTGGAAACATTGCAGACATTAGGAGAGTTCAGGGTGTTTATACACAGCCCGACAACATACGCCGAACAAGGGGAGATCATTTATGTGGCCAGAACAAGGGTAGAATGGGAGACGAAAGCATTTACTGTCAGGCAGGTGGACATTCTTAATGACTTTAAGTGGTGTTGTAACGACGGACAAGGAGAGGCGAGTGAAACTGTCAGGTCCAAGTTTCAGGAGCTTTGCGCCTTTGCGCTTCACACATACTCCGCGCTCCGTCCACGGCATGATGCATACGAATGCTATGAATCGCTCGAGATAGGGGTCCGCCTAGACATCGGGGTCTCGGAACTATCACCGAAAAGGACGCTTCTTTGTCAACGAGATTACACGTTGGCATGCGGCAGATTTCTTCTCAAGGCTAATTCTTCCATATCCATATACAGAGATCTGCCGGGCATATGCCGAGAGGGCTGTTCGATACTTTAGGAACGCGATGCCGACCGCACAGACATGAAGACGGTGAAGAAATGGCGGAAGGCATCCATATTAAGTTGCGATTGCCCCCGACGGCCCGACGCTCGCGTCGACGTCCTACGACAGAACGGTCAAGCTCTGGGACACAGGCATTTATGCAACAGGTGGCAGCGTTAAGCGGATCCTCTCGAGGTGTTTCGGCATCCATCCGTCGTAGACATTCTTTGTGAAACGATACGCCGTCCTGGGAAAGCATGGTAAATGCCCAGGTGCCGGGTCTCTCCATGGCTAAAGCTAGGGGCAAGCGATGTGGCAGGCATGCTCTCGCTCTTCTACAGAACGTTAACCACGACACGCGGGAGGCAGAATGGAGCCTGGAACACTGCAGACGGGGGAGATTGGGCTTCTCGACTCCGCGCAGAGGGTATGGTTCGGCGTCATCCTCGAGAGGTACGTGGAGTAGGGATTCTCGGGGAAATGCACGATCGGCCATCGATCAGTTGCCATCCAATCTGGATTTTGATGTCCCGTTGGTCCCAGAAACAGGGCCTTTCCCAGGGGCTCGAGAGCCATTATCTGCGGGACGACGACACGGCTTCCCGGTCGGAAGAAGGCGGTGGCCAGTAAAGCATCGCTGATCACCGGCCTACTCCAGACACGTCGTTCACGGGACCAGCAGCAGCAAAGAGGCCGAGGAAGAGGGACGGAACGAAATAGCACTTGTTCAATGCGCCCCTTAGACGAGGAAGTGGAACGTGGCCGCTGTGGTATGGGCGGGTCTCACAGGGTCTGGCCAATCTTCTCAAAGTACTCGCTAATAAGGTTCTGCTCCTGAACGAACTTGACGTTTCCAAGCGTCTCTGATGATAGCTCAATGGCTTGGTGAAGCCATTCTCCTCACCGTACGATACATTAACCACCTTGATTACCTTGGCCTGCAAGCGATGGCCGAACATATCCAAGCTGTTGAGGTTGTTTTTGAAGTCGGCTGAGCCCGCTAGGACGATGGCAGCCACTTTGACTTTTATCATTGGTGACGGAGTTCTCGTGAGGCACGTTGCACGGGATTGTGCTGCCCCCCGTTCCATTTGACAATTCATGCCCTCGTCGCAGTGCCCAAGCTCATACCCACCTCAACGGAAACCTGGATGCGGCTCTTGCTGAGATCCAGCAAGTCCTTGTCGAACCGAATCCGCCCCCTTTCAAAAGCCACCATGATCGAGGAACCACCAAACTGGAAGATGCCGAGCTCGTCGCCCTTCTTGATTTCGGCGCCGGCTTTTCGCCACTTCTCATGCATGCTAGTGAAGACGACCCGTCAGTGTTCGAATGAGGTAAGGTTCGAAGTCCGCGTTAGACTCACTCGACGGTGCCCACCTCTGTCGCGCCGATGGCCACGAAGAGCACGTCGCCAAACTCCTGGGTCTCGATGACAACGTAGTCCCTTGCATTTCGTGTGAGGATGTCGACCTTGCGGTGCAGCGCAATGGCGTCAACCTGGTAATAGTCGCCCGGCATGCTTCGGAACAGCTTCACTCGCCCCGTGACGGGCGAGTGGTAGCGATGGTAGTCCTGGGGCGACAACCGGAATGATGCCACGGCAGCACCGTCAAACTGTGCGCCGAGGAGCGTGTCCATGACTAGATTCGTGATGCTAAAGTCTGCTCCCTTTATCCACAATCGCTTGGTCTCTGCCACTGACTCGTATGCGACAACACGGCTGTCGGCCACTACGACGGCCGAGTTTGCATTGTCAGGTTCGTGGATCGGTCGTGAGCCCTCAGCATGGCGCCGGATGAAGAAGTCTTCGAAGGTGCTGTACTTCGAGATATCCGAAGGGTCAAAGTCTTCCATGTTGATACCGTAGGTCTCAACAAAACCCTTGATCTGGTTCCGCGAGGCAGGAATGCACTCTTCCTTCCCTGGCGCGGGCCGCGTTAGCCTCGGTGACTCTGTCCAGCACCGGATCTGCATTCGTACCCTTCTTCAAGGACTTGTTGTGAATGTAGAGCCGCATCGCGTGAGTTGTGTCGATCCATTCTGTTAGGGGGTTGAAGAGAAGCAATAGCCGCAGCTTCTTGGTGAGCGGCTGCTGCTCTCGGACGATTCGCCCAGTCTGCGAGATATCAGTCGAGCGTGTCTCAGGCATGGGAGGCCACGCGGAGAGGCTCGCCTTGCGGTCGAACGACGTCCAGCCATATTCCTTATTTTGGGCCTTGGTTCCGAGTTAGCTAAACCCACCAAAATGCCGTTGGATGGCCGTTGGGACTCGGCGCCTTACTAAACGAACCCAGGACAGGAGGTAGTCCAGCACCCAGTGAAAGATGGCTGAGAGTCCCATGCTTGCAGTCTGTTCTACGACTTGATCTGCAAAATAAAGTAGCTGTGCGAGTTGGAGAAAGATCGGTACCTAAATGCAACGTGCGAAGGTAGACTTGGATGAACGTCTCGTGGTTGATGGCAGATATTTTTGCTGGCGACTTGGGCGTGACATCATTGCGGAGAGGCGGCCGCGGCCAATCAGTGGGCGGTGTGCGAGTTAGCCCTTCTCCGCTGACGTCATGAGACGTAAGGGTTTCATGTCCACACGACAACCTCGCCACGCGACATTTATCCTGTTAAAGAACTTTTGATTTCTGAGATTGAAGCTAGAAGCAGACAACTGACAAGGCCAACCTGCTTTACGACGGCGGCCCTGTCGGCGGCGGCGGTTGAGGCGATGATCGATAAACGCGGAAGCAGCAGCAAATGGCTCGTCGCCGAGGCGGCGTTGGCGGGGCTGCTGGTCAACCGCGCTGTGAATGGGCCGCGGAGGCGATTTTCACGCCCTGAGTGAATAAAACTTGGTGGTCGTCCTAACTCGGATCATGTCAAGTACCGTTCACCAGCAGCAGCATCAGCCACGAAGCGATAAATGCAAGTAGGGCTCACTGGGAAGAACGTATTTCTGACATCATACAACGACTGAATGTGTGGCAAGCAAGCCAATGCCTGACGTAATGTGGCCCAGTAGGTTGAAAGATTGACACTGCGTCTCCTGATTTGACGTCATACAGGGCCGACTGCATTCTCCTACAAGGGAATGAGTAAGTTAGCAGTAACGTGGTTCATATACGCGCGGGCCACCCAGTCGCGCGGGCCACTGTTAAGGTTGCAACGAGAAAATTTGGCTGCAGCACTTAACATGGGGATTGCATGGGAATACGAGCTGTTAAGGCAAGTGATGTGCGGCGCCTGCAGCCTTAACAATGGCCCGCGCGATTGGGTGCCCGCGCGTAACTATATGAACCACGTTAAGCGAGTAAAACGTCATGAGTCCTCGTTCGTCTGGCTTTGGTTGTCTTCGATACGCTCGCGTAAGTCGTTTATGGTCTCTTGTTGCCGAACGACGATTTCTCTCAGGGATCTTATCTCGTTGCACATAACTCCCACCACCTCCACCATCTTTCGCCACTCCACCACGTTATCTCCAGGCGTCGCATTACCAGCATCGTCGGGTATCGTCTCCGCCGCGGCGGCGGCGGCTCTAGTCGCTTTCTTTGATGACCTGCCCCCAACGGTGATACTCTCGTGAAGAGCCTTGTTCGCTTCGTTTTCTCGGGCTTTCATGCTCGGTGGCCGGATACGCTGGCTCGACGGTCTCGACGCGTCGTTGTTCTCGATCGCGTCAGCCGCGTGCCCCACTTCGGGATCAGCCGCCATTGTGGGCCCGGGGTCACGTTTTCAACGAATGACAGAATCAACACCACATCAATTCAATTACAAAACACAGCAAAGATCACCAGAAAGTTCTCCCTAAATTCAGTCCTGTCTCCCGCGATATTGAGGAAAGCACGAGGTTTCTTCCTAGCTGGCGAAAGTCGGCGAGAAGATGCGAAGACGCTGCGGTAACGGGCACCGTTGCTTCCCTTTACGACCGCTTGTAGGTCGTGCGCTTATCGCCGAAGCCGTGGCGTCATAGGTTGTGTAGATCACCCCGTATCACTATGCATCGTTCTTGGGATGAGCCAATCTAATTGTCCACAAACGGCCCGGTCGGCAATCAGCCCATCCTATCCCATTGGCTTCCTCGCGATACCTAACTCAACCGTGATGCAGAGCATGGCTTCGGTCAGAAAACTACTCCATGGGAGTCGCAATTCCACCAGGAGACGATCACAGTGGCTCGTTCGCGGGTTTGAGGACGAGGGACACCCCCCTTCCCCTGACCCTCTCGCTTGCGATGTGGGACTTCGGGGTTGTCGATGAGAGCGCGCCTGGCGGGATTGCCGAGGAGACCGTCGAGGGCCTCCACGGTCACACATGAAATGGAAGCGGGAAGGATGGAGTAATCACCACTAGATGCCAAGCGCAAGATATGGTTGGGCTTCTGGACATGGACAGATAGATGAAAGACGATTGTGACGGCTCACCACGGGACAACTTGGGACCATGCAATGGCCCAAGGGCGCATAGTACGGTGTAAAGGAGTGACATGGATGGGTGAGTCCTGTTTAGACGAAACTTCGGTATAAGGGATCCCCCAGTTCAAGTCTCGACCCTCTGGGAGAGTATTCGGTGGAACTCTCCACTTCTCTCGATTCATCCAAGCGACAACTCCGGTAAACCTCGAGCCGTGTGCAACAAGCCGCTCAATCACTTGTGCTGTAGGGTTTCTGGGTTATGCGCAACCCCGTGGCCATGCTGGTCTGTGAAGAGAACCTAGCTGCCCGGTTAGCTATGATGTAGTCGGACTATAGCGATCGGGCGCCTGGCACCTTGGGCGGATGTTTCACGTTCTCCTCGGCTGCCTCCTTGTCAGAGGTGACGACCTTTTCGACCTCCCCTTCTCGCTTCCCGCCTCTGATCCTAGTCCACACCTCATCTCTCTCCTTGATGGGTTGCGAGTTCTTGTCTTTAACTTCAGGCATATTCGCGGGCTTGCTGTGGGTTGTCACAGAGTGGGTTGGCAGTGGGTTGGCGACAGTTGACGGCCCGCGGCGTGAGTGGCGTATCAGTGATGTATCAGCGTGGCAGGTTTTGGGATGAGGTGTCCTCCTGAGGCGCCGGGGCCGTCGCGAGATCGACCTTCGTAGAGATCGCCGAACTTCAAGGTTCGGTGAATTACAATATGACGTCATAGGTATGTTTGAGCGTGTATCCCTTAACGTCATAACCATGAGATTCCGTACAACGAGAGGATACACGCAAGAGTGATGTCATGGATGAGAGGGGGAACGGGATTTGCCTCTCGCGGTCATCGACGTTAGAGGCTTTGAGAAATGTACAGTGCTTTTCCGCGCATGACGTCACCCCGGGGCTGCAAGTTGCCGCACAAGCTCTCCACAGGCAGGAATCTTGAAGGTACTATGATACCATGACCTATGACAATATCATGACAGGCATAAGCGGAAGCGGCCCGGGAGCATCGGTTTAAGTGAGGTAGATCCAACTCGACGTCGATTCACCAAGATTGAATGTAATGTGAGTATTCTTGGCAAGAAATCCACTACAGCCATCAAAAGTATCCCCTGTACAGCGCGTCTTAAGATGGACAAGGCAAAGAAGGTTGCCGAGAAGGTCACCGGACACACCGAATCCGGAGAGACTACCAAGTTCTCATCCGGTATACTCAAAAGAAATGGCGGATCGTCGGTCCTTCGCTAACCAAGCCAGGCTACGAACACCCGCCGCAATCGCAGTCACAGCCAGGACTAGAGCGTGATCTAGAGCCGAAGCCGACCAAGGCACACCTCCGCAGCGAAGATGAAGACTACCAGCTGTACCGACCGGCCAACAAGCTCGCCGGCAAACGCGCCCTCGTCACCGGCGGAGACTCGGGCATCGGCCGCGCTGTGGCTATCCTTTTCGCCATGGAAGGCGCGCACGTCGCCATTACCTACCCTACCTAGCCGCCGAGGAGGAAGACGCGCAGCACACCAAAGCGCAGATCGAGAAGAACGGCCGGCAGGCGGTGCTGATCGCCGCCGACCTCCGCGCTCCGACTGCCTGTCTAGAGGCAGTCAAGCGGGTCGTCGCCGCCCTCGGCGGCATCGACATCTTGGTCAACAACGTCGCGTACCAAATGGAGCAGCAGGATATTGCGGATATCTCCGAGTGCGTGACACCCCGGGCGAGCCGCCCTATCGTGATACCACTGGACTAACGCGACTTCCCCTTTCCACAAACAGGGAGGAATATCACCGAACCATGCAGACCAACATCGACGCTCCCTTCTTCATGAGCAAGTACGCGCTGCCGCACATGTCGGCGGGCAGCAACATCATCAACACGACGTCGGTCGACGCCTATATCGCGCCGCCGACGCACCTCGACTACGCCGCCTCCAAGGGCGTCGTGCTGACCTTCACGCGCGCCCTGGCGCACCAGCAAGCGAGTAAGGGTAGCCAGTACAAGTCCCGTCTCTTCAGCCTCACCAACTCGTCACCACCGCTCGATATGGCCTCGGCGAGATGCTCGCAGGAAATAGCTTCCGCTTCAACGCTTTCTCCAGGATTTCGCAACGGAACAAAATCGGCCCGCGTCTGCGGCGAGAGCAGCCGAATCGGGGATAGTTTCAGGCATGAAGTGATCCAATGAGAGGCGGCCAGAGGACCCACTTTTGACCATCGGTTTCACTCATTATAGACGGCTCTATGTGGCCTCGCACAACCTAGCGAAGACCGGTTAGCAGATCCGGGCCTGAGATAGTACCCAACTTGTCCGTCATGGAAATTCGCCATTGAAGGAGGGAGCCAAAAGATGTCCCTCCACCGGGGACCAGATTTGTCCCCAGTCGGCCGCGAAACAGAGATATCCAATGATAGTGCGCCTAAGCGACCCACCTTGGTCCCCAAAGTGGGTCCGGTTTCCGCACGTGACGGCTCGACGAGACGTCTTATAGCCGCGCGAACCCGCCCAAATCTTCCACGACCAACCCCCAGCTGCGTGTCCCGCAACACCTGTCATTGCAATAACATGGCAGAATCTGGCGCTAACACGACACCGGGGTCCGCCCCAGTTGTTGGCACGATGGGCACCGAGCGAGATGACAATGCTAACGAGACGGATAACGCCGACGACAACGCCTTGGTGTTGACATGCGATCAACTCCAGCAAGTCGACGACTTTCGCAACCAGCTCCTTGGTAGGACCGACGACGCCGGCAAGTTCCAGCTGTGCGCGGAGAAATGTAACGAACTACTCCGCCACGATACGAGACTGCGGATTCTCATTGCCGCCTACGACGAAGTTATGTCGGCTGCCTGTCGCGAGTATGAAAGCAAAAAACGAGAGAAGACCAGGACACCGCTACCGACCGGTCGCAAGAAAAAGACGGACAATAGTGCCGTGCGCGACGAATGGGAGCAATACTTTGGCGTCGCCACCCACGCAGCCCAGGTCAAGTCCGATTGTCTTGTCGCCCTGAAGGCCGTGGCCCTTCGCTGGGGTCGGGAAGTCGTCCAGCACTACCAGTGGGCGTCCAGGGGCGAGAATTTCTGCAATCTGCTTCGCGCCAGGGCAAGTGATATCCCGGAGTGGAGCAATTCCGCCCTGGCTTCGACTATCGTCATGCTTCGACGACACCAAACACTCAGGCGCCCCGGCATTGCTTGTTCCCGAGACCCTATCACATGGTCCGACTTGATGGAGCTGAAGGAATTTCCGACGTCGGAAATCCAGGACAGTATACTGCCTGCCGGCTTTGGCCTCGACAAGTTTGGCATCATCGTTCACGAGCAATTCGCTGTGCCCCGACCTACCAGCGCCTCCAATACCAGACTGCCCGCCGAGCCCGACTTGCCGACGCAGCTTGTAGAGCAGCGTTGTGATGCTCTGTGGTGGAGATTAGAATGTTAGCGTTATCGAAGGCCTTCTGGACCTTGCGGACAACTCGTTGGACCGGTACATCGGAGAAACCGTCCCTTATTCTTTCCATGTCGGCTTCGTGATCTTGAGCTACGCCATCAGCGCCCTCGGGGCTGGCTCGACTCTCGAGCTGCTCCATCGGCGGACCTCGCTCAAGGGAACCTATAATCTGTAGGGCCTCTCTCTATCACTCTCGCGTCAATCGCTGACCCTCCTCTCCTCTAGTCTCTTCCTCGTCAGTGCGGCCATATCATGCAAGGTATTGCAATATGGTCCATGGTTCGTCCTCCCCACTAGTCCACAACTCTGATGCCAGCTGATCAGCCTCACAGCATTTCATCGCAAACCGGGCAATCACGCTGCTGAATGGTCAGCCGGAGCTGCAAATCGTGTACTCGGTTCGCACGCGGGCGCCGTGTTCTGGAATGCACTGGTGCGCTGCCTTGGGAACGAGGTACACGTTGCGACATGTACCGGCTTCAGGCGAGAGCAACGCTTCGAGGAACACCACGGTCATAGCACTCGTCTGTCTGGTCAGTTGGCCGACACCATTCTGTTCGGTCGTAATTCTTTCTCTGCTGACACTGCTAGTCTGTCGCCGCGTCTTGTGTCATGATTACCACGGCAGTTTGTCCGGCGAGGACGAGGAAGCGATATGCCGCAAAGGCGCAACAGATCGTATTGGCTGCGGCCGTGTTCGACGATCGGGGTAGGATCCTTGTCAGCCCAGATGGCCTGCTGCCCAGCGAGACGATTACGGAGACGTTCCCCCAAAAATCAGCCAACGATATCTTCAGTACCGCCCACCCGCTCTTCCACTGGATGTACAGGGCGTCTCGCAACTGGTCGAATGTTGCGACCTTGCTCGACTGGATGAGGACTCACTTGAACCGACTGTCCAGCGGTGGCGGCCGCGGCATGAGGTCCGTTAAACTAGTCCAGGAGAATGGCCAACTTGTCCAAAACTACGACATGATATTCCGCGAGCTGTTCTGCATAGCTGCGTCAACCCTGTCGTACAGGTTGGGCGAGGTCCTCGTCAATGCTGGGGCACTTTGGGACGAGATTTTTGTCACAGGCACTGCCGGTGAACCACGGCCGCTCACCAGGCTTGGGACCACCGTCAACGGGATTGTCAGCCCTAATGGCACGGATGTCAGCATGCAGTCAAAGGCCGGAGACGCCCAAGCCCGACACGATCTGCTCGAAACAGGGGTAAGGCAAAGCCAGGACCTGATCGGCCGGGGTTGCCTGCTGGTCTTGGTGCGGCACCTTAGTGCACCTCGTGAGATAGCCAGGTTAGAAGCTTCCGGGTTCCAGTTCGCCGAGCCATGCCGTGTCGTCGACATCATCCGATCGAGCATGCAAATTAGGACGAGGCGGCTTGAGGAGAAACTGCTCGACATGGCCACTTACAAAGAAGACAAGGCTGAGGTTGAGCCCGGAGTATACCTCGGCATCTTTGCTCTACGGGCTCGGCTGGACCGATTCGGATTTGACGTGCTGGTCAACAGAGAGTCGCGAAACGCTCTCCCAATGGTCCCGTTAGGTTTGGAGAAGCTTGAACGATGGCACCATGACTTCCTCCGCAGCCTCGACGGGATGCCCGTTCCCACGCTCCTTCGACAACTGGAGTTGAACAGGGGCCGCTCGCGGCTTGAGGACCAGTTTGCCGCCCAGCTTCGAGGAGGAATCTCCACCCTGCAGACATCCGAGAAGCGAGCAATTATCGAGCAGATCAGTTGATTCAACCAGGGAGCTCGAGTGCGGTCGATGTTCCCCAGAAAGGTCGGAGTAGTCTTGCTGCTGGCAAGAAACGCTCCTCCAGTCAGACGGAGGCCCCTCTACCACCGAGCAAGCGATCTTGCTCTGCGTCACCAACCATGGCTAGCGGTCCTGCACTGCCGAACCGGGTGCATCGTCGCGTCATCGTTCAGGATTGTGGGACGCCGATCTACAAAGCCAAGTCGCCTTCGGTGCTGCTCTCAGTGCTGAGCGACTGCATTGAAGGTCACAAATCATTGCGACAACAAGCCGGTCTCCTCCACAGAGACATCTCTGTAAACAACCTGATGATTCGTGGAGAGAAAGGGTTTTTGATTGACCTCGACCTTGCCGTCACGGAGCAACGCGAGGAGGCCTCGGGAGCACATGGGAAAACCGGGACAAGAGCCTTCATGGCGATCGGTGCCCTTCTGGGCGAGAAGCACTCGTTCATGCACGACCTCGAGTCCTTCTTCTGGGTCCTGTTTTGGATATGCACAATAACGGACCGGAGCGAAGCGAAATCATTCCCCAATTCGACAAGTGGAATTATGCGGATGCGGAAGAATTAGCAAAGCTTAAGATGGGCACGGTATCTGACGAGGATATTTTTGCGAAGACTACGACGGAATCCTTCACCAACTACTTTAAAGCTTTGATTCCTTGGGTCGGTCGATTACGAAGAGTGGTATTCCCCAGTGGTGGTAGATGGAAGAAAGAAGTCAGCGGGTTGTATGCCTCTATGCAGGAGGTCCTTCGTGAGGCCCGGAGAGACCTCGATGCCGTAGCTAATTGACAAATACTTGATGCGATGGAAGTGACTGCTAAGATCCCAATCTCATTTCAATGCCGTGGAGCGTTGCTGCCTCCGTTCAGGAGCCCCTTGAGCGATGATGCACATTTCTGGGGTCGACCCGGAGCAGTTCAGTCGGTCCAGTGCAAGGCTCCAAAATGGTGTTTCAGGGCCGGCCAGAATTGTCGGGGCTATTTTTACAGCTGACCGAACCTGCCAGGGCCCAGTTTCGGGCCCTCAGACCGCCCTTAAATCCGTGGCATCTGCCGTCGTATCCTTCAGCAGCTATTTCCCCCAACCACTACTCATTACCATAGCTAATCTATCCCCCAAGAAACGTGACCGAACCAAGGAGAACCTCGATAGATAATGCAAGGGAGCCGCGGAGCGATTAATAAGATAAGTAAGAAGTATAGCCCTCGCGCCTACGTACAGGTGTACTGGAAGGGGCGGCACTACGAGTACACATCCCACGACGAGACTCGCTGGCCGAGGACAAGGGATGACCTAGAAATCATCTACCCCTTGATCACTCAATGGACTCCAGCAACATTCGTGAAACGACCGCCATTAAGCTCTAACTTGAAAGCCACGCCGGCGTCGCTAGGGAAGCCGCTCGAATCAGCGGGAGAGCAGCCAATGGAGCCAAAACTAGCTAAGGATAGATGGACTGCGAGGGATTGATAGCATGAGAGGGGGACTTGGAGACGGCGTTCTGGATGGGCGAAGGAAGTGGCAGGGCCGCGGGGCATGTACTACGAATATTCCTGCTGTGCTCCTTGCAGTCCCTTGCGACTTGGTGGGGCGGCGCCACGCACGGGTGTGCCATCCGTGGGCCGCGAGGAAAAGGCAAGCTCAGATGCTACCGACGTAATGCTAGGCTGGGCGGCCAGGCCTGTGGGTACGTTGCATAGAAGTCACTCTTCGAGTTAGACATATGTTACGACTAGCTAGAGTTTTGTACGCAATCCCTACCGCGATCCCCCCCTTCGCTATGTTTGTCGCTACAATCAGACTCGTACTTCGAAGATCTTGGGGTACAGACCCCGTTGATGCTACTACAATCAGACTTGCGCTTGGAAGATCTGGAGGCAAGGAACCCATTAATGCTACCTCTACCTCTAATCCGATACGAAACGACATTTGGGTTTATTTGCCTGAAGAGGAAAGCTGGGAGGTATCCGCCTTCTGAGCCACTACGGAAGAGGCAGATGATTGGATGATAGCCATTACATTAATACAATGTCCTCGTCTTATAATCCACTTAGCCTTCTCGTAAGGCAATGTCCGCCCTCGCGTATTTTTCCTGTTAATATGAATAACTGCAAGTCTCCTGGGAGCGCTGCTTGCGTTCAGACCGCCTATAGGAGGTCAGGCGCACGCCGGGCTCCAGCACACATGGGTGTGTGGTCCCTTTGCGCCTCCCCCTTTCCCCGGCCTCTCCACGAAGCCACGTAAGTTCGGGCTGTTGATGGTTGGTCACCCGTCAGCCGGCCGGCGCTTGTAAACGATGACCCATTGGCTTGTTTTCCCGTGAAGACGGAGCTGTAGCTGTCCGGACCCGACCCTTTCCCGGTTTCTTGCGCATTGTGGGTCTTCTCCCCGAGCGCCATTTGAATTCGGAGGGCCGATGGTGGGTCACTCGCCGGCCGGCCAGCGCTTATGATCGATCAGTCATTGGCTTGCTTTCTTGTGATCACGGATCTGTGATCCACCTCACCCGGGATCCGCCTCCCGGCTTAATTATGGCTACAAAGCCGATGCGACGAGTCAAGTCCGGAGGCCATTTGCCAAGCCGGCGCCGTGCGGGGCATGATGATGATCGCCCGTGCAGAGGCGCAATACCTCAACAACATTCAACCAGAGGTAGGGAATATGTGCCGGCTCTCCTGGTGGACACGCTCAGCACCTCACAGGCGACTTGTGTAAGCCCTGGCATAGTCCTTGGCCCGCGCAGGTTGGCGATGATTACCTGCCCCAGGATCTGGTGCATCGAGCTTCTGGCGATTTGAGAGTAACGTTCATGCCGTACTCGGGGCTCTGCTGACCGAGCCATAAGGAAGCTCTCTCTGCGGATTAGCTTGACCTTCCTCGAGAGACAATCATTGTTTCCAAAGAGCAATGAAGAATGAGATGACCCCTCAACACCTGCCTCAGTGTCTTGTTGTGTTAGTGCTGCGTGAACTAACCCGGGACAGTTTGTTCACTCCGGATGTTTGGCCACCGTGCCTGGCCCGGCTGACCACTTCTCCTGTCCTTCGCAATCCTCGACATAAGGCTCGCGGCACATCAACGATGTAAGCGCGCGCGTCTGTAGTCGCTGGGCGGGGTGCTGTACTCAATCACATGCGATGCACATCCTCGAGTTTTTGTGCATAAGTCATCCATGCATCTTGTGCAGTGTGCAGTCAAATGTGCAGTCAGATGTGCATTTACATAAAGTACATAGCTTGCTCCCTCGCTGAGAAAAATAAGCTCGATGGGGCAGGCAAACAAGTGCGCGTGCGTGCCAAGTGATTGGTCAATGGGTGCGTGCAGATGCTGTCATAACGGTGAGTCGGCGGCGTGGGCGACGGCAGCCAGGCGTCACGGAGCTCAAGACCGGGCAGGGATCAGTCCATGGCTTGCTTAAGTTGGCACTAGGCTGGCAAGGAACCATCCAGGCTTGGCTTGGTCTGGCCCGGCGAGCGAGGCTGTCGGTCGCTCTCTGCACTCCAGACAACAAACTACTGCTCCCGAGGTCTGCTTGCTCGCTCGCCCTGCTCGTGCACCTGGCCGTCTTGAGGCCGTCAGCAAGCGAATTGAGCTTGGAAGCAGTGCGTTCCTGTACGCGCATCGGCAGCACCATCGCCATCCCGGCGTTCAGCACGAGCTTGCAAGCGGCAATCGACTGGCCCCAGTTGTTTTGCCCCTGCCGCGCCGTTCTCCAACCTGCGCCGGGCCTGCATCGCGGTCCCGCCCACGTGCATTTGGGGAATCTCTTTCGGCAGAGCTTCTCCCAGTCTGGACCTCGACTCGACGGCAGTGACATCCCAGGCACCACGCTGCAGCTCCCGTGAAAGCGCTCGCCCGGCCTCCTCTGCCTCTCCTTCCGGATTCTTCTTCACACACTGAACGACATCGCATCGGTCGGCCCCCACCTCCGAGGCCCTTGCCGGTCCCAGGTCTGCATCGTGCCTCGTGCCTCTCTAATGCTGATTTACGCCCAGCGTGTCCTGATGAGCTCTCCCCATCTGTAAAGATCTCTATCGCCTCCAAATCTACCTATTCCTCTCTGCAAACTGCCACTTAGGTAAGCCACGACGATCGTTCCTAGTCTCGGGGCCTCCCCTCGACTCCGCATTCAACTTCTCTTCTGTTGTGCTACCTGTTAGGCCCGCGCCGGTTGTCGGATGTGACCCCTACCGCCTGTTCACTGTCGTATATCAGTGCTTGTCACCCCCCGTCTGTCTTCAACGCTTGACTGGTGTAACTTTGACCATGAGATCACCCTTCTCCCACAGCGTGAAGATGCGCTGGTTGGGCCAGTCACTGCTCTCCGGCCTGAGCTCCAGGTCATAGTTGTACAACAGGCGGGTCAGAATCAGGCGCATCTCGGCGTAGGCCAGGCTGTGGTGGGTAGTGCGGGGTTGGTTAGTTCTGCCAGATCTCCTCATCTGTTGCTGTCGCTGCCGCTTCTCGACTCGTCTCAGGGGTGATGACCAGGTACTCACTTCTTGCCGATGCAGTTCCTGGGCCCGACCGCGATGGGCTGCAGGACGTCGCGCTTGTCGTTGGCGAAACGAGGATCGGTCGTATTGACGCTGGGTAGCCATCGCTCGGGAAGGAAACGCTGGGGCTCGGAGAAGTTCTGCGCGCACTGGTAGGATGACCAGTGATGCACGGAGACGACGGTCTGGACTGGTGTTAGCCTTGCAACTTCTGTAGGGAGGGGGGTTGCATTAGTCTGCTGCAGTGTTCCGAGAGGAGGATCAAGGCATGATAGCTGGCACTTCACCTTTGGCGGAAGAAAGTAGCCTTCAACAGTCTCGCCGTTTTCGGGCACGACGCGATCTAGGCCTACGGGGACAGGAGGGTCTGTAAGGATGGCTCGCTGTTAGCTTGATGTAATTATTGCTAGCGGGAGATGGGATCCATATGATGTAGTCACTGATGTAAGCTGGACGGGGTTTGGTGACGTACACATCCTGAAGCTCTCGCTGAGGACGGCGATGAGGTATTCGAGTCTGTTAACTGACGCGATTGTGATTTCTTCCTCGGAGGCAAAGGCCCCCCGGATCTCGGCAACCAGTATGTCGTACTTGTCACGGTTTACAAGCAGGTAGTAAGTTGCGCCACCAAGCTGCGTGGCCGTCGTTTCGCTGCCGGCGACAATAAGAACTCTCGCGTTCTCGGCAATCTCGTCCTCGGAAAGGCCTCGGGCCCTTGCTTTCTCGTCGCTACTGTTATTATTACGAAGAATGTAGGACATGAAGTCCTCGCGGTCCTGGTCGCCTAAGTGTAGGCGCTGTAGCGCAGTCTCGCGGCTCAGTTTAACGTTCTCGGCGAAGCTCTTAGCTAGGTCCTTAGGGGTGAGTAGAGTAGCGAGGGGGTTGAGGAATGGGTAGCGGTTAAAAAGTTGTCCGTAGGTTAGCAACGCAATGCTCTCGAAGATCATAGTCACCCAAGGGTGGTAGACACCTTTCTCGAGCATGCCGAAGGGCTTGCCGAAGGCGAGGTCGCCGATGAGATCAAAAGTGCAGAAATTATACCAGAGTACTATGTTGATGGGCCCAGTAGTGGCCTGCTCGCCTACGCGCTTGACGAAGAGGTCGACGTAGCTCTCTGCGAGACCTGGCCCTGACAGACAGACATGTAGACAGCTTGGACAATCACTGCCACTCGATGCCACGTACTTGCCGGTCCTCTAGGATCCCCACTCCCGTCGGACGGGACGTCTCTTACACGTCAGATCTCGGAGCCAATCATTGTTGTCGCGCTGTCAAACCCTGTTTCACCGGCGCTCAATGTTCGGGCAGAACCAACGTCTACAGGCGGCAAGATGTCAACAGCCGCGCACCCAGCTGGTGCATCCACGATAAAGCTGCAGAGCAGCCAACAGAATCGGCACCGAGAGAGATACTCGGCATAGCGACTCAGCGACACAGCCGGACGGCTACGAACAGTCGGGACGTTCGCAGCGAGAGTCCCCGAGAGCTCCATCACCACCAGCGGGCACCTTTAACTCTGGTTGAGTATCGTGGAAGCACCCACCAGGAGGGTATATACAGGATTCGAGGCTTACTGTCAGCAGGAGTATGCACAATATCATTCACGGGTCGCCGTCCGAGCTCGTCATCAGCGCTCGCACACCCGCCAAAGCCAGCATCACTGTTCATCATACATCCTCCTGCGGGTACTAACTGATGCGTTGAACTAACAGACTAGCACACTGTCGCGCACATGCGTTTATGTTATCCGGTACTACCGAAGTTCCAGATAATCGATCACCGACATAAGATACGTGGACTATTACACAGAGACCTTCCCTCCACCCCTTCATCCGAGGGTGAGCATGAGCAAACATAAACCATCCACGCGTAATCCCGCTGGCGGGATACACTTAAACTACTGTGCCAGATTCATCGTCGCAACATCACATGCAGCTCTCGTTTTTTGGCCCGTGCGGCAGCCTTGAGTATCCGCTCTGCCTTCCTGGGCGCTCTACAGTCACGAATCGGGTACAATTGGATCCCTGAGAGCAGCTGCGCTGGGCGCACGCGCGGCAGGGTGTCCTTGAGACGGGCCGGGGCAGAGGGGGAGGCGAGGAAGGCTGTGAGCTGGCCAACGCCGTTGTCGGTCATAAGCGAGCTGAGCGGGATGTGCTGGTCGGCACTGTCGCGCCAGCGGCAGACGGCTACCTTGATACCTCTGCCCGATTCGTAGACGTCGGCGATCTCGACGATCTCCTTAATGAGTCCGTCTGCCGGGTCGACGAGCCTTGGGTCGTGCCTGGCGATGGTGTTCAGGCTCGTAAGGACGCGGCGGCCGCGAGTACGCGAGCTGATGGGCTGGTCGTCGCATTCGAGCCAATCTTCCCGCTTGCGATCGCCACTGACAGTGAGGCCGCTGGCTCTGTATGCAGCGCACATACGAGCAGTGGCGCCAGGCAGAGGCAGCGGTGGTCGCGGCAAACCGGCGTGTTGTCGCCGCCGGCGGCGGAGCACGCTGCCGATGTCGCGGAAGCTGCTACGCACCGCATCGTTGGTCCAGAACTCGTCGGATATATCACGAGAGCGATCGACTATGAAAATAATGTGATTCAAGTTTTTATAGGCCGTGACCGTCACAGACCTAAAAGCCATAACATGTTGATCAGGCTGATGAAACCACCTAAGATAACCAAGTAACCCAGACGGATCAGTGTACGCGATCAGGTATATGGACGGAAATCGGCTTCTTTCCGGAAGAACAGACAGTATTTTTGGCCAATGGATCAGTGTTTGCAACCGGCCTAGTCTGGCTGTCGGAGGGTTGTGAGCGTGTCGAGAAGAATAGTGCCGACTTAGATCGACATTACAAGACTAAGCATCAGAAAACAGGGAGGGTGTTCAACAGGTTTTAAGAGCTCTCGTGTCCCGCAGCATTGTGTATTATATTGCTGTAATAGACGAATTAGCCATTTGGAGGTCTCTATGAACTCTGGAAATTTTCACTACAGAAGTGTCAAGATTGTTATGGGTGTCTTGATGAGCCAAAGTTACATTTGTTCAATTCACTTCAACGTGGACCTGACACAGAGCAATCGCCTTAGCCTCCGGGTCTTCCTCTATAAGACCAACGCCGCAACCGTTAAATGGCCGAGCTACCGCTGCGAAGACGCACTCGAGACGTTTGACTATATCATACTCGACTGCGACGCCCTTAGGATCAGTCGAACCCGAATCTGGACAAGACTAGGACTCGCTCCGCCGTCGACCCGCAGCGAACTCGCATCGCTCCTAGAGAAGCCACGCATTAGCATGGTAATTATACGATGGGTCCTGGACCAAGGGCTCCTCCCGCACTATGAGATGGACAGACTAGAGACGGATGAACAGCTCCTCCGCATGACAGAAGCACGAGACGAAGTTACGAAGGCACGATGAGCTGCGACAGCGCAGCGGGAGAGTAGCAGGAAACAGGCGGCCGCGGACGACACCAGACGTGCGGCAACAGCCTCGAGGGCAACAACCTGGCGCTCACGCAGCGCTATCCCGGTGGCGGCGCGACCACGGGCGGCACGAGCAGGTACAGCGCCCGCGCAGCGATGTCGAGACTAGTGCTCCCACTCAAATCTCTCTCTCTTTCTCTCTTACTACTCTCACTCTCCGTCTCTCTCTCCTTGGCAAGGTTGGTCGGTAAGCACCAACATTTAGACGCGATGACACCTCAGCGTAGGCGCCACTAGGACGCACCTTGAACGCAGCGTGTGGGGTTTTTAGTCCAGCCTTCCGGCAGGTTTTTTGCTACACGATAGACTCAAAGGCTCGCTCAACCTTAGACCAGGCATAGCGTACTACGAATGATAATAATCATTCCATCCTGGCGCAACTACTTTGACAGCGACATCGCCACCGGCAAGACATGGTGGCATTGTAACAATAGCGAAGACCAGTGCCTACTGTCCTAGGGCGGGTGAGGGTTCTTCTGATCGTGGCTAAAACAACCACCACGACCAAAGGGAGTTCACCGCTTGCCAGTTTCGGCGGGATGTCCGGCGAGCTGCACTCTGCGCTGAGGCGCAGAGTGAGGGGATTCCTAGGTGCGCGCACCTTGAGAAAGTGATGGGGGAGCCAGCTACACCAACAACGAATTGTTGGTGCAACACTTGTGAGGTTTCTTCTGATCAGGGCATATTGAAAAGAGTGGTCAGGACGTCTTGCAGTCAAAAGGGTGTAGGAAAATGGGTTTCTGAAAATGGGTGTGATGAAGGTGTGTTGGTGTGAGTCTAGGTCTGCGTGCGTGTCTATGGAAAATCAACGTAAGGTCGTCCAGGACCTATAAATACATAAAAGCCCTGCGCAAAACCCTGATCTCTGTCCGCCCTGTCCTGTCACACTACCAGAAAATTAAAGGAAAGAATGACCATTCGAAATGGTTAGGTAGTGTTTCCCTTACTCATGAATTATGCGAATCGTGGGAGTGAAGAGATAAAAGCTGACTGTCTAGCGTAGGAAGTCCGTTATACTACTGTAAATTTGCCTCTCTTCTTCGGCGTGACTTTAGCTCTTATTGAAAGAGCAGCAACCAGTTATCGGTGTTACGACCGACGACCGTCGCGCAGCTGAACCTTAGCAACCACTTACAGAACTCGCGTCTACGTACCCGGGTTGCGGCCTCATCCCGCAGCCGCCTCTTCTGTCCCTTTTCAAGCACACAAAGCTCTGCCCATGAAATCCGCAAGCTTGGGAACAGACTCAGACATGTGGTCATACAGATCGATATGCCCCAGGCCCTTGATCACAAACAGCTCCTTCGGCTCCCTCGCCCGCTCGATCGCCATCCTGCTGTACCGCCCCGTGTCCGCCGGGTCGCCGTCGTTCCCTTTGTCCGCCTCGCTGCCGATGATCATCAGCAGCGGCCGCGGCGAGATCCAGTCGATAAAGGCGAACGAGTCGTACGAGGCGATCGTGTCCAGGCTCCGCGCAAGTTGCAGGTTCGCACATCTCGGGTGCTGTCCGCGGGGGGTCTGGTAGTAATCCGCGGCCTCCGCGAATGTGTCGAGGATGCTGATCGTCGTGGGTGGGTTGCCTCTCGCCTCCGAGGTGCGTTCTCTGCCCGCCCAGACAAGTCCGGGTTGCAGAAGCGCCTGGTCTATGGCGCCGGAGGGATCCTTCATGCTGTTCCGAGTCATGGTGCCCACACAGACGCCGTTCACAGTAGCCACGGCTTTGATGCGCTGGTCCGTCTGCGCGGCGAAGATCGAGAAGCCCCCGGATGAGCAGATCCCAACAGTGCCGATTCGTTCGGGGTCGACTTCCCCATCGAGGGTCGAGAGAAACGACACGGCGTTTCTAAAGTCCTCGACTCTCTGATACGGGTCTTCCAGGTAGCGAGGCTCTCCACCGCTCTCCCCGTAGTGGGCAGCGTCAAACGCGAGAGTGATGAAGCCCTGGGATGCGAGGGACCTGGCATAGAGACCGGATGTCTGCTCCTTGATACCGGTCCCGGGGTGGCCGACAACAATGGCAGCTTTTTTGCGGTCTGGTGCGCCAGCAAGCGGATGGTAGAGGTCGGCAACGATGTTGATACCTCGGCTGAGGAAACTGATTCGACGAGACTCAGACATGGCGAGCTTAGAGGCGAGCAATGATACTCTGGAGTGTTCGAACTGCTTGAATAATAACTTTTCATTCTATTTGAGAGCAGGCCCGATGGTACTCTTTATAAGTCTTTGGCCGATCGTGGAAAGTATGCTATGGTACGTACAAATTGCCGACACGTTGACTCCCTGTACGCTCGCTCTAACAGACGGGCCAAGCGGAGTTACCGGAGTGGGGTGCAGAGCTGAACGCCACGGACTTTCCGAGACCCTTCGACCACCCACCTACATCTGAGCCGGCACTGGCTCGCTGTTCCGGACTCGAGAATCGAAGGTCTGCCTTCATATTTATCTGAATGTTATAAGCAGGCTGACATGGCTCAGCTCACCTAGTGCACTCGAGGCTGCATCACAAGTTTTGTGCAGGCACATGCCAACGGCCACCGCCATCTCTTCAAACATACCACAACAAACAGCCCTCGTACCCGAAAATACTGCTCTAGAGGTCATCTCCTTCAGACATGCACAATACTCTGATCGTAAAGCCGTAGCTGTTTCATTCCTCATTACTGTGAATGCTGCCAAATCCTGCAGCAGAAGCTGGCTCCCGCGCCGGGCTGCGAGTCCGCCCGGCACTCCGAGCTACTCCAATTGTTCCCCTCACGCTAAGGGCGCGCCAGGCAGGCGGCCGTCGATGTCGGTAACTTCAATTGGTCGCGCCTGCCTCTAACTTAGGCTCTAGCTCCATTCCTGGGCCATGTTCAAATACGCGGTGGCTGGGCTGCGTTGCGTTGTTGCCCGCGCAAAACACGCCCACACGGCAGGATGATTATCTGCTTCATAGCGGAAACGTCCCACTCCCGGCTCACATCCGAGTCCACAGAGTACGCAAGCAAGAACAGCACTCGACGGGTGTTGACAGTTGTGCGATGGAACCGCTGGGCTACCGTGCACGGATGCCAGTTGCCGGGCATCATGATGTGCCCGGCACCCCGAGGCCGCCTAAGCTTACAAAGCCAGCTGAGCACGCCGGAGACTTTATTCATCTCTCTTGATGACAACCACTGGCCAGGTTGCAAGTGCCGTGGCACGTGAAATAACCTCGGGCGATGGTGCAACCGGCCTGCTGTAACACGGCAGTGCAACGACCTAGGACCGATAGCGGATTGTTTGGGCTCCGAGGCAGGACAAACAAAGCCGCAGTGTTAGGCCAGGGACAAGGGTCATGGGACAGTTACGTAAGCAAGGGACCTTAGTCATCTTGCAGGAAGCCGACGCTTGACAGTCGGCTCGCTGACACTTATATGTCGGCACTGCGACAGAAGGTTGTCGGCCACCCAACAGAAATCTGTCGCACGACCGACGACTCGTCGTCGGCACGATGAAGGAAAAAGGGGTATACTGCAGGAGGATTTCCTAGACAGACAGTTATTACCTTTGTACTTCAGCGATTAATCTTAGTATCATTCTCACCCAACATTTGAACCAGTCACTCAATTGTCCGAGAGTAGTATCTCTTCCAAGAGACACAACAACCCGAGAGAGAACGACATTCGATAAGTGATATTGCCTTGGCTTTACCTACCTAGCAGGACAGCAACCCCGAAGCCCGACTTACGGTTGACCCCGGAGGTCGGATCGTGACACCCAGGCAAGAAGGGGGTCCTACTCGCATATTATCTTGCTCGCCAGGAGAAGCTGAACAAAAGCAACATCGCCGCAGGCTTCAAAAGCACCAGAATCTGACCAGAGAATAAGCAGAAACCGACAAGGTCCCGGTGGACGGTAGACGGTGAGGAGGAGCTACCTGCAACTACCGAAAGCACTTTTCCGAGCCAGATTTTTTGACGCCCTTTCGTACAATTACCGTCAAAACACCACAAACATCTCGCGATGTGCAGCAAATGCATATAGCTGATTCGTTGCGATCCTGCACTGGCGACAGCTACCTGCAGGAAGCTGTTCCAGGTCTTCTGGAAGGCACTTGGATACTTCAAACATCCCCCGCACCGCCGCAGAACACCAAAAAGAACGGCCCGAAGCTGCATTAGAGGCTTCCAAGCCTACTAAACCTAGAAAAGTCGAACCAGCCCCAAACAAGGAGTTTATTACGGTTGTTGAGCTGCAGCGCGCAAAGCGGCAGTTGCGCAGAGAGCTGGGGTCGGATATCAGCGAAAGCAGCGACGACGAGGTAGTAGCTGTTGAGTGACAGTGATGAAGAGAGTTGCATGGAGGTGCTAGCCAATTGATTGAAGCTTTTTCAACGACTGGTAGTTGAGTTATTGCAGAGTTAAATGAGATTGGTGATGCCCTCATGCGTCATTGGAAGATGGCCGCCAAGGGGGGGGGTGGCCGCCAGGGCGGGTCTCGACTTAACCTGACGCGCACAGGCACACAGTCAGCCCCTTACTGAACAACCACTCACGTGTGAACAGCTTCTTCTAAGGGGGGTTGGGAAAAAGCAGCAGGGGCCCTAGGAAAAGGCGAGCAAGCGGCATGGGTATGGGCATAGGATACATGTGTGTCTATCCATAGAGAGGCAGCGACATGAAGGGTGGTGGTCTTTGAAATGGGCTGAGCAATTAGTCCCGAACCACGTCGGAGGATTAGAAGCCGGGCAGTATATACAGAGAAAAGGAGAAGGGAATATTTTGGCAACGACGAATACAATATAAGAGAGCGTCACGACATGTTGAAAGAATACAAAAGGGCATTTTGGCGCAATCACGTCTACATTACATCGGCAACAGAGCACGGAAGAACTCGGGTCTTTTGATTGAATCATTTCATTTTTTTTATTTTTTTTTTGGCTAATCATTCAAAGATCAATCTTTGACATGTTCAGATCTCGACCTATGCAGTTAAAATCAAATCGCTTGTGATGCTTTCGTAAAACGGCAACTCTGGCCGTGGCGTCTTTCCTGACGCTGTGTGGGCTTCTGTTGTGACTCGCGGTCATCTGCCAGCCGGCTGAAGTCCATGCAAATGTTTCTAGTGACCGTCGCGATTTGCGATGAGCCCTCGTTGTCGGGGTGCGGTACTCGGAACGATGCCCCATGCACCCTGATATTGTTCGTAGATTGCCGGGCGACGACCGAAGCGATGAAGGTGAATGAATGGACCGCTCGCTTGTGGGAGGTTTCGTCCCATTCATTCAGCATGGTACCTGAGAACCCTTGGAGTGCGTAGCCTCACGTCGTTCGGGGCCTCGCTGATATGGCGTCGCAGCACAGCAGCTGATCGCTAGGTGCGGGACGCCAACGTCCGTGGAGGTGCCCAGCCGATGAGCGCACTCCAGGCCTCTAGACCTGTGCAACCACTGCGAACCTCAAATATCGCGGTGGCCGCTGCTCAACCGTCGCCGGAACCATCCTCGCTTCCGAGCACAATGATTGCAGGATGAAGACTTCATCGTGATCGCTGGCATTGTTCAAGTCGAGGGTAGGACCTGAGCACGGTTGGCTGTCGGCGTTCTCCTCTGTGATGGGATCGCTGTACATTCCTCACGTGTACCGTAAAGATGCCCAAACACCGAGTGCGATGCCAACAGCCAGCAAGGTGGCGAAGACAAGGCGGATCCGGACAGTGAACATCCTTCGCGAATGGAACTCATTCAGCATCGTCTTCATCGTGGTGGTCTCGTCCTCCTGGGGAAACGGGAAGTCCGGGATGGGCTCTCCAAAGAACGAGCACAGCGGCTCCCACCCACTGCCCAATTTGTACTCGAGTAGTCGTTCTGCGGGCACCTTTTCTCGGATCGTGTTGTAATGTGCCTCGTACGCTCCCCTCATATTCTTCAGTATGGCCTCTCGTGTGTCTGCCTGGAAGTATTTGGCGAGTAGTTGCCGTGCCGTCCCGTGGTCGGATCTGTTCGCTATTGGCTCGAGGAACCTGGAGAACAGATGACCGGAGGTGGAGAAGAGCGGCGTGATCAGGAGCTCGTCAGGGTAGGGTTAACGTAGTTCACAAGCAAGCGGGCCACACAAGCGAGCGGGCCACTTCTTATCGCTGCTTATGTAATGATTTTCCCACCTTTATAACTTCTTTATCTTAAGAGATATAACGTAATCCACGGGTCACCCGGCCACACGGGTCACCCGGCCACTTTTCAGGTACTCGTACGACAATGTATAAGATAATTTAACCACAACGCCTTAAATCAATTGAAACTATGAGGAATCCTCTTCTTCAGAGGCAGATACAACTTTCTGACACGTACGAGCATTATGGCCGGGCTCGCCGCAGACGCCACATCGTCGCGCGCGCGTTTCTGGCCTCCTCGTACGACCAGTATTCTGACTCGTTTCCGCCCTTAACTGCTCCGTCGCGTCGATTTGAGCCTTCAAATCTTTTGCCTGATCAATTGTTAGGGACCCTCCTTTCTGTAGCTGTTTTCTTTTCGTACGACGACGGCGGCTAAGGCGGTCGTTTGCATCTCGAAGTTCGGCGAGGTCATAGCGCATAAGGGTCTGCTCGTGTACCATCATTGTGATTCCTTTATTAAGCTGCCGCAGGCTCTCAATAATAGACGAAGGAGAGCTATTCTGGTGTCGTACGATGCGATTTTTAATATACTCTGTCTGCGATTCGGCCTCAATTGGGTTATTCGGCGTCTTTGAAACCCAAGGGGGTGGCAGTCCAGCAGAGGAACCTGGCGGTGTTGGCGTGTGAAACTTCACATCCAGCTGCGAAATTACATAATTCGGGTCGTACGGTACTAGGCCAGTTGCTCTAAAGCCTGCCTGGATGTTTGACTTTGTTATCGCAGCGTCGTACGCCTTATAAAAGGCTGGGAGGAAGTCCTCCTTTGAGATGTGGGTAATATGCGCCCGCATAAGACCCTCGATTTCTTTACCGTACGCCCGTTTGAGAGGGCTAAAGCACCCAACATCGAGAGGCTGGAGCTTATGTGATGAATGAGCAGGCATACAGAGCGTCACAATATTCTGTCCCTTGCAGTAGAGCTCGAAATCGACGGAATGGTGGCTCTCGTGGCCGTCGAGGATAAGGAGGCGGTAGGTGCCCTTCGTACGACTCTTCGTATGGAAATCGAAGTGTTTTACCCATTCTAGACCTCTCTCGTTCGTCGTCCAGCCGTTATCTGAAAGCGCGATTACCCAGTCGGCCGGTAGAGGGCTATTCGCGGTCCAGGAGTCGAGGTGGACCTTCCCTGCGAATATGATATATGGTGGGATCGAATAGCCGTACGACGCGATGCCCTGGATTACTGTAACCCATTCCTGATTGCCTTGTTGTACGGCTCTTGGCCTACCGCGTCGGTCGGAGGTCGTAACGACAGTCTCGGCGGAGATCTTGCCCATCGCGAAGCCCGTTTCGTCAAAGTTATAGATGTCGTCATCGTGGATCCCGTATTTCGCGACTATGTTTCGTACGAGCTCAAACCACGCGCGATACGCGTCCGGATCTTCGCAAAGGACCCTCTGGTAATCGATTCTTCGATTAAAACGCGTACGGAGCTCTGGTCGTCGTCGTACGAAGGTTGAGGCCCAGTTCGTCCCGACGCGTCCCGCGTCGCGTTCGCGGAGTAGTCGATCCGCCATTTCTCGCACACCACTTAAGCGCGGCGGAAACGATCGCGAATCTAGGTCGATTATGTATCGTACGATACTGTCCTCTTCGTATGAGGTCAATTTCTGGCAGGATGGTCGGATATCGCGTTTTGGCTGTACACCACGTCGTCGGTCTTGGAGGGTCGTACGAGGGACTTTGTAGATCTGCGCAGCCTTTCGTACGCTTAATTTTGGGTCGGATTGAAGCGCATTTAGCGCAAGAATAAGATCACTTTCAATTGATTGTGGTGGCATAGCTATTCGTGGAGAAAATGAGGAAAGAAGAGAAGTGGCTTAAATTGGACGAAAGTGGCCGGGTGACCCGTGTGGCCGGGTGACCCGTGGATTACGTTAAAGGTCTAGTTAAGTTTATTCGTAAACGATAAGAATAATAAAGCTAGTTACACTAAAATTCAAGATCTAAATACTGGTTTAAGTAGTAAATTAAGAAAAGTGGGGGACAGGCTACATAAGTTTCTAGTTTAAGCGTAATATATTTACTTTAAGAATTATATATCTTAGATCTTAGTAGATTATGCTTATCGTTTACCAATAGAATTCATTTTAGCTTTATAACTTCTAAAATAAAGAAGTTATAAGGGTTTAAAAATCCCTATATTAGCGGCGATAAGAAGTGGCCCGCTCGCTTGTGTGGCCCGCTTGCTTGTGAACTACGTTAACCCTAACCCTAACCTACCACCGGAACTTGACTGTAAGCGCAGTCAACTTCCTGCCGGAATGACGGTCAGGGAGCGCTGCGTAGGGCAATTCAGGGGCTTAGAGCAGTGGTCTACGTGATTCAGCGGTTTGGCGATGTAGAGATTCAGACGGTTCGACCACCATTGTTGATATCATCAATTGAAGGCTTAGCCAGTTCTTTTGGTAGGAGCTTCTGTGTAGCTGGAAAAGGCGATAGTGATATGAATGAATCCAGCTTACCCGATGTGAGTCGGCTAAGCTGAGAGAGTGTATCCAGTGTGCCTCAGTGTGCTCAATGATCTTGGCAACTGAGCTCACTGAGCGCCTGCTCTATTGGCCTCGTATCTTGTTCCTCGTAATGGCTGCCCCGCGTCCCGTGCGTGGATCCAGTTCTGCTGGCTTATCCGGGACACTTGATCAGGCTGCGTCCCCTCTCGCCTGCCCAGTGGAACTCACTCCCTGTCTCTCGTCTCTCACATTTATTATCTTCGTCTCCAACCTAATTTTCCCCCTTTAATTAATTACCCAACTACTCGCTCTCTCCCCAATATGGGCTCACGACAGTCGCGCCAGTCAGCTCGAAGGAAAACTCCATCCCCACATCTACGTGGTGGCCCCTCACCTGGTAGCCGTCGTACATAATCAGCTTCCGGGGTGTGTTTGCCACGACCAGAGCAACCTCCTCATCGGTGATCTTGGCCGTCACGGACCCGGCCCCGTCGACGAGCTCGACGTAGCGGACCGTTCCGTCGTAGATATTGCGGACAGCCATGGCGGCCGTGTAGGAACCGCTCGAGTAGGTGGTGTTGATCTTGACGCGGACCGTGACCTCCTTCGACCCAACTGTTCCGCGCGTGACGAGATGGATGAGGTTGGCGCCCATGTACCGCGCCGAGCGGCCGTCTTTGGGCTTATAAGTGTTGACGACGGTTCCGTTGACGCCGGTGGCCGACCCGGTCCGCTCGATGTTGTCGAACGTCATCCACCAGCGCTGGCTGAGCCAGGCCTGGCTCGCCTGTGCGTGGCCGATGTCGACGTGCGCCATGCGGGTCCAGTAGCGGCCGAAGACTTCGCCGACGGTGATGTTGTTGCTGTCCGGGGCACTGTCGAGGACGCGCTGCAGTGTGTGCAGAGGGGTCTCGTTGGCGTTTTCCGGATACTGCACCATCAGTTGCCTCATGGCGTCGGTGCCCAAGCCGGGAATGTGATCCGGGTTGTTGGTAAGGTATGTGAAGAAAGGCCAGGCCTGGTAGTAGTTCTGTGTGCCGTCGGGGGTAGCGTCGACGATGACCCGGTACGACTCGCCCACGACCCTTCCCAGCTCTATGTTTGTGAACCAATCCCGCCCGCTCTGGTTGTGCCTCGCCCTGGCGGCCTCGCACAGCGGCGACATGACGTACATGTCCGCGACCCAGTTGGCGACCGTCTCCCACCAGGACCTGGCGTTCTGTTCCTGCTCCCATGCCCGCTGGTGGAAGTGCAGCGCGTGACCGTACTCGTGGCTCAGGAGGAATGCATCGTTCAGGTAGGTGTCCTCGACCTGGATCCAGGAGGCGCCGTGCTCTCTCGCCACGTTCATCACGCCTGCGACCCGGCCGTCGCCGATCTTTGGCACCGCGTCGATGTTAGTCTTATAGTAATTGCTGAACCGCTCCTGGCCCGGGTAACCCCGGTTCAGGTAGTACGACAAGCCCGTGGAGCGCCAGCCATGGTCGCCGATGAGGCAGTCAAAGGTACCCTCTAGCGTCCTGAGGGCCTCGTCAACGGCGGAGATCGGGCTCCTGCTGGCGTTGTAGAAGAGCCGGAAGTGGGCCGAATCTCTGTAGGTACTGCCGCCAGGCCCCGCGTCGGGCTGCGGGGGGAAGATCTCCGGGGGCGGGCCCGGCGGGATGGGGGGTGCTAGGGTACCATTCCCTGGTGGGTTGAGATCGTATGGCGGTTCCGGTTCCGTACCATTGACCGGCAGGGTGTCATTGGCGGCTAGAACAGACCTGGCAAATAATGCACAGTTTGTTAGCGGGGATGTGGTTTCCGCCCGAATGCTTGGCCGGCCGCGCGAGGGATGTATCGCATGCCCGGAGGCGCCGGTGACGGCTTGGAGTAGAAGTGCGAGAAGAACTTGGGTTGACAGAGCCATCGTGGGCGACTTCCAGCTACGCTAGCACGTGCTCACGGCTCGTTGAAGAGGGTTGGGAGATGGAAAAAGGCAGTCTGGTAGGTAGGATGAAGCCTTTGGAGCCCAGCTTTTAACATAACGTCGAGAGGTAGGTGAGTCATTAAGATTTCTATGTTACGTGTATTCAAGGATCCATTTCTTCTCCAGCCCCGTTCGTATTGTTCCCCTGGTTTTGGTACGCTTAATTTAAGTAAACAGGCCCATTTTCATGCAAAATCGGGCCTCGACGAATGACAGACGAATACAGTGCATTAACCGAATGTCATCCCATTGCCGATCGCTCGGCCTTGCCTAAATGCGACAAATACCACAGCCCCTTTCTGCAGCCCCACGCGAAGATTGGCAGCGTCATGCGACCCATCGGTCTCTCACAACCCTGGCTTCCAAGCAACAGGCGGTCGCAATGACGGAGCTCGTGATTATGTAATGATCATCCACGCAATGATCCAACTCCGGGGATTGGCACCGGGGAGCGTGTGACACATCACCCGCACCATCAATTCAAATAAACCTCTCACATTGCCCTCATGGCGACTCGCTTTGACCTCCCCCTTTCCCACATAAGCCCGCGGACATACGCGCCACCCACCAAGGTCCAGGTCAGCCGCCCTTCGGGATCCCCGCCGGCACGCCTGAGAATGTACGGTATGCAGGTCAAGTACGAAAATCCCGACGCTTCCGCCCTGGGCTAGAAACAATGTCCTGCCGCTATGGGGTGCTGTCGCGTTCAAGATCTGGTCCCTGAGCTCTCGAGCTGTCCACCAGTCGGCTTCTTCGTGTATACGGCCCGAGCGGCCGTCACGAGAAGTCAGAGCTTTATCTCGACCTGTCTTCACAATTGTGTCCTCCTCGCCCTGGATTTGTCTCCTCCAAGGAGTATTGCAGGACTCGATCAACCACATCAGACACGGCAGAGAAGTGCTCCCGGGCCTCACTTCGACGGCCCTGGACCGTTGGCTCAAATCCCAAGCCAATCTCCTATTTGGCAGCCGAAACGTGCTTGTGCCTAGCTAGTTCTGACATGCCAACCGTTATTGTCAATAAGAAGGGAAGGATCGCCGCGCCCATCTTTGCCAGTGGGTTGGTTTTAGGCATCACGTTCTCATCCGGCAACATATCCATCGCCTATACTTTGACAGCAGCGTTGTTGTCCCCGTCCCTCGGATATTGAGACAAATCACACAAACTCCACACAACACAACCACATCATCCAAGATGAAGGTCACTCCCCTCCTCCTCCTCTCGCCCCTGGCCGCCCACGGCCTCACTATCCTCGAGCCCAAGGGCGAGGTGATCCCCAACTCGTACATTGCCGTCCTGAAGCCCCTCTTCGGCACCGCGAGCGTCGACAGCGTGGGCGCAAGCATCGAGCAGTCCATCGCCGGCGCCGCCACCACGGCCGGCACAGCGCAGGCGACCACGGAAGACCCCATCTCGCTCGGCAGCTTCGTCGCGATCCCCCTCAACGCAACAAAGGAGGCCGTCAAGGCCCTATCCGGCCTCGCGCAGATCGCCTACATCGAGCCCAACTAGAAGGTCAAGACCCAGGCCGTCATCTCCCAAAAGGCCCCCGAGAACTGGGGCCTCGCGCGGCTCTCGAGCCGCACCCCGCTCGCCACGTCGTACAACTACGACGAGCGCGCGGGCAACACGTCCTTCGCGTACATTATCGACACGGGCATCAACGTCAAGCACAGGGACTTTGAGAAGCGCGCGAAATTCGGAAACTCGTCCATCGCGGGGCAGACGGGCGACGGCCAGCGCCACGGCACCCACGTGGCGGGCATCGTGGGCTCCAAGACGTACGGCGTGGCCAAGAAGGCGACGTTCATCGCGGTGAAAGTGCTCGACGACACGGGCAGCGGCACCATGACGACCGTCATCGAGGGCCTGCAGTGGGCGCTGCAGGACGCGCAGAAGAACAAGCGCGTGAAGAAGTCGATCGCCAACATGTCCCTGGCAGGCAGCCGGTCGCAGGCCATGGACGACGCGATCCAGGCCGCGACTGTCGCGGGCCTGCTTATCGTCGTCGCCGCGGGTAACAACAACACCGAAACTGCGGGATTCAGCCCCGCGGCCGCGCCGGGCGCGTGCACCGTCGCCGCGACGGATATCAGCGACCGCCGCGCCGGGTTCTCCAACTGGGGCGCCGTGGTGGACATTTTCGCCCCCGGCGTGGACATCGCGAGCACGTCCAAGGACGGCGGGTCGGTCCGGATGAGCGGGACGAGCATGGCCAGCCCGCACATTGCCGGGCTCGCGGCGTACTTGCTGAGCATCGGCAAGTACAGGGCGCCCGTCGATATGTGCAACTACATGAAGGGGCTGGCGACAAAGGACGTCGTGACGGACCCCATGGGGAGTGTCAACCTGCTCGCGTACAACGGGGCCGTGCTGGCCAAGAAGAAGGGCACCGCCTGAGAGTGTTGTACATGTAGTCGTTGTTTCGTGCGAGAAGGCCCTCCCTGGCTGGTTCAAAGACAATTCTTGTATATATCCTAGGGAGGTAGTCACAATCACCCAGATTTCGTCAACACACAGGAATACCAAGTTCTGAGCACACTAGTGATTGTTCGCGGCCTGCATCGCCACCAAGCCCGATACGAACAAGTACGCGACGAACATTGCGTGTCTTCTCTTCTCTTTGTCAATCTCCGCGGTTCGCGATATATCAGTGCTGTTCCAGGCCACCCGGCAGGTTCGTGGACTCCCAAGACTAGACTCATTTGCTGTCTTCTCTGATTAACGAGCCAATGGGCCGATCGAGCGCCCAACAGTGGCTGTTGAACTGGGTCGACAGAACATTTGAAGGGACAAGAGGCACAAGGATGCATGTTGCAATGTACATCTTCATTCTTATTTACAATCTGCATGTCAGACAGACATCATGTGGCTGGACGATGTCACACCACATCCCTGATGGCTGTCCCGTGTCCCTGATTCCGGGGGTCCAAACTCGCGCAGCCGGGATACTTCTCAACCATCTACAACCTCGGCCGCAGCGCCCTCTTGGCAGCACTAATCACACCCGTCGAGTTACCAGCAGCGGGGACCAGAGGCAGAACCGTCAGCACCGGCGCGCTCCACACGTCCCAGTCCGCAGCGACGCTGGGCTCTCCAAACGGCCGCAGCGCTGCGACGCGCATCCGGTACCGCCCGGGTTGGATCTTGCCCGTCTGGTTCGCGCTGTCAGGGAACCCGTCGTCGTTACCGTTGCTCTCGCCGCCCGCGGACCCGCTGGTCGTCGCGAGCCGCCCGAGCCACATGTACTGCTTAAAAATGTCGCGCGGGAGGTTATACCTGGGAAATGCGAAGACGTCGGACTCGTTGTCCCGGGCCGGGTCAAAGTACGACGCCTTGCCAGAGAAGGTCCACGCCGCGACCGAGCCGACGTACCCGTTGCGCCCGGGGACGGGGGGGTACTCCCACTGCTTGGCGTCCACATCGGCGGCTGTCTCGGTTGAGCCTTCGGCACCGGCCTCGTAGATGTCCCAGCGCACCTCGGCGGTGCCGTAGCTCGTCGATACGACGAGCACGGGGAAGTCCTGGACGTCGCGCGCGAGGTCAAAGGTGTAGTTGCTCTTCTGCTCGACGGGCACGCCGCTGCCCGAGGTGAGGATCTTGGGCGTGCCCTGGGGCCGGGCAAAGACGCCCGGGACGACGGCCTTGATGTCGGCGGCCGCGCCGGCGTAGGGGATCGCGAGGGTGTGCTGGCCGGTCTTGTCGTTGCTGGCCTTTATGATGACGCGGCCGCCGTAGAGCGGGATGCTGGCGGCGTCGACGCCCGTCGGGACGGAGAAGGTGAAGTTGGCAAAGCCAGTCTGGCCGGGGGCGAGGGTCAGGGAAGGCGGCATGGCGACCTCCGGGACGATGCGAAGCGGCTTAAAGTCAAAGTACCCCTTGAACGACTCCCTACCGAAGCCGGGCTGGCCCTCGATACCTGGCGTCCATGAGTTGAAGCCCGCGGCGGGCTCGAGACTGAACTCGTACGTGACTGGCTCTGGTCCGGTGTTGGTCAGCTGCGCGACCTGCTCAGCGTTGAAGTGCGCCGTGTCGTTGAGGGCAAACTTGCGCGACTCGAAGGCGAGCTCGGTCGTGGCGGCGAAGATGCGACCCGCGTGAAGGCCGCCCGCGCCTATCTGCACGGGAGGAGCGAGGAAGTCGGCGCTGACGGACCCGTTGAGCCCGTCGACCCAGGGGGCAGAACGGGCTGTCGACATGATGCGCGCTGACAGCTGCTTGGCCCAGTCCGGGTTGCCGCTCTTGCGCCCGCCGTACTTACCGACCCAGAGCGCGGCGACGCCTGCGACGTAAGGGGTGGCCATGCTGGTGCCGCTGAGCACCCGGTAGCCGCCGCCCGTGTAGCTGCTGAGCACCTTAACTCCGGGGGCGGCGACGTCGGGCTTCATCTGCATGTCGTAGTTGGGACCCCACTGGGTGAAGGCGGCCGGTCTGCCGGCGCCGTTGGCGTCGCGGAGCCCGACGAACCGCGTCGTCTCCTTGTCGAAGCTCGCCGTCACGCTGCTCTGGTTGCCGGCCATGAGGACCTTGACAATGGCCTCGCCCGCGGCGGCGTCGATGACGGCGACCTTGGTCGGCGCGCGGTTGGTGGGTGGCACGTACGGGGTCGCATTGTCCTGGTAGAAGAGGATGTACGGCGCGTTGAGCGAGGCGAGGTTGGCCTGCTTGGTGTAGAACGGGCAGCCGCCGTTGCGGACGAGGAGGATCGACTCAGGGGTCAGTCCCGCCGGGGCGGTCGCGACAGGCTGGCACGCGTCGGCGGCCACGGCCGGGTCGAGAGTCAGGGGCACGATGGGCCAGCCGGCAATGGTGTCCGGAAAGAAGTCGGGGCCCTGGCGGCCGCTGGCGGGCAGGTATGCGGCCTCGCTGTTCTGTGCGGCCGTGGTGTTGCTGCCCGACTTGAAGGAGATGGTAAAGGGGTACGCAGGTACCATGTCCGGGGCCGTGGCGGCGACAGTCAGGACGTTCTCACCAGCAGCGCCATTGGACATGAGGAACGCCCCGTCCTCGCCGTCGTTGCCGCCGGCGACGGTGACAAGAACACCGCGGTCGACCATCCTCGACGCCAGCTTGGCCCACGCGCTGTGGGTGAAGCCGCCCTTCTCGCCGACCGACGCCGTGATGATGTCGGCGCCCGAGTCAAAGGCCCTCAGGAAGCCCTCGATGACCATCTCCTCGTTGCTCTGCCCGTACGCGCCGATGATCTTGTACGCGAGGATCTTTGCCTCGGGAGCGACGCCGACAAACTGCGCGCTGCGGCCGGCGACGATGCCGGCGACGTGCGTGCCGTGGCCAAACTGGTCGTTGGGCTCGTCGTCGGGCTTGGCCGGCGAGTTGGGCCAGTCGCCGTCGCCGACGAGGTCGTAGCCGCCAATGACCTTGTCAGACGGCGACCCGAAGCCGCCTCCGAGCGCCTCGTGCGTCCACTCGACGCCGCTGTCCACAATCGCCACCATCGCGCCGGCGCCCAGGATGCCCTGCTCGTGCAGCTCCGCGACGCCCGTGAGGCCGTGGAACGTGTAGTTGGCCGCCGCCGAGTCGTCGGCGAAGCTGGGCCCTTGCTCGGGCAGGCGCAGCGTCATGATGCTCGGCGTGTACACGGCGGCGACGGGGGCCGAGCCGGTCTGCTCGCCACCGTCGAGCACGCGCGATAGAGAGTCGGCATCGCAGGCGTCGCACTCGACCGTCAGCGCTGGGAAGAGGTCGTGGTCAAAGGTCTTGGCCACGCGCATGCCCGGGGCCGCGGCGACGCGGGCCTTGACACGCTTGCCGCAGCCGAGGGTCTTGAGCTCGACAATGAAGCGCTTTGGGGCATCGGTGGCAGTGCCGGTATTGTTGTTATTAATGTTGTTGTTGGTCGCAGGGGTCGCTGCGTTGACTGCGGTGCTGGCGAGGAGCGTTGCGGTCGCCAGCCCGGCGAGGTTGTTGTTCAGGAACCGCATCTTGATGCAGTGGTCCTCACTATCCGAAAACGAATGTGTGAAACGAGTGTAAAGCTCGTCGCAATGTCGAGCGATGCTAAAGAATGTCTGGATGGTGATGAATCGACTTCCACGCTGACTGAGGTCGGGCAGCCCAGGACATGATATACCCCCCGGCCCCTCGTATTCCGCCCGTCAGTCGAAATGAGCACCACAATGCGACATAGTGATCAATGGCGCACCCCTGTTTCTGCATTGAGCCTGTGTTGGAGTCTCGCGCCTGGGTTTTCTCCACATGTGCCGAACAGCCGCTCAACTGCCGGCGTCATGGGTGGAGCGCGGGTAAGTCACAGGGAAAAGCATACGAGATCTTGGCGGCAACCCTGGCCCCTGGGGACGGACTACGGAGGCACATGACTCGCTGCTTGCCATGTGGAAGTTCTGAAGCACGACCAAGGACACTGACATCTCCTCTCGGGACTGCAAGGCACGATCTGTCGAGTTACATCGATCGACTTCAGCCCTCACAGTTTCAAGCCCTGCTCCGAGGATGCTATTTAAAGCTGGCTCGCAAGGCCCAACCCATATGACCAGACCCTGGGTCAAGCGAAATCGGCAGCACGTGAATTCCTTTTGTGGCTCAATTGATCCAAGCTTTCTGGAGTGCATCTTGCCGTATCCGGAATGGACGGAGCAAATTCGTAACCTAAAAGAGAGCGCGTTTATTTTCTATGCCTGCCGAAAGTTGTTTCTTCCCCTGACCCTCCATTTGAGTACGAGTATCTTCTTTTTCTGTTCATTTCTTTTTTTTTCCCGCCTATGGAAGCTTGCAGCGGATCTCTTTCAATCGCACACGCCTGTTCTCGAGCTGGAGCACTAAACAGGGACATACTATTGCCCCTCGCACTCTTCCTTTTGGGGGGGGCGGACAATACATGACCAGTATTCCGGCCCACCTCAACGGAACGTGCCGCCTCCGGAGCGTGGGCTTGCCAAGACCCGTCGCGGCACGCACGGGGCGCCGGGGGACGTGCTCTTCTACACGAGAATCCCCAACTGCGCGAAGCGGTGGGCACAATAAACAGGACAGCTCCAGTGGAGAAATGGCCGCGAGGTGTCCGGTTTCCTTTGCTCGCCGCCTCGCTGCGCGCACGTGAAGCCTGACGTTAGAAAAGGCTCTTGACGTCGCAGCTTCCCCTGCAGGCTAGCATCCGTATCCGAGCCCACCCTGCTCCTCCAGGAGGCGGCAACATGAGCTGCGATAGGTGACTCCATACACGGGGCAGGCATTCCCCGTTCCTGTTCTCTGTAGAACGGAATATTCTGTGAGTGCCTCTGCCTTTCTCTAAATGAGGCAGGGACACACTCAGGGTAAAACCTGGGCCAGATATGCTTCCTACATGTTTGCCTCCGTGTAACAAAACGTGCATACGTTAGCTCAAACCGCCGCGACGTTAAGAGACCAAAACTCTAGGACGACCATCGGAGCTGTGGAGGAGAACGGGGGTGGTTGTAGTATGCGCCGCGATGGCCGTCGTGTTATTCTAGCCCAGCGAGTAACAGAGCCCTTGCACAGAGCTCCCAGTCTGGCAGCAGCACAACTCCATTTCGCAAATCTGGAAACGCCACTGCCAGGTCCGTGTGCGGGAGCCGCCGGGCAGCACGGAAGGCGATTCTCTCGAGCATTGTGCGGTTCGCGCCATTCGACACACCATTCACGCCATGGCATTATCCGAAATGTCGACGCTCTGCATGATCGGCACGGCTAAGCTGATGCCTACTCAGTCTTTCGGTACATGAGCCCGGGTCCACCTGAACCGAACCGAGCACACTCCCGTGTGGCCTCCCCTGCCGTCCCCGGCCATGGGCGCCAGTGGCGTCCGGCAGCCTCGTCTTCTCGACACACATTGCCGCGCCACCGGCCAAGTTCCTCGAGATCGTGCTCGAATCCGGCGCGGATAGGCACCTCCCCGCGGCCAGGAAGAGGTCCTGTACGGCAGCGCCCGGTCGTCGGAGAAGTCCGCGTCCGACGCCACCGAGAGTTATGAACGCGGTCCCTCCGCTTCCTCGTCCAATCCAGTGCCCCGGGAAGGCGCCAAGAAACAGAGAGCCCGTGCCTCTCCTGTCCGAAAATCGAACTCTACTTCAAAGGTCCACCTCCACGCGGGCAATGACAAGGCTGCGCGACACGCACTTTTAGAGTCTGCCGACGGCAAGGGAAACCGATTACTACAACCTTGGGACGTTCTGTGGTGCCGTTAACGTATGCCATCAGGCCATCTTCCGGGGACAAGCTGATCAACGCGCTAGAGCTACGCAGCAAAGGGCCAAAGGGCGAGGCTAAAAGCAGTACTCACGAGAACAATGGAGGAGTGAAAGAGGTGAAGAGGTGGGAATTAAGAAGGAGAAGATGCATATCAGGCTATGTCCATCAGGAACCCCAAGTCTTCAGGCCAGAAAGACCCGCTCCCAAAAGCCTCGCCCAGCGACCCAGAGTCCTGGTTCCACCAGACCTGCGCAGGTGGCGGTTGTGCTTGTGCTCCGGCCCAGGGGGGATCTCCGGGCCCGGCAATCCTCTGAGGCAGCTCCCTCGGTGTGACCATCTCCGAGTACTCGCCCCGCGGCTCCGAAGCAGCCCGGGAACTCTCGACAACGTCCTCGTCCGCGACGTAGGTCTGGATGCTGCTCGTCAGCTCCGTCGAGAAGGCGGGATCCCGCGTGTCGAATGGAGACTGCCCGTCTCCGGCTCGCACCGGCACGCTCGCGGGCGCCGTTGCTTGCAGTGTGTGGGATAGCACCTGTGTCTGGGCGAACTGCCGCTCCATGTCCTCATGCTGTGTTTTAGCGCGGCATTAGCAAAAAGAAAGATGAAAAAAAAGTGGAAAAGCAGCTTGAAACTAGGGAAGGGCGGCTTACCAGTGGTCGTAAAGTTGTCCAGTACCTCATGAGCCCGCCGGTGAACTGGAGATGGACTCTCGCACGTCCAAGACGCTGCTCGTCAAGCAGTCGAAGCGCCAGACAACGTCGTAACTGCACGGCGGCGCAGACGTAGGCTCCGTATCCAATCATCGGCCACAGTTTCGAGATGGGAGATTGTCGTGCCAGATATTGCTCCGTCATGGTTGTCAGTTTCAGAGAGTGCTCCCATGCGCGCTCCGCTGCGAGCTGCAGCATTGGCTGGCTGAGGATGCGCGTTTGCCCCAGGCAACTAAAGACTGGGACGACCGACGAGTGGAGGTAGAGATTGCACAGCTCGTATAGATAACCAAGGGAAAACATCCGGCTGGGCTCTTCCGCTGATGGACTGGTCGTCCCGCGACTGGCTGATCCCCAGTCCCACCCGGGTAACTGGAGATTCAGGTCTTCTAGCTTCTTGTCGAGGATGCAATATTGCAGGGTCCAGTCGGCCGGGGTTCCACGGCTCCCATAGATCGACCGCCCAAAATTCTGCACTTCCCACCTGTTTTTTCTGTTGTTAGGACGGGCGCAGACGAATCTTGCAAACGAGACAACTAACCAGAGTCCTTGAACAACAATCAACACGGAGCTGAACCCGACAGCAGATTCCCGGTCCGGGTAGATAATGCCTCCCTTTTCGTCCAGATAGAGCGCGCGCGAGTTGGCGGCCACGTCGTCGGCACCAACAGGCAGCGGACGTCCAGCCACATCTGCCCAGCAGTCACCCGGGAACCGCGAGTTCTCTTGGCTGGTGCATCTGGTGAGCCAACAAGCCCAAAAGCACCCCAATCCAAGCTCCTTGTGGGCGGACCATGCAGTTTTGCTGGCATCGTCTAGATGGAGCAGCCGAGACGCCCTGTAGGCAATTGCTGTATGCAACGTCAACATAGTCCGGCCATGGTCAATTCAAACAAGAGATCCTCATACATACCCGTATGCACATTCGTCCGCTTCGTCTCACCCTTCGCGAACCAGAACATGGCTAGCACTTGGCAGGCCTGCACTACTTCTAGGCAAGGCCTGTCGGCCCTCCCCAGTGCTTGCCCGCCGGCCTTTTCTGCCCACTGCTGACTGATCGCCTTCCAGTCGGCAATTGACAAATCCAGAATGTCAATCTTGCCGTGGGACATGCCGCCAGGAGTGGAGGGGAGGAAACTGAGTGAGGCAGATCATCAGTCAACGCACCAACTGTCCGAGGAGTAAAAAGAGGACGGCAACAAAGGGAGTCATCAAGTTTCATCAAGGCCAGCGAAACGTACATTGAAGCAAACGCCAACACGGCGAGCACCACGTAAGGGCATGAGGCTCCGCTCTGGTAGTTTGCGATGAACTGTCTCTTTGGAAACAGCAGGTCGGCTTGGTAGTGCCGTTCAAAGTAGATTTCGAACAAATAAAGCGCTACCTCGGCCGAGACATGGACCGGAGAGGCGTCGCAAAGAGGCACTTCCCTTGCTGAATCTGGCCGCTCGCTGGACTCGGGCCCATGGGCTGAAGCTGCCAGAGGCAGTGTTTGCTCGGGATTGGGACATGGCGTACTGGACGAGCACGAGTTTTCCAGAATGGGTGAGGGCTGTTGGACTACAGCAGACGATGACCTCTCTAGAGCTCGTTCCAAGGCGAGGCGCTTCCGGTCTGGGGGTTGGGGATAGGAGCACTGCCTGCCGGCGCGGTGGCATCGCTGGCACACGGGTCGCTCGCGACTACATCTGAGCTAATCATCATGTTAGGAGTATTCAGCAGTGGATCCGCGGTGCAGCATTCAAGCTTCGACGTCGATAAATAGCATAGACGGACCTTTTGCTTGCGGCAGCGCACGCATGCGACGGCGGTCGCGTCGTGGGTCAGGTCCATTGTCGTTGAGCGCGGGGGTCGGCCCGATGATGAAGGCAGAAGTCGGCGTGGGTCCTGGCCAGCGGGAGGCTTTGACGAGAAGAGTTGTCGCACATTCATCGGAGTGAGTGTCGGACCCGGAGAAGGCCAGTGTAGGGACGGGGAGGCATGGGAAGGGTGGAGTGGAAGGAGCCGCGATGTTGGACGGGTGGAGTACCCTGCCGTCGCGCGCAGTGGCAGTTCGGGCCGAATACGTCTTAAATGGGCCCACCCGCCTGAACGGAGCGATGTCAGCACTGCTCCGTGAAACCTTAAGTACCCCAGGATACAGCAATTAGCAAGCCACGTGATCTTTGCAGACACGGCTGTGCACTCGGCGGCAGGTATTGGAGTCTTGGATAATCTTGGAGACTGGAGCTGGCCTGGGATTCTCCATACTCTGTCCTCCATGCTCCCTCCGTGCTGCGGACAATACTGAGTTAGGGTAATGAAATTGGACCGCAGGAGAGATACCTCAGGTTGCAATCCGGGGTCCCCAGACGGCACTTGCATTCTCTATTTTTAAGGTAAATAAGGCACCTTAGGGTGTCCTGAGCTGTAGTGTCCACTTCATATAAAGCACCCTTCCTCCGCCCGAACACGAACTTATTCTTGATAACATCTCAGACACCACCGCTCTGATCTCTGATCCACGGCACCACTACCACACTCGTCGACTTGCTCCAGTCCGCAGCATCACCATGGCCGCGATCGACAACGTCGAAGCCAAGGCACCGGTGAAGACGGTCACTCCAGACCACGTCGAGGACCGCGAAGGCGGCGTCCTCCTTTACGATGAGGAAGGCCATGCGCGCAGGCTGCCCGTGCCCTCGACCTCGCCCAACGACCCCCTCAACTTTGGCCCCTGGCGCCAGCGCCTCATCCTCGTCGCAGTCTGCATCTACGGCATCACCAGCTTCGGCATCGTCCAGCTCACCCCGCTCTTCTTCGGCAAGCTGATTCCGTTGTACAAAGCGCAATCGCAAGGCGTAAGCATCATCCAAGCCACCCTCACAATCTTCTTACTGGTATGGCGGCAAACCTGAACTGACGCGCGACTACAGGCATTCCCCGCCTCTCAAATCATCGAGCTGGCCAGCTACCCTTCGCTATGCATGGGCCTGGGCAACTTCTTGTTCGTCCCGCTCTCCATGGCGCTCGGACGCCGCTTCTCATTCATCCTTTGCAATGTCATTCTGTTGGGCGCCATCATCTGGGCTGCTCTCTCGGACTCCTTCACGTCCCACCTCGGAGCTCGTTGCCTCCAGGGGCTGACTGCGGGCATTGCTGACTGCTTGGTATGCTCTCCTCCGTTCCCCAGCACACATTGACATGCAAAGTGCTAACCCCTAGTCCAAGTTACCCATCATTGTGCTGGACATGACATTCCTCGACAGGCGCAGCTCGCGGCTGGTGGCTTACTGGACTCTAACCGCTGTCGGCTCCTCGCTGATCATCGTCCCCGTTCCCTTCATCGTCGAGGCCGTCGGGGGCAACTGGCGCGTCGGCTACTGGTACTTCGCGGGATTTGCAGCCCTTTCTCTGCTGGCAGTCGTCTTCCTCGTCCCCGAGATCTTGTTCCACCGCAAGGCAGCCCAGTTTGATGGCAAGACCCACGTGACGGACTCGTACGGCACGCACCGCACATTCCTCAGCCCCGAGGCTGCCCGCGAGGCCGGGTTCGAGGTTGACAACGACAACGAGTCTGAGACGGGTGCACCGGCCACGGAAAAGTCCTACCTTCGCCAGATGGCGCCCTTCACCGTCCAGCGCTCGCCCGTCTCCAGCTTCTTTGGCGCCTTTAGGGACATATTCACCTGCCTGCTGATCCCCGGCACCTTCTGGACCCTGCTCTTCAACAGCTTGGTCTTTGGCGGTCTGGTCGCGCTGAGTCTGACCTATACCGAGCGCCTCGAGATGGACCCGTGGCACTTCTCCCCCTCGACCGTGGGCACCGTCCAGGTCGGCGCCGCCATCGGATCCCTCGTGGGCCTCGCCTTTGGCGAGCTCGCTGAGCCGACCAGCCGCTGGCTCACGCGCCGCAACCACGGCGTCCGCGAGCCCGAGCACGTGCTCCCCAACTTTGCCATCCCCACCATCTCGGCCTTTGCCGGCTTCATCGTCTACGGCACCATCGGCGCCGATCCCCACAAGTACAGCTGGGTCGGCATCCACGCCGCCTTTGCCCTCTTCTACTTTGGCTTCTGCGCAATCTCGGCCGTCACGGGCGTCTGGCTGGGAGAGCTCCTGCCCCACATGTCGGGCCCGGCCATCGTGCTGACGTGCGGCGGCCGCAACGCTGTCTCGTTTGGCTACAGCAGCCAGTTCATCGGGTGGATCGGCTCCATCGGGTTCAGGCAGACGTACATCCTGTACGGCGGAGTCCTCTTCGCCCTCGGCTTCCTAGCCATCCCCTTGTACTTCATCAACCCCCGCATCCGCAGGGCCATGCGGGACATCAAGTGGCTGCATGCTTACTGAGCACGCTGGCGGACCTGTTGCTGGTTCAAAACTAGCATGAAGGAGAGGTTGTAGTCGTTGTTATCACCGGGAGTCTGGACGATAAGGATATTTGCAGGGCCCAGCTCAGTTTGGAGGGCTGTGAGTTAGCCCTAGAAGAAGCACGGGATCTATAGAAGGCGGACAGGGAGGGCATAGCTTGGTGGTCAAATCGTATGTTTTTCTGACAATATCTTGGATATCGTTTGCGAAATTGTGTCCCGTTTTCTTGTCACTGCTGCAGCAGCACATGCCAGCCAAAATACCAGCATCCCAGTTCACAAGATGCCATTAAAATTTGATGCTGCTTTACCAAACTGAATTGCGACACATCATTTTAAAAGCGATGCCGTAAAAACGCGCAAAATATTTATCTCTGAAGTGGATCAAGGCAGTGACAAATATGTCGGTACAGGTAACAAAAGCGACGTCAACAAAAAGCATGCACGACGGGCACTTTGATATAGCATGGCGCAGTTCATACATATATCCTCCAGTAGCGTGTATAGATGGCCCCATGGAGATTTTCTATTTTTGTCTTTGTATATGATGCATGTCCAACGATCGGCAGACCACCCCCATAATTCAAGCGTCCAGCTAGTCTAGTCACTCCCCACCCCGTTGGGAAGCAAGCAGCGGCGAGCTCAACGGCGCAAGCCCGAAACTTCGCGCCGAGTCCCAGGCGCTCATGGCAACCACGTCCCCGTCCTTGAGGAACGTGAGCTTTTCGTCATCGGAGCTCCTACCCAGCGGGACGCTCCCGCCCTCGGTCAGCTCGAGCAGGCATCCCAGCGTCCGACGAGCTGGGGAGTCGTTCTGCAAGTCGTTTGTCAGAGAAGTTGTGCGCGGTGTGCACCATGTTTATAGATAGGGCTTCTGACTGACCGGGGACGAGATTGTGCCGGATCCGATGAGATCACCCGTGCTGAGCCCGCAGCCTGACGAGGCGAGGTGCGCCAGCATCTGGCCGGGTGACCACCGGAGATCGCGGAGATTAGACTGCGACGTCAACAGCGGTCCATTGCTGGTCGATTTCGGCCCTGAAAGTTTGTCAGCTGTGTGCTCTTCCTTGCATTGTGGTTTCTGTACGGAGACTGAGTTGGACTTACTGGAGACAGACACCTCAAACTCCAGATCCCACGTGGACTTTTCGTCGCTGTGTCGCAAGTGCGCCGCGCCCGTCGATCCTCCCTTGCGGAGGTCTGCCGCAGGAGACGCGCACTTGGACCCCTGGAGAGTGTCAAGGGTCGTCACCCACGGTGAGATGCTCGTGGCGAACGCCTTGCCATTGAAGGGGCCGAGGGGGGTCATCTCGGCGAACTGGACATCTCTCGCGGACCAGTCGTTGAGCAAGACGACGCCGAAGATGTAGTCGCCGGCCTCGTCGGCGCTGACGGTCCTGCCCTGGGGCAGAGGCTGCGAGAGGAAGAAGCCGATCTCGACCTCAAAGTCCACCCGCTGGCTCTGCTGGAATGATATCGAAAGGGTCTTCGGATCTCGCACCATTCCGTGGGGGCGGTGGACCGGCTCGCCGTCTATCACGACTGATGAAGCTCTACCGTTGTAACCCAAGGGCATCGCATAGTGACTCGGCGGTGTTGCTGCTCCGGCAAGCTTACTACACTGCGTCCTAAGTCAGCGTTACGCCGACGTTTGTGATGCTGGGATAATCTTGGTTGCTTCTACCCACATTGTCGACATGCACATCGGCGCACATAAAGTCTGTGAAGTCCTGGATGTTGAACGGGCGATGCATCGTGGCAGCCGCCCGAGACACAAACACGTGCTCGTTCAGGCCGGCATCGACGAACAGTGGCGACGCGCTGTTGCCGAGCCAGGACTGTAGGCCATGGCGCAGTTGGGACCTTGCCTGTGCTGGCAACGCGGCAATCCTACCGAGGTCGTCGTGGCGGCCGATGGGGTTGTTGGTCAAGTCGGCTTTAAGCTGGTGCAGGCCTATATCATCCAAGAAGGACGACTGCTCAAGCACGGAAATATCGACCACATGGTCTCCTATGGCTGCGCCGACCCGTCTCTCGGCCTGCGAGAGTCAGCACGTAATTATCTTAAACCCAATATTATCAACGAAGGCCAGGCCAGGTACGGATGGACTAACATTTTCCACAGTGCTGAAGATACCAAAGGGTATGTGCGCCAAGGTGAAGGGGCAGCCCGGTGGGACTGGAACTGGGTGTGACACCATTGTTGGGGAGCAGTGGGGCTTGGCAGACTCGGCTCGCACTTGTTCCTGCACCGCCCACCAGGGGAGGGAAGCCAGACAGCAAGAGCTGCTATTAAGAGATTGAGAGATGCACGGGGGCGGCAGGTCACGCAGGGGGCAGACTGCCAAAGCTGCGAAACCGCCGGCCCGAATCCCCCCCGCGCCGACTCTCTGCGCTAGTGTAAACGTAAGCTAAGCTGTTACCCCAGCTCCCCCGCCCTTCTCCGCATCTCCATGTGGAGATGGGGTTCGGACCGAACTTCATGGCGATGCAAACAGCCTTTTGAAGTTCGCGATTCAAACATCCATGTGGGTGTAAACCAAGCCGGTGGTTTTTGTCGCTTGCGAGCTAATGAAAAGTATTGCTCACGTGTCCGTATTATCGCCGTCTAGATTTCCTCATTCATTTTCCAGAAACAGTAGATTTCAAAGCACAACAAAGCAAAGATGCTCCACCCTAACAATAACAACAACGCCATCGTCACGCCGGCTTCAAAGCCCCTCTCTCACGGCACCGAAGACTCAACCTTGCCATCATCATCATCTTCTTCTTCTTCATCCATGGCCCGTCCAAAGAGAGATTTCCAGAGCGGCCTGCCTCAAGCGCGCCGCTTCATCACAACTCACGACGACACCGGAAAGGCCATCTACTCTGAAGACCTCCCGGAGATTGTCCCGTTCTGGGCCGTCGGGCCCCGAGACGAGCCCGCGGCCTTCGGGCTCGTCTACGCCACCACCTCGACGCCGGTCCCGCTGACAAAGGACGAGGACCTGACCACCTTCCGGCGCATCGACGAGCAGCGCACCCGGGGCGGGCTCGTCCACAGCGGCGGGTCGGCCATGCGCTACGTCGACTACCCGCCCAAGGCGAGCTCGCCCATGCACCGCACCGTCAGCTGCGACTACGCCGTCGTGCTGTTCGGCCAGGTCGGCTGCCGGCTGGACTCGGGCGAGGAGCGCGTCCTGAACGCGGGCGACGTGCTCGTCCAGAGGGGCACCATGCACCAGTGGGTCAACCTCGGCGACACGTGGGCCCGGATGCTCTACGTCCTGATTGACTCGGCGCCCGTCGAGTCGGGCGGGGTCATCTTGAAAGAGGATCTCGGCGGGATGGAAGGGGTGCCCGAGTCTCACTGACCTTGGGTTTTCATCTCGCTTGATGGTGGTTGTCACCAGTTGCAGCATTGTTGATCGGAAGTGGGGGTTGTAGACTCGAAAGCCCATCATCATTGCATGAAGAGCCCCCCCAGGGCTAGTACTGTATAACCTATTGTACAATGTAGACTCCGCGTGGGGGACCAGCGTCACATACAGATTCAAAACGGGCAACGATTCTAGAGCATTGTTGAAAGCTGCGAGACTTTCATCAGCACGGCACGATTAGTCACTGTAGAGAAAAGGGGAAACTACCATGCGTTTACAGCAGACAAATGCAAAGCCATGCGCAAAAGGAAGCAGCACATGTTTGGAGCTCCAGGATGGTTGTGTTGCACTGGCAGGATTTCCGAAGCTTGGATTCCGCCGTTTCGGAAGGGCAAAGGAGGGGCCGGGCGTATCGGGTCAGTTCCTGGGGCCTCGAGGACGTCGGCCTTCCGGCCTCGCGCTGCGGGCGCCCGGCCTGCAGAGCTGCGTCCAATGCGACACTGCCCGTGCTAGCGCAGGTGCCTTGCGACTCAAGCAACACCCGTGGCATGATAATTATGTATGCCACCCACCCCTACAGATACAGATACATACGACTCGGGGGACGAAAGTCGCGACTCGATTCTCTTGGATCCGACGGTTAGAACCCACCGGCATCCAAACCTTCCTGGGCTTGTTACGAATTTGTGTGGCTGGTGGTGCCTCGTACATGTTTCTGTACCCTGGCCAAATCAATGGTATTTAAGAGCTTCCAAGGCTGTCTAGTCAGGTCATGGGTACCTCCAGAGAGTTTTTCCAAAATAGCTGCTCTAGCTCTGCTTGATGTTCTTCCGCCCATGTCGCAAACGGTGACGGGCACACCGCAAGCTGGGAAGGGCACTGTAGGACAAGGGGACCATGTGTGAGCTGCGGATGTGTCGAAGTAGGTCATGAATCAAAGTGCAGCCGAGAGAAGCGAATTTAAGAACGAACCACAAATATGGAAAAAGAATAGGGAGAAAAAAGAAAGAGGGGGAAAAAGGGGGGGGGATCTCTCAAACAAGCGCTGGAAAAACATAAATACCAACTCATCAACGCACCAAGGTCGCATGAGACTTCACTCATCATCGGTAAACGGCGCTTTGGCGCAACGTCTCGAAGATAAGGTAAGTTTTGGAAGCCATGCCATACATGCCTTGGACAGGGCTGCAGCCATCTCGTGCAGCCAAGAGCTCGCGGCGCAGGGGGCAGCTGCTCATAGTTTCGAGTCATTGAGAGTATCGCGGGGCGTGAGAGCTTCCACCATGGTAGTCGTGAGTAACCACCAAGCAAGAGTCACAAACTTCTGTCGGATTTCAATGTCATCTGATGTATGGTACAGGAGCAGGACCCCCGCTCGCCAAGGTTGTTTGGCCCCGGTCACGAAACACGTGGCACGGTCAGTGTCAGTACCGAATAAGCTCTACCAAGACGGAGAATGCGCGTCACCGCAGCAGGGGCCTTCTTGCTCGCGGGGCTCCGCTCGCTCGGTGAGGTGAGGTGAGGCGAGGGTCGATGCACTCACTGGCAATCACTTAACGCCCGTGGATATCGCTCAGGATGAACGTAACGACTCCGTCTTGATTTGCAGCAAACAGGCGCACGCGGGGCCAGACATCCCTGCTGGTTTGCCTGTGCTGGACCCGAGCCGAGGGCGACGGTGCCAGCGTGGCATGCGCGGTGTCCCGACTCACCTGAAGATGCCGTCCGCGACGCGGCACAAACACCGTGGTGTCGTGCGCCCACTGAAATGTCTGGAGCCTGTTCCATCCTTGATGATATGTACTGATGATCGCGGACTGCTGCTACAGTACTGCTGCTAGTCAGGCTTGATCCGAGCTATCCGTGCCGTGGGTGAGTCGAGTGCTTGTCGACATGCAGCGATCATCGCGGCTCCACAGCGAAAAGATCCCCGCTACATATGTCTGGCCATATGGCTGGGAACGGTACAGTACAACAAGACGCTGACCCAAAGGCAATGTCTGGCCGGGAGCCCATTTTTCCTTCGAGCGAGACAAACATGAGGATCGTGGCGAGCTCGGCCGTTCTGAGCGGGGATGTTCTAGAAACAAGTTCGAAAATTTCCCACTAGTGGAGGAGGTATCGGATTGTGCCCCGAGAACACCTATATGTGAGTATATTATGAGTGCACGTCCCGGGGGTCCTCTCGCCTAAGCATGTAATTCAATCTTAAGAAGAGTATGCAAATCCGCGAGTGTTGCCCAGTGCAGACGGCAATCATGTGTCGAGTCTTGGCGGGACGGGGAGTCGAGCTCGCGTCTTCTGGATGGTCTGCAGGGGAAGAGCGCGCTTGTGCTCTTGAGGTATCTGACTACCGTACTCGCTTCTCAAGCTAAATGTCTATGCGCACAGCGCTGAGCAGACTGCGGCCGGCCTGGTGATTGCACACGGTAGGTCTTCCGTATCAAGCATTGTTCAAGTCCCGAGTTTAATACTTTGGTCGCGTGTGCTTTGGTGTTTTGTGTCTACTATGCAGGCCACGAGAGTCGAGTTCTGCACCAGGTCATGTACTCCCGGAAAGGTTAACGGCACTCCTGCGTCGTCTCCACATGGCTCGTTGGAGATACATGCCCATGTCCGCCCGTGTGCACGAACACACATGGCTTGGTCCAAATGCCCGACTGGCTAGGCAGCCGGAGGTGGCAAACAAGTTCATTGACCTGGAGTACGCAGCACGAGAGGTCGCTGCGTGGTCGAGACACCCGGCACCCAATTCATGAAGTTGGCGTTTCCACGAGCACGCTCAGCACTTCCACCGGAGGACCGCACAACATGTGACCCCTGTCGACAACGTGGCAACGACTCGGAGTTTACGCCCTAGCGTCCAAGGGTGGAACGAGCAACGCTGTTTCGGAACCAGCCGTGTCACCTAGTATTGCACTTCCAAGGTTCGCCTGACTGCTGAGTCCAGACGGCGACGCCTTGTGGCCGGACAGTTTGTTCGTGCCGGACCAATGTCCATGTTCAGTATGGTCACATGCAAGTGCGGCGTTTCATGCGTGATGAGCGGGCCGGCGCATCTTGGTTCTAGCCGCCTGTGAGGAAGAACCCAGGGTGATCGGCGCTATAACCCCACAAAGGCGAGCAACGGCAAGCCAGCGGTGTCTGTCTGGGCTCTGGTGTTGTGGTGCTGGACAAGACGATTGATGAGAGTCGACACCGAAGATGATGAAGAGCAGTCGTCGCGAGAGAAAAGAGCATCTCGATGGGCAGTGTCGCGGCGGAGCCATGCTCCGGACGCCCCAGGGGCCAGAACGGGCACTGGACCTCGGCGGCAGGCGACATCAGACGGACCAACCAACCAAAGCCTGCCCTGGCGTCTTTCGCGATTCTGCGCAGGCCGTGGCCAATGGCACCTGCAGTGTCTGTCGTCCGAGGATGGCCGGGTCGGCATGGAAGAGAGGTCTTTGTCAGCACCGCACGCGAGACAGGGGGCCTGCGAGATGGCATCGTGTCCGGAGTCAGGACGGAGTACGCTGTGGACTGTAGAGTTGTTGCTAGCATGGGTGGCAGCATGCATTCTGACTCTTGAGGCCGCATCGTGATGCTGAAAAAAAGGGTTCACTGTTTGGAAGGCGGGGTCCGTGCAGGCCTGCACCAACCACGCCCACCAGCGCGTGCAGCGCCTGCCTGCAACACCTGCAACGACTGCAGGACCCCTGCACGTGCAAGTGAGCACCCCTCCAGCTCCCACGTACGTTGTCGAAGTTGGCGACTTCAATTCTCGTCCGCCGAGCCTGGTCGCCGCCCGCCTGCCGCCCGCCGCCCTTCCCGTCGCCCAGACAGACTACCGAGTACCTAATACGTGACGGCCTGCCTGGAGGTGCCCTCTAACGTTAGCTATTGTCGCGATTCGTGTCTCAGTCCCTCGCTCCCTCAGTCCCTCAGTCCCTAAGCACTTCCGTCTCTGAGCTGCCTGCTGCCAGGCGCGACGGCGGCAGCCTCCGCCTGCTGGGAGCCCTCCCGCCTCTACCGCCGCCGTGTGTGCCCACCTCCTTTTTCCAGCCTCCGGCCAGTCCTCCGTTCTCCGTTCTCCTGCCTCTCGCCAGCTCCCGTCGACTCTCGTCAGAGCAGGCTCAGCAGCTCGCTTCCCTGCACGCGCGCCACACAATCGTCTGCGTGGTCCTGGCCGCCACCCTGGCTCGTACCGTGGCCAAGCATCCCCAGCCCAGTCAGAGTCTCCTCCCACTGCCAGCACAGGCCTGCCGTTGCGCACACGACTCCATCCACAGGTCAGTCCATGGGTCTCCTCCGTCATCTTCTCTCGCCCGCCGTGCCGACTGTCATCAGTCAGTGTCCCGCGCCCGGTCTCCAGCCACGGCTCCTTTCTCCGTGACCTCGCTGGGGTGAGTCTCTGGCGCCACGACTGCACACCCTCATCACCCTCTCACCCCCTCGCCGTCGAGCGTCCGAGCGGAGCCGCATGGCGATCCTCTCTCCGTTTCACCACGAGCAAAACACCTCTCCTCCCGGGAGACCTGCTAACATTCTCTCGTGTGCTACGATAGTGTCGGTCTCGCAGCTACCAACGTCACATCTGATCTGCTGCCCGAGTCTTTCGCCATGCTCAGAAAGTAGTCAATGAGGCTAGGGTCATCAGAAAAAGGTTTTCTCATCAAGGCAAGGGTGTAGTAATCTATCGCGGTGCGCACGCGCGGGCGTGTGCGTGCTTGAGTCGCGATCGTAGGAGAGAGGATGCGGGAGGTCTGCACTCTATGCTCCGGTGGGACTTAGGATAGCGAGACACATTTCTCCACGGGAAGAGTCGCGTTGATAAGACCAAACCGGGGCGTCCCACATGCGTGAAGAAGTAGGTTTGCAAATTCCCAAGACGATGGGCGTGCAGAAGGACCATACATTTCATCATCTGGTATCAGGCACGGAAACCTGAACATTTGTCAGGTTTACGCGCGGTTAGGTTAGGGTTAGTCTGGAGCCTCAGGAAAATGATGAGCTCTGGCACCAGTGGCCACTTCTGATTCCGGTACTTTGCAAAGTCTGATCCCCATCTCATGCACAGAGATCATGGACGGACAAGGAGATCAATCGTTCTTGAGCAATGTATACTCCACCCAGCTTCTCGAATTTTAGCGACTCCATGCCACTTGAAAGCAGTCCCGGCGCCACAAGAAGCATCGTGCAGGTCTTGACAGGCGTTTTCAAGGCTCGGTCGGCACCAAGACGAGGCCAAAAAGAAGCGCTGCAAACGAGACGAGACCCGTTCCAGATTGCGAGGCTGCGAGGTTCATTCTCGTGGGCACAGAAAGCTATACAAATGGCCGCTTGGGCATCATATTGCTTCAGGATTGACATCTTGAGGTTCCGTCGAAATTGTTCTCCATGGTGTCTATGCGTTGCGCGGCGGGGATCTGGCTACTTGTCGGGTACTCAAACATTTCGGTGGGACGGTGACGCTGAGAAGAGATTCCATGCCTCGAATTCTTGCGGAGAAGACGCGCGGAGGCACGATCGAGTCCGCTCTGGCCCATCTGCAGGACCAGAATCTTCACATGGTCGTGAAGCTTGGGGGGAGCCCAGTGACGATGACACAGCGGACGAGGGCGAGGAAACGGGAAACGGGTGAGAGCTAAAGAAAGATAAGGCAATGAGACGGAATACTGGATACTAGGCACGCCTCGTAGGAAGGTCGGCTTCCCCTTCACTTAATAGCACCCTTCCACACAAAGCAGCAACTTCGCAACCACATCACCCGCAAACACCAACGCGATTCTCCCATCCCCCGGTGCTCTCGCTTCATCCCACCTAAAATCGTCATCCAAGCAAGCTATCATCGCACCCCGATACTTTGTGCCCATCCGGTGCGCGACAACCCCGGCATGATTCAGCACATACGTCTGCAGATCCTCGCGCCTGTCAAAGCTCGGCAAGTCTTGCCACATGGCAATCTCAAAGAGCACCAACCCGAGCGAGTAGATGTCGTGCTTTGGCTGAAACCGCACGTGGGTGCTGCCGCGCAGATCCGGGTGCTGCCACAGACGGAGCGGGGAGTCGAGATCGCGCGTGTCAATGGTGACTTCGCCCGGCTTTTCGTGGCGCGCGACGCCAAAGCCGACGATCAGGGGCTGCGCAAAGTCGATGGCGCCGTGGCCGATGCGGGAGCGGAAGAGGAGGATGTTCCAGCTGCAGAAGCTCTTGTGGACCCAGGAGACGCTCAGCAGCGACAGGAGGCCGTCGGCTATGGCGTGGGCGAGGCGGTACCGGCCCTCGAGCGTTGGCAGCGCGTTGAGGTTGACGCGTTTGGTCATGCCGAAGCTTTCCAGACTGTACCGGCTCATGGAGGGGAGAAGGGAGAAGAGCGGGACGGGCTCGCGATTGGGATCCGCCGAGGGGGGGAGAGGGTACACCAGGCCAAACCGCCTACTAGTGTAGGGGATGTAGCCGTGGCAACCGGGGAGTGTCTTGAAGTAGGGGTGGCCCCCGAGCTAGAGAAGCACGGCGAGAGTGGCGATCCGTTTCTCGAGGAGTTTGATGTCGATGTCCGTGAGCGAATTGGGATATTGTGCCCCTTCTACTAACACAGTAGAGCCGGCTGATTGTAGTTTGCAGAGAGTGCAGGTTTGCCTTTCCTGGAAGGGTGGCTCAGCCCCGACGAGTATGTCCTTCTCCCGGACGACCTCTTTCAACTCCGAGTCCGAGATGCCTCCGCCGAGCCTCTGTGCCTTGAGAACGGCAGCGGTGTGTATCTCCTGATATAGGTCAACGTGCCCGGCCTGTGCCGCCATTGTATTCCCAAGGCTTCGCAACTCCGTCGGCTCGGCTGCAACCGAGAGCATCTTGATGCTAACAAATCGCCTGGCCACCTCGGCTCCGTTACCACACCGATTAGGGACGGGAGGATCGATTCCAGCCAGTCATTGAGATCTTTCAGCGTCTTCAGTGTCTCGTCAAGCTTCACCTTATCACTTGTATCGTCGACAAGAGACCAGCCAAAGGTGACCTTGCGGAAGAAGCTCACTGCTCGGCTCTGCTCCCGTCGAAGAGTAGCTTTCGGGGGACGTGAACCCGGGCGGGCGGCTGCCGCTGTCGTGGCCCAGAAAGGTCGAGGACAACCCGGCCTATGACAATTTCCCCTCGCACAACAACATCCTCCGCTACGAGGAAGCGCTGAATGTTGGATACCGATACTATGACCGGGCAGACGTCGCCGCCAAGCCGCTGTTCCCGTTCGGCTACGGGCTGTCGTACACGACCTTTGCCGTGCTGGGCGCCGGCATCACGCAGCAGCGCGTCCTGTTCGCGGCCGCTGACGCGAACATCGGCATCACGGTGACAGCGAGGGTGCAGAACACCGGCGGCCGCGCGGGCAAAGTCGCCGTGCAGTTCTACGTCGCCGACTGCAACAGCGGTGATGCGGCCATCGGCGGTGGCGGCGGCGGCGGTGGCCACGCCAGGCCGCCCAAGGAGCTGCGGGCCTTTGAAAAGGTCGCGCTCGAGGCCGGCGAGGTGAGGGACGTCGTCCTGACGCTGGACAGGGACTGCGTGAGCTGCTACGACGCGGCGCGGATGTGCTGGGAGGCGCGGCCGGGAGCGTACAAGGTGCTCGTCGGGCTTTCGAGCGTGGACATTACGCACAGTGTCGACTTTACCCTAGACAAGGGGTTCACGTGGACTGGTGTCTGAGCGGCTGGACGTTGCTCGGTGAGGTCTTCCCTGCCCCAGACTATGAAATCATCTTAAACAATACGCACATCGCAGACATAGAATGCACCAGAGACGTAAGCATGTGTGAGTGCATATTATTTTTGCGTGTAAAACCAGTTGTCGCTCGAACGCCGAGAGATCACATCAACCCATTCCACCCTTCTCAGCCGACCGTCTGCCCCTCGAGCTCCTTCTCCGTCCACTCCCACAGCTTCTCCGCGAGCGCCTGGTCGTAGATCTGGGGCTTCCCGCGCCCCGTGACGCCGATCGGCTCATAGTACGTGCCGGACACGATATCCTTTGCCTTCGCCGTCGACGCCCAGAGTTGGTTCAGCGTGCCCGTGGGTACGTCGACGCCGATAACCATAGAGAGGAAGACAATCACAGCGCCCGCGAACCAGTTGCCGTCCAGCAGTGTGGCGGCGAGGTTGGTCCTGACGACGCCCGGGTGCAGCGACACGGCCGTGAGCTGCGGGTTGTGCCGCGCGAGCTCCCTCGCGTACAGCGCGTTGGCGAGCTTGCTTTGGCCATAACGGGCTCTCCCGGTCATCGCTTCGCCTGTCGTTTTAAGCGCGTCAAAGATGATGCCCTCGGGCGGCCCAAAGGCATGGGCGGCCGAAGAGACGAACACGACGCGGGCGTCGCCGTGCTGCTCCGCCGTCTTGAGGAGTAAGGGCTGGAGCAGCTTGGTCAAGAGCGCGTGGCCCATGTGGTTGGTACCAAACTGGATCTCGTAGCCCTCGTCGGTGGTAGCTGCGGGGACTCCCATGATGCCGGCGTTGAGGAGCAGGATATCGAGCCGATCGGCGCCGTCGAGGATCTGCTTGGCGGCCGTACGGACGGACGCAAAGGAGCCTATGTCTATCTGGACGAACCGGATGTTCGCGCCGGGGACCTCGGCCTTGATCTTGTCCGTAACCTCCTTCGCCTTAGCCGCGTTGCGGGCGGCGAGCCAGATCTCCTTGGGCTCGTGCTTGGCGAACTCGAGGACGGACTGCTGGCCTATGCCGCTGGTGCCGCCCGTTACGAGGACGACCCTGTCCTTGAGGGACGGGATGTCGACCTTGGGGTCAAAGGCGACGCTCTTGCTGCCCGATGCGCCCATTGTGACGGTTGCTTGGTGTATAGTCTTGTTGCGCAATGTTTACGATGAAAGGTTTAAGGCGTGGAGGACAGGACGGGCACAATATCGAAAGGGGGTCCGCAGCTTTTTCTAGTTGTCTCCCGTGCTATCGAATTCCCATCATCTCATATACTCTGTATGGCCGCGAAAGCACAGGGGCATCGCAAACCATAGATTGCGGTTAGCCACCACGCAGACCGCCAGGTTGTCGGGGTGAGGCAGCAGCACTAGACGTCACTAGGCGCATCTAGTATGTGTTTCCAGCTACGGGGCAACGCTATGGCCAGGAACTTAAGGTTTGCACAAGGGAAGCTTACAAACCAAGGTGCACACGGGAGTCTTACAAATCAAGGGCGAGCATGCGAGTCATGGTGGTGTTTAAGCGCGGCTAGCCTGGGCCTCGGCACTTGGTGACCCCTGCATATTGTGCATGTGGTCATCTCCGTGCAGCTTGAAGCATTGTTCTTTGGCATGTCATTCTTTGTAGGCTGGTGATGCACTTGATGTTGAAGGCTTCAACACAACAAACTACAAATGTTACTTGAGCCATCATCTCGGCCAACATCCCGAACCTCAAGCAGTTCCTCAAGTCCTTCTTCACGGGGCTGGGATACCCGCTCAACCTCGACGACACACGGGTCTACGGCAGCTCGCACGCGGGCAACAACTACGCGCTACGGTCCATCAAAGCCAGGGTCCTGGGGGTGTGGTGAAGTGGGGGCGAGTGCGAAGATTGAAGCAACGGAGATGCGAGCGGGTGTATCGCTCTAGTGAATGGATTAGGTACAAGAGCAAGCACGCGAGACACAACCTGTAGACTGCGATACTACATATTCATCTGGGGGCTTTGCGACATACGGGAACAGTATTTACATCACTCGTTTCCGTCTCTCAGCGCACTAGGGCTCTCTTGTACATTCTAGACTTGGACCTCATAGATTTGCTCAGCTAGCCATTTATAGAAAGAGTTGCATACATTTGTTTGACATTACATACTGTTCATTGAGAACTTGTCTTGGAGACCCTCCGTGATCCACCACACGCTCTTCTCCAGCCGTTTCACCAGTTGCCCTCCGACCCTCCGGGTATGTCCAGCATCTGGTTAGTGTTGACCTGTTCGACATATACCTCTTCGTTTGCACTGCCAGATGGAGTGCTGCTGCCACGTGGAGTCGGGCATATTGTCTTCCAACTCTCTAAGGAGATGACAAGCCGACTCATTTTATAGGCTGCTCGCTGGTGTTCGACACGAATTGATAACTTTTAAAATGATCTGTGATTATTTGTTAACTTGTGTCTTGTTTATGGCGCACCTCTCGCTCATACAAACAATGCTTAGGGATTAGTTGGGGTTGGCATAGTCGTCAGTTGGAGTAGTGCTAGGATAAGGTCTTTCTTAAAACCTTCGATATGGATGTCCTCCATCATGGGCAGCAAATTTATCAGGCGGGATCTTCGTTTGCTCTCCGCCCTGTGCTGTTCTGTCTTCCAAATGTGTCGTCTGAATCGCTGACACAGCAGGTATAAGTCCTCATGGTGATAAGTGTTCCTGATTGACTTAAGCGCTACGTACATCAGGCATTGTGAACGAGGTTTGCCTGCCGTATGTGTTGCATGCTACCGCTTATTGCGTCTTATGAAGCACCGACAAAGCTTGCTGGCTGTGTTTGCTCGGTTACGCTCGTTACGCATTGTTGGCCCTCGGCCTTCCAAAACCACCACTCAGGGGTGCTGTGGGAGGCATGCCAAATTGTTCACGCCCTCATCGCCTTGATCGATTGTATGCCCTGTTGCACATGACTCGCCTAACTGACTTTGCCCTGCGAATTGCAAAACTTTCCAGGACGTCGGCAAGACTTCGTGTCTTACGAATCGTAACATTCGAGGATAGCCAGTCTTGCTGTGGCTTCACATCACTGCTTGTTGCCAAGACCGGCCTGGCCTAACTACTGCGGTCTATCTAGAATGGTATGTGGAGATGAGCTCGGCGGGCCGGGTGCTGTCGGCCACCGAGCGCTGAGGGGTCCCTGCATGTCCAACCCGTTCTCCAGGGGTGGTCATCCGGCATTTGCGCATTCCGTCTGGCACGATTTTGACAGTTGGATCCACATCACAGTAGTAGTGCATCACTATATCAGGATGGCAGTTGGTCCACGTTAACTCTTTCACTGCTAAGTATTCGTTCACTACAGTTGCATTCTCGTGACAGAACCTGGCCCGTTGACCACCACACTCATGAGTCTCATCATTGTGGGCTTGGCCCTGGTCTCGTTCCTCTGGGCGGGGTCACAAGTGCTTTTTCTTGTTCGCAACTACAATGCCGCAAAGTCGATGGGCTTGCCTCTGGTTGTTGTGCCATATGATCCCGATGGTGTTAGTCTGGCTCTTGTTCTGCCCATGCCGAAGACACGATATCTGACATCCACTTTCCCCTCTCTAGTTCATTTTCGGAGTCGTCTCCGAGCCGCTGAAACCACTCCTCCGCCGGATTCTGCCCGCCTCCGCTCGGCGTGCCTTTGATCTTACACTATGGGGCTGGGAGTTCCACGACAAGAGCGCCATCCACGAGCGGCTCGGTCCGGCTTTTGTCATTGTCACGACTTCTCTGAATCGCTTCGTTACTGCTGATCCGGCCATGGCCAACGCCATCCTTGCTCGTAGGCGCGACTTTGTTCATCCAGACGTGACGACCAGCGTCATGGGGTTGCTTGGCCACAACCTCGTAACTGTAAGTGAACAACAGCCAGCATAATCTTGCCCCGAAGACTCGGCTGACGCAGTCATCCTGGGAAACAGTCTGTCGACGATTCCTGGGCTCGCCAGCGCCGCATCGTGGCGCCAGCCCTCAACGAGCGGATCAGCTCTGGCGTTTGGGCCGAAAGCAAGGAGCAGGCCAACGAGCTCGTCGACGCCTTGCTCTCTTCAACAACCACCGCCACCGGAGATCCGTCTGCATCCACCAAAGAGAGCATTACCGGCCTGCGAGCCATCGCCATCAACGTGCTCAAGCGTGTCGCCTACGGCCGGCCCGCACCCTACGTGCTCCCGTCAGAGTCGGCAGCCAAGCCCGCCCCGCACGCCGACATGACCTACGTCGACGCCATATCGCTCTGCACTGAGCTGCTGCTGTTCGCCGCCTTTGTGCCGGGTGCCATACTGCGCCTGCCGATCATGCCCTACTCCATGCGCAGGCTCGGCATCGCCCTCGAGCGTCTCCCGAAGCTGACGAACGATCTCCTCGACAACGAGCGTCGGGGCAGTGGCACCACCTTGACTAAGAAAGACGTAAACTTGGGCAGTGTTGCTACTCCAGCCGCCCCGGACACCATCATAAGAACCCTCGTTCGCCTCTCGGACGAAGCCAAGGAGCAAGAAAACAATTGTGACCAGGGGAACCAGACCAAGGAACCTGACAGCGGAACCGTCGGCAGCGGGAAATCGCAGTACCTTTCCGAGGACGAGATCGCCGGGAACCTGTTCATCTTCACGGCAGCCGGGTTCGACACGACTGCTAATACGCTCGGCTTCGCAGTGACGCTACTCGCCGCACACCCACAGTGGCAGGCGTGGGTGCAGGCCGAGATCGACGCCGTCCTCTACGCTGGGGGCGGCGGCACCGGCAAAGAGCTGCAGCTGCCAGATTATGCGGAGGCGTTTCCCAGGCTGCCGCGCTGTCTGGCCCTCATGGTATGTGCAATGCATCCTCGAGTCTGAGGAATTATCCGTGGAGATAGGATGATGAAAACTTGCCCCTTTGCAACAGCCGCTGATAGATTTTCACTGACAAACACAGTTCGAGGTCCTCCGCCTGTTCCCAGCAGTGACGATGCTTATGCGCTCGACCAGCACGCCGCAGACCATCCCCTGCTCCCGTGCCTACTCGACTTCCTCCTCCGACAACGACGATGATAATGCCGAGCTATCGACAATCACTATCCCTGCGCCCTGTGCCGTGTACATCAACACCATGGCCCTGCACGCCAGCTCTTCCGCGTGGGACGACGCATCCGAGTTCAACCCTGCGCGCTGGATCCAGCGCATCTCCACGGGGAGCAACGACGACGACGACGGTAGCGACAACGATGGATCTCGAGTAAAGGCAGTAAACGAAGAAGTAATAGTGGACCACAGCGCAGTCCTCGGTATCCCGCGTGGCGGGTTCCTCCCCTGGTCCTCGGGCCCGAGGAAGTGTCCCGGGCAGAAGATGTCGCAGGTCGAGTTCGTCGCCGTCATCGCGACTCTCTTTGGGCGGTGCAACACCGAGCCCGAGATCACCGGCGGAGATGCTCTGGGTGGTGGCGCGGAGGAGGACATGGAGAAGAGAATGCAGGCCGCGAGGCAGAGGCTGCTTGACCTGACGCAGGACAGCCAGCCGCTGTTCACGCTGGCGATGAACAATCCGCGGGACGTGAGACTTCGATGGACGCCTCGGTAAAGCGCAGGCAAGATGACCGTGGCTTCAGGTGCGCCTGGGGCACGGCATCGCGTGCAGCTGTGAAGACAGCGAGGGGAGCTGCATAAGCATTGCATCGCGGGAACCTTATGTGTCGACCATTGATATGTTTACAAGCATGGTACTACAGAGATTACCAGCTGCAATCACTTGATCTAATTTGTAGGCCCAAAGACCGACGCGGCCGTAGTACGGCTTGTGCGGAAAAGGCGAAAATGTTTGATGAAATTAACAGTAGACTCTGTTCCAACTATAAAACTTTAATTATTATTTTTTAGCTCAATCACGTTATAACGTGACAGTATGATATTTCGGTACTTAGGGGACCGCGATGTATATACCTGATATGCATTGGTTGCACCACCAGGCCAGTGTGGCGAGTGGGGTCAAGAGCCTGCGCTGCATTTCAAGCGCAATGTGACAGGACTTGGATCCTTGCTGTTGCTTGGATTGCGGCGACGCAACTTCTTCTCATCCCAGTGACCGGAAGTTGCACTACATTTTGATCCCCCATCAACCAGAATTTGTCACTTCAAGTGTTAGTGATCGGACTAAGCTGCAACGAATGTGTCTCGATAAAAAGCACCATGGCCATCTCAGACAATCCTACATAGATGAGGTTATTGAACAATGTAAATATCAACCATTCTTCATGGCGGCCCATGAACGACTACTCTACTCCATCTCTATCATGTGCAACTCGCGGCCCTACCTCAGTGCCAGTACAGTTATCTCGGTACATCTCGCGCCCCAGAATCCAGCTCCTTACATCTCCAGTAGGTCGAGAGTCTACTACGGGTTCTTGTGAGTTACATAGGTCTTCCGCTTGCTAGTGTCATCCTCATTGACCGTAGTAATAGTGATGCCCTTGCCTGCGAGGACGGGGTACTCTTCCCGGAGCCAGAAGGCCCTGGGCGCATTCCCGGGCTTCATCAGCACGTACGTGGTCCCCGTCGAGTGCTTGGCCAGCACCTGGCCCATGCGATTGATGACCTCGCGCCCTTCGTCCGGGTTGTCGTAGCACGAGCCGGACCAGTTCTCCTGCATGTCCGGGTCGTATACGAGACTCCACGCCTTGCCGACCCACTTGTCAATGTACTCCTCGCTGGGGTACTCCTCGTCGTCGCGCTTAGGGTGGCGGAAGAGGCTGCGCGGGGCGGCGGCGGTGGCGGCGCCACCGGAGAGCGTCGAGATCGCCTTGGCTGGAGCCGCATCTACGATGAGTGGTAGAGCGAAGAGGAGTGTTTGCGTTATGATGCTAGAGAACTTTATGATTGCGACGTGTTGGAGTGTGATTGCAGTAGAAGTCCTTTATGGCTGATGGTTGAGGGCGGCCAGTACCGAATGAGAACTGCTGGGCTGGAGGATTTTTGAGTGTTGCGCTGTTTTGTGGTGATTATTCAAGAGAGACTGAAGCCGGGTGGTGCAGAGCATGGATTTATACGTTGTTTAGGCATTGTTCAATTCGAAGTTAGGGTGTTCCGTTTGCGAACGATCTTGACGTTGACCTCATGTCAATCACTAATATCTTGACTTTCTAAAAGAGTATTGATGCCGTTTGAAGAACTGATCTGAGCCTATGAGCGACCCCTGAAGGCCCGCAGACGCAGCTCACAGCTCTGTCTGGCAGGTTTTAATCCTGTGGTAAGTCGCAATACCTTCAAATGAGCTCACAGTCTCTGCATCTGCGTGTTAATCGTAGCTTACGGAGGCTTCCCGTCTCTGCTTTGGAATAATCTACAATGTCAGAGTGTTACCTTGGAGAATGCAGCGATCTATGTTAGGGACGTTAAGCTGATCATAAATCCTGGCTGACGTCACTGTCTCTTAATAACCGTGTCGAGAACAGGTGCAAAACTGGGAGAGGTAGGTAAGTGATATTTAGGACAGCTTTAAGAATGCTCTGATCCTTCTCGGGGTAGATCATTGCTATGCAAGTTCTTTCCGAATCAGGACAGGCTGAGCAGCAGACTATGAGCCGATGATGGTTTTGATCGGGCTGCTTGAAGACCTCTTTCCTTTTTTTGCCCCTAGACAAGACGGGCTGGGCTGGGGGTTAAGGTTAGACCCCTGCTTGGGGCTGTCGTGGGTTAGCTGACTTTTGGCTGGCCGGAATGAACTCAACCTGGGGGTACCGGAATGAACTCAATGGCCCGTGCGCCCCACCCCCTTGCCCACCAGGAATGCGCGAAAGTGAGGGCTTCCCGGCGGAGAATGATGGTCAGGGCTTCCCTAGGATACTACTATAAAGTGACGACCGGCTACGGAGCGGTCGTTACTTTCTAGTGCTGAGGATGTTACTAGAAAGCAACGACTACTCCATAGCCGGTCGTCGCTTTCTAATGCTGCCATGGATACTTATAGGGAGGAAGATTGATATATAATGTATTCTGTGGATCTACATTGTCTACACTACTCTAGTCCCGGGATATCTTCCCCCTCGAGGTCGCTCATGACCACCCAGTATTTCGCACGCTGCCTCACTCCGAAGCTCTGCAGCTTAACGCTGGTACATATATGCTCGGGCGTTAGATTTAACTGCGATGCATTGAAGTGCGTCGCTCTCCAGTGCGAACGTAAGACGCTGTAGCTTAGTGTAAGAAAGCGGCAACCCGTACAGCAGAACCCTTTTAAAATAGGTAAATAGCTCACTGGCAGAAAGCCATCTTCCGGGACGGGGATACTGTATGGGTCGGCAAGTGTTGGTTGGGAACAATTCCTGATGCTTTGTTGTAGTGTTGTACCCTTGGTCCGGTGCTGGCGACGGAAATGTGAAGCAGCACCCTTGCCTGGCAGGATTCCCAGCCGACAGATAAGACAGACTGCGATGTTATAGTTCGGATCGATGTAAAGTAGATCCTCCACCCTTTGCAATTGCTCACTAATCCTCTCCCGTACTGTAGCTTCGGTCTCAACGTTCTCTTCATTTGTTTCCAACTCGTAGTCCAGCACGCCTAAGGAAACTGCCGTATCCGTGTGGGAAGTGCTAAACTCTCTTGGCTGAGGACTATCCCGCTGTTCGTCCATGAGCGGGTGGAGCGTCGTGTACGATGAACGAGCGGCAGGAGGCATTCGTCGACTTGGCTGACGTAAGAACTCATGCCAGCGAAACGACGCCCACTCATAGATACGTAATAGGGCTGGCTGGAGTTGCGTGGGGAAAGCCCCATCGAGTCCGTATGTATTCGCGCGCTGCATAGGGCGATGGCTGCTCTGCCAGGCAAAGACGGCATTGATGCTCGCGTCTGGACTTATGTCATCGTACCGGTTAAATGGCGTGGCGATTTCCGCGACCTGCTTCTCCGTTATTCCAATAACAAGTTGTCGGTACAGCTGAGGGGTCACACAAGTATCCCAGCATATGGATGTCGCCTTCCTGAAGATAGCTGAAAGTTTCGACGCGTCCCAAGGCCTTAGACCATCAATATCTGAGGTAAAGAGTAGAGGCGACGAGACTATGCGCTCCGCTGATGATCTCTGCATGAAGGCCGGCTCTTGTCTCAGTCTTGTAACGAAGGGACGGATGTACGCCAAATATCGGAACACAACTCGGCCGACTCGGAGAGGAAGGAAGCGCGCAACGTTGAATTCCCGATTGGTTGAACGTTTAGCTTTGTGATGCCGTGTAAGCGTCATTACCGAGCCGTTGTAGATGTATAAACCGCGTTCACCAAGTGCGCTGTTCTGGTATGTGAGACTAAAAAGCTCTGGTGATCGCCCAGTCTGGCCGCCTATCGTGTGGATGCAGCCTGCAAGGGATTCCAACAGCCTCTCTGCCTTCCTTTGGTATCGTAAGACTGCGCTTGCTTTCCATATGCCGCTCGTCTCGTCGAACAGCCCAGAAGCAGGAACACAAGCCTGCTTGAACAGCTGAACGTAGGCATGGGTCAGCTTATTATAGAGATGGCTGACGAAACTGAACCCATCTATAGTGTTAACTAGGTCGTCCTTGACCTTCGCGAGATCAACGTCCACCTGTAAACCAAGCATAAGCTCCTCGCAGAGCTCCTCTGCAAGCTTAATGAAGTATGCTGACAGCTGTCGGAAGGCGCCCATAGAGATAGTGAAGGAGTCTCCGTACGACACAGTCTGTAAATCGTCACTCCAGTAAAGGAAATAGGATGGGGTGTCTGTTCTAGCTATCACTCTCCCGTAGTCACGGAGGCTCAACATCTCGGGTAGGGGGGTCATTGACTTAGTTAGCATAAACCTATGTCGTACGGAATCAAGCCGCTCAAATTGCCGGTATCGCGGACGCTGAGGAATTCCGATGTGATCGTATGATTCGAGAGGGAGGGCATACTCCAGGAAGAGAAGCCGCTGCACATAGATTAAGGCTGAGAGGGTCGGAGTATACAGCCTTGCCGTTCGAAACCCTTGGCTATCGGATTTAATGCCGAGAATACTACTGAAGAGACGAGATGTGTTGAGTTGGGATGGCCGTCGATGAAGTCCTCGGTGCAGAAAGTGATCGCTAGCTTGAAGAGTAATTCGAGAAGTCGGCCTAGTGGTGGTTCGAAGAAGCTGGCCTGATGCTTAGGGATACTAGTGTTTTGGACACTATCCCCTGTTTCGCTCTGTCCGTCGCTGAAATCCGAGTCGCTCAAGTCCTCGTCAAAATAGTCGCTCTCATCTTCGTCCTCGTCAATATCTTGACTACTCCTCGTACTCGCCCGTTCGAAATCAATCTTGGCGGCTTGCTGATAGGTAGTAAATGACCGTTTTCTCGATTGTGGTTTAGCCGAGGAGAGGTTTGACGTGTTATGTTTCTGTTCTGTTTTATATTCTGGATGCTGGCTGGTTTTTGTTGCAGACCGCTCCATCGTAGGGGTTAACCGTGGCTGACAAGCCGGTTTCCCGGCTAGAATCCATCGAAGAAGCTGTTCCCCACTCCAGGCTTCGTGGAACCAGATAGCTCGAAGTAGCTGCTGCTGTTCTGAGTCAAATCGGACGGAGAGAAGGTCGTGACGCTGAAAGTCTGGTAAGCGATAAACACGGAAGACGAAGGCTATGAAACGCTGGAAGACCTGCAGATATCTGCGTCGGCTAGACTTTGCTGATACTAGAGTGAATGGCTTTGGATATATCTTATCCGGGTGAAGGCTCCGGAACCAGCAGAGAACCGAGCGGGACGTTCCGCGGGCTGTCTCCTCACAGCGAGAGAGTATCCAGTCGGCCATAGTAATGAGCCCAGATATCTTCACCTCATCTCCTCGTGTGCTGATGTATGGAGCGGTCGCAGGATGGAGCCCCTTTCCAAGGTGCAGGAGCCTAGTAGGCGGGTTCGAAGGTGTAGCTGTGAGGGCTACTAGTACTGCACAGTTGGCGCCCTCGAAGATCTGAGGCCATCCCGTCCGGTCAAGCCATGGCTTGCTCTGAGAGATAGCAGTCCGTTTATCATGCGGGTCTTTCCTTGCTATGTCGAAGTCCGAGACAATAGGCCTTCTAGGCGCCTTGGGAGAATGCCGTTCGGGTTCACGGCCGGGCACTGGCCGGACTGTACTCCCATCTGCACCAGTAACGGTCCAATATCGTCGATCAGGCCCGCCCGCCCAAGACTGTAGGTAAACGTCGTCGTAGAGCAGGCCGATTCGCGGCCGGGTCGCGGTTTCCCCGTCGAGGTGGTTGTGAGAGAGGTGCCTTGTAAGCTCGTGGAAGCTAGTCGTGAAGAAGACGCACTTGCGGCAGCTGAAGCCATCATAGATCTGGAGATCCGGATGTGGCTTGGAACCACAGGGAGGTAGAACCGCATCTGTAGGCCTGCGCAAGCCTTGAGGGTAGTTGTCGCGTATATGCTCTGTAAGTCCTAATCGGTCGGCTAGCGGAACGCTGTGCTTGTTCCAGAGATGTGCAGTAACCTGGGCTCCATGTGGTGAGATGGCGTGTCGGCACTCGGGTCTACGGCAGATCAGAACCTGGTACTCTAGATCGGCGTAAAGTTGTAGGTAGGTAAAGACCTGGTCGGGACTATTATCGCATTCCGGCCTCGTCGCTGATCGAATTGGCGATTGGTTCCGCATCGTCGTACTGTAGGTCGTCTTCTAGTGCCGGCATTGTGGACTGTCGGTGGGTCGTATCTGGGGAAGAAAGACAGTAAATTTGGGGTTAAAAGTGGACTCAAATCCGCTGGGGAAAGGGGCTGGAATGAGGTGGATCTACTACGTGCACAGACCTTTCGTAGGATATGACATGTCCTACGTGGGAATGAGAAGGACGTTGAGGTGTGCACGGTCGACACTGCATATGTGGGGCATATTAGACCCTGGAAGTTGACTCAATTACGGGGTGGAATAAGACAGTAGGAAGACAGTTCTTGCGCTCGCACATTTCGATCAATGCGGGGATGTCCTTTGCAGCCGAAAGACGTGCTCAGCACTCTCGTTCCAAAAGCCTTGTGGCCTATCATAACTTTTTCTGGGAAGCGTTTCGTTGCGAGTCCTTCTGGTCCTTTCCATCGTATTGGGACGGAGGGAAAGTACTCCCGGTGTACCATTATCAGAGAAATGCTCCGCAAAATGTGGAGAAGTACATAGGCACTCGACGCCTGATGGTTCTCATGCCTACGATAGTTGGATTCCGAAAACCGGAAGGCACCGGGCAGAGATGCATCAAATTGCTGAAGCCGTCGATTGAGCTTGTAGAAAGCCGTCCGCGAATCCCAGGGTGGGTGTTTTTCTGTCAGGCGGCCACCATCCGAACTATACCGGGAGATGTCCCCACAAATGTCGACCAGATGGATAAACCTGCTCAGTATACTGTCGTCATTGGTTTGGCGGGGCTCTTCTTGCTCGCAACTACGCGAGGGCAGCATTCCCGTGTTAAGCTCGATCTCTAGGTCAAACTTATCCTCGGAGCAGGGCAGTTGAATGCAGAGGTCCTCACGTTGAATCATGGTGACCCTGCCTTTCCCACACGCAAGCATGCGGTCCAGCATAAAGCAGCCAAACATAGTGCGCCGCATAATTTCACGTTCGAGAATCAAGTGCGGTTCCCGGGAAGGATCTTGGCCGGCACGTGCGTTTGCTGACCCGGTCGGCTCATCCACGAGGCTCAGCTTCAAGAACTGAGCCAGTCTGATGGCACCACCGATGGACATCCAGGCTCCAAGGGCCCCTGGTTGTGGTCCTGTCTGCCCCCATTCATAAAGCCCAAGCATGAGCATAGCCTGTACCCGCTCAATAGCAGCGGTCTCCGGGGTTGAGCCGAGGGTCATAGTCAGGATTTTCGCGTAGTAATCGGAAGCGATAGAAGGTTCGACTTGTGTTGCATGGGCCGTGACCGCACATTTCCTGGCTGACTATCTGTGACATTTGCCACATATTTGACCAGGTCTGCATGGAATCGCGCTGTCAAGCGAGAACTCCGAGAAGTACCAAGTTGAATTCCGGAGTAACTTCGGTTACGCCGGGTAACCTAGATGAACTTTATACAATAGGCGTACACATGTTTGAAGTAGTTGATAAATTCAGCGTTAAAGTCGGGTCTATGTCACATCTGACTGAACTCTCGTCATCTCTGCAACTGAGATGAAGTACGTCTACTACGCTTCCAGTCCTTCTCCGAACGTGAACACACTTATTGGGGCCCGGGAATCGTGATGGCCCCAATCTGGGCAAGCATCCCAAAGATATCCGGAAGCCCGCGCTCCTCAACAATCTTGCCGTCAGCAAATCTGTAGATGTTGAAGGCCTGCGAGGTGATCTGCTTGCCCGACGTCGGGGTACCTAGGAAATCCCCCTGATGTGTGCCCGTGATGCTGAAACGCGCGACAACCGAACTCATCCCCGCATGCGGAGAAGTGTGCGGAGTACTGGGGCTGTTTTCTCCACATCTGGGGCAGTCGGCCTCGAGAGTTCGGGCCGGCGGTTCGCGCCCTCGGCCGAACGCCCCCTTGCTTGGTCTTCCGCGCCGTGCATCTCTTAATCTCTTAATAGCAGCTCTTGCTGTCTGGTTCCCCTAGTGGTGGTGGTGCATCAAGGAGTGCGAGCCGAACTTGCCAAGCCCCTGCGCATCCACTACTCGTCAAAAATGGTGCCACATCCTGTTCCAGTCCCTCCGGGTTGCCCCTTCACCTTGGCGCACATACCCTTTGGCATTTTCAGCACAGTGGACAATGTTCGTCTGCCTACCCCTTTAAAACCTGACTGGTCCTTATCAAGGACAATGCATGGCCTCTGAAACAAGTACTGACTCTGACAGGCCGAGAGACGGGTTGGCGCAGCCATAGGAGACCATGTGGTGGATATTTCTGTTCTCGAGCAGTCATCCTTCCTGGACGATATAGGCCTGCACCACCTTATAACGGACTTGCGCAACAGCCCCATCGGCCGCCACGACGACCTTGGTGGGATTGCCGCGTTGCCAGCACAGGCAAGGTCCCAATTGCGACATGGTCTACAGTCCTGGCTCGGCAATAGTGCATCACCACTATTCGCCGATGCCTCCCTGAACGAGCGTGCATTTGTGTCTCGAGCGGCTGCCACGATGCATCGTCCCTTCAACATTTCAAATTTTACCGATTTCATGTGCGCCGATGTGCATGTCGACAATGTGGGTGGAGATCAACAACCCCTGACTATACCAATAGTATAGACTTTGGCGCGTAATGCTGACTCAGGACGCAGTGCAGCAGGCTTGCCGGAGCAGCGACACCACCGAGTCACTATGCCATGCCCTTGGGTTACAACGGCAGAGCCTCGTCAGTCGTGATAGACGGCGAGCCGGTCCACCGCCCACACGGGATGGTGCGAGATCCGCAAACCTCCTCGATATCGTTCCAGCAGAGCCAGAGGGTGGACTTTGAGTCCGAGATTGGCCTCTTCGTCTCGCAGCCGCTCCCCCGTGGCAGAACCATCAGCGCCGACGAGGCCAGCGACTATATATTTGGCATCGTCTTGCTCAACGACTGGTCTGCCAGAGACGTCCAGTTCGCCGAGATGACACCCCTCGGTCCCTTCAACGGCAAGGCATTTGCCACAAGCATCTCGCCGTGGGTGACTACCCTCGACACCCTCCAAGGGTCTAAGTGTGCGTCTCCTGCAGTCGACCTTCGCAAGGGAGGGTCGACAGGCGCGGCGCACTTGAGGCACAGCGACGAAAAGTCCACGTGGGATCTGGAGTTTGAGGTATCGGTCTCCAGTAAGTGCAAATCGGTCTCGGGGAAAACCCACAAGGCAAGGGCATGCCAGGCATTGATCCATGCTGTGGCCTTAGTGGAGAAGATTTAGGCGTGCTAGCAAGATGCAAACCTCTACACGGAGATACCTGCTCAGGTCGATACGATTTCGCCATGCTGGAAATGGACCCGAACTGTGACAGCTCATGAGCAGGACGACGTACGCTGTTGAAGTCTGCCTCCGAATCACGCTCCACAATCTTGTCAGCAATTTTGCAGAGCTTTATGTACTCAAAGTCCATAGGTTCATACGGTATGGGTAAGAATACTTGTATATCATATAGCTAAACAAATGCTTGAGACCATGACCTTGCGTATCTCAGTTCGAGAGGGTTTCCGACTAGATCATGAGTTTATTTCTTTTTGCCACATCGCCGAGCTAGCACTGACTGAGGAGCGAGCGTTTCAGACCACATAACCCATTACCCTTCGAGCGACCACTTGTGGATCCAATACCCAATGCTCTTTCAACTAGTTAATAAATAAAGTGGCATTCAGCCCCCAACTAATGGTTCTGTTCGTGAGTAAAGTGGGCCGGCAGCTGACTTTATCCGAGCCTCCAAATATGAGGCCCTTATAAGCTCCAACCAATCTTGCTTGAAGTCGGTCAGCAGCAAGCCTAAGGACGGGATAACTACAATAGCCAGGACAAACCTAGGTCAATCTCTGCTAGTATTTTGTTTGATGACGGTGGTCTACAACCGCAACTATATTCCGCTCTTTCCTTTGTGGAATTAGCGACGTAGCAGGGACCGCAATAATTATGAAATCCGTGGCCAGGGTCACTACAACACGTTAGTACTCAAGCAATATATTCAGTATTACACCTACTCATCGTATGGCCTTAATGATCCATTAAAGTTAGCAATACAAAGAGAGAGATCCAGCATCGACCAGTGTTTAACTTTGTTATCATCAGGGCAAAGCGCGACAATTTTGTAGTACTCTGTCGATATTGTTCCCCAAGAATCACAAGCTCGTTGGAAATCCCTGGGCCGCCAATCGCTTGGCGGGTCGGGTATTGCGACCTCAAGGCGAGGCAGCACAGAATAGCCAGAACGTTTGATACGAGTGTAGCTAATACTAGATGCTTCAGAAGTGTAATCATTGCTTAGGTTTCGTACTGTAGATTAACAACGTTGAGAGACGTATGAATCTCAGGGTGGCGGGAATTTGCACTTAAGGTGTACACAGGGCACATATTTGGGCCATGTAAGAACCTAGAATTGTGCCCTGTTGCATGAAGCCAATGATAAGTGGCAAACCTGACATGGTCGAGCTATGGTCCAGTTCTTAGGCCACATTCAGGCGCACGCTGTGGCTCTTGTCGTGGCGGCACCGCGCGCACAGTGGTGTTCGGATTATTCAGTAACGCTCTCAGACATGATCAATGTGAACAAACAAAGAAATTTTGACCGTTGGTCCTTGAGAACGAAGTGGCCAGCGCCTCGGCAGACACCTCTGACCTTCCCGGTCTGTCCACCGATCGACGGTCGCCTTTCCCGATGTGCCTGCGTTTCGACATCATTCTCCAGCTTCCGCGAATCGTCACTTGGACACATCGTCCTCGTGGCGGGTTTTGTGGTGGTTGAGGTCGCGGGCCGAGTCTGATGCCAAACGAGCCGCAGTGGCCCACGTCATACGCGTTGGGCAGGCTCCCGTGCTGGAAGGCGTAGTGCTGCTATAGTGACGCGACGGTGCTAAGGCCGACACCGGGGCCCACGACAAAGCGTGATTGCGACTGCGCTGGTAGACCAAGGAGGCACTAGCAACGATCGGAGCGAGGGCGGCAGGCCCAGGGCGGGCAGCTGCGCCGGGGTGATACACATGCGATAGGGTGAATGTTCAACTGCTTCGAAATCGCAAGTATGGGAATTTTCAGCAAACTCCAACGATGTGCCAGGCTGCCATATGTACACCGTTATCCGGTTTCTCGAATCGTCTTCATTTGTACCATACTCGCTACGATTGATCCTCGTGCGAGTACGTGCTTTTTCTCCATTTCCTCATAATGAGCTATGGGACTTCTCCAAGCCTCTTTGGATCTCCCAGAGCACAATTTAACTCATAATGTTCCATCCCGGCGCCTCGCGAGCCCGTGAGCCTTCGCTACCCACTTTCCCCACTGCTGAACCCTAAATAGGTAGTAGAAGCCAAATGTGCAAGCAATGTTGAACGAAATGTAGGCGAAACCAATCAGCCAGTCCGCCCACACCTGTGCGTAGTACATGTTGGATCTCGCCAGAACCTGGTTAGCAGACGAGAGTGGACAGTACGTGCAGTTGCTAGTGGCCTCCGGGTTGAGCAGCCTCCCTGGAGCGCCGCCGGCGAGATAGGCTTCCAAGTACATCCCGCATGTCAGGCCAGCCGGGGGCTGGAAGACCGCCAGCTCCGAGATGGAGCACTCGACCGGGTTGTCCCATAGCCCGGCAACGGCGACCCCGCGGACAAAGTAGGTTATCGGTGATACATAGTACATAAAGATCCAGAAGTCGGGCAGAGCTGCGGGCGGCTGGAAGACACCGGCAAAGAGGACCATCATTGAGAAGAGGATAGTGGCGATACGGCCTGCAGTCACCGTGTCGGGAAGCGACGCGATCAGCATGTGGGCAAAGGTCCCGGCAAAGATGAAGAAGTAAACGAAAAAAAGGAGCGTGAGGCCCTGCTCCTCCGCGCTGCGAATACCGAATACTGTGTAGTTGACAATGGCAAAACTCGTGATTCCGATGACAATGTGGAGCGGTATCTCGATCAGGATGTTGACAAGGATAAAGACGGCCCAGGAGTATACCCGCGAGTACCGCTCCCTGCCCTCATACAGGTTCCTCTGGATCAGGAACTGTGGCATGATCTGTATGTCTGTCAGTTCTGGTTCTTCCTGCCTCCGCGGCCTTTCTCTCATGCTGACCTGCTGTGCCAAACTGCTCAAGATGGGAGAGAACAGAATAATGGCGAAGATGGCATTCTGAACGCCCAGGATGGAAGATCCGGGTTGAAAGAACGAGAACCCTATAAGTAGGGACCCTAGTGTGCTCAGCGCAACCTTACTCCTAATGTAGGCTGGGCATCGCCAGTAGTGGCGGGTAAGCCGTAGGCAAAGCTGCGACATCTGCGTCCATAGAGATACCGCGGATGGATGGCGGCCGTGTTGTGAGTCGGCCTGGATACGCTCCGGCTGCCTGTTTTGTACTACATTTATCCGTCTAGCAAGCTGGTCTGAAACTTCCATGGCATGTGGCGACTCCTTCCAGACGTGCGGCCAGCGTTTCGCCTCGGTGTGGTTTTGGCTCCCGCTGCTCCCGATAACTTCCAGCACATACTCAGCCGGGTTCTCCGCCGTGCGGCATATTCGAGCCTTGTGGCTCTGGAAATATTGCACCAGCGTTCGTGCGTCCTCCCCAATCTCTCCAAAGTAGACCGCCCTGCCGCCTCGTGTGAGCAGTAGGAGCCGATCGAAATCACGGAACAGCATGGCGCTCGGCTGGTGGATCGTGCAGATGACGGCTAGGCCGTTGTTGGCGAGGCGCCGGAGCAATGCCATTATGGACAGTGCCGACTGGCTGTCGAGGCCCGACGTCGGTTCGTCGAGTAGCAGGAGTCTTGGGTTGGCAACGAGCTCAACGCCAATGCTCAGAAACTTCCGCTGTACGCCACTGAGACCATTTCCGGGACGACCTACGATGTTGTCACTGAACGCTTCCATGCCCAGGAGTCGGATGACGTCTTCCACTGTGTAGTTCTGTTGACCGCTCTGTGCAGATGTCGACTCGCGCTGGCGGAGGCAGGCTGAGAACTGTAACGCCTCGCGCACAGTAGAGGTCTCAAGATGAATGTCCTGCTGTTGTACGTAGCCGAATGTCCCGCTTGCCGACGCCGAGATAGGCTTCCCATCGAGGAAAAGCTCGCCAGACGATACACCGCCTCGCAGCCTCTGCGCCAGAGCGTCCAGTAGCGTTGTCTTGCCAGCCCCCGAGACGCCCATGAGCGCCGTTATGGTGCCGATATCAGCCCACCCGGAAACGTTGTTGAGTAGTTGTCGAGGTTCGCCCTTGATGGTAACGCTATAGCTTATACCCTTCCAGGCGAGTTTTGGTCGAGGTTCCGTGAGTAGGAAGGCGTTGGCGGGTCGTGATGGATGGAATGATACATCTGCTTGTGAGCCGACCAGGGTAAGAGCCTCCGGGTCCTGCCTGGATTTACCTTTGCCTACCCTATCGGATGATGCGTCCGAAACAAGGTCGCTATGAGATTTGAGACTCTTGGCCGGGGTGGCAGCCCCTAATTTGAGGTCCATGGCAAGGAGATGTAGCGCAAGGAAAAACACTAAGAACCCGAGTAGGATTCCGAGGTTACGCCAAAGGTGGGAGTATGCGTAGCCATAACTCGCCTCGAACCAAGCGTCGCCCAAGATATAAGTCTCTCCTGCGACTGCTCCAGGAATCGGACAAATGAAGGTCTGGCCTGTTTGACCTGGATAAGAGGGTATAAAACTGTCGCATGGGTAGTATACTCCGTGCGCCTGGTTCACTAAGAGCGCCTCGAAGGCGTATGCTAGTGGGTTGATGTAGGAGAACCATTTGAACCAAGGATGCATGTACTGGCTCGGGAGAACGAACCCAGTGTAGATGACTAAAGCAAGGATGAGAAAGCCAGAGATAGCCATTGCTTGGGCTAGCGTTGACGTGACCGTAGCGACGGTCTTAAAGACAAGGGACATGACTAACGTGGACACGAAGACGAAGAGGAAGAAGGTGAAAAACTGAGCCGGTGTGGCGGCTAGGCCAGACAGGAAATAGAGGAATAGGTTGAAACATGTTGCCACAACAAGCTTGACAGGAATATCTATCAAGATTCTGGCTAGGGCGTCGGCCGACGGTCGGTACAGAGAAAACGACACGTGTTTTTGGATAATCGGCCGATGTTGGTAGAGATTGTGCATGTCTGTTACAGCCATCAAGGCGTTCAGCAGAACCGCGAAGAACAGGACAGAGCCGTATGCGAAGAAAGCACTTGTCGAGGCAGGGGTGCCGTAGAAAATGGATCCAACAATCAGAGCGATAACGATCTGACCGACCAGAGCCGTCAGCGTCGAGGCCTTCGAGTTCCACAGCTGCTGGTATGATCGCCTCATGCAAAGCCACGTCTGCATCGGGAAGGATATCGTCTCAGGCGCTCGGGAACGCATGTACTTCATCTTCTGGAGTTTGCGAGATTCTTGAAACTCCGCGAGTGACTGGTCCGCCCGATTCCGGAACTCTCCGAGTAGCGCTTCAATCTCTGCCATCAGCTCGACAAAGTACGGGGACTCTCTCCAGTACTTTTCAAAATCTTCTGCAGTTCTCGGAATTCGCTCCTCGAAGCCATCCCTAGTCGCTCTATGAGCGGGGCTGGTTACCCCAACAATGAAATCTGCCGTTGTTTGCCTGGCATGGCGGCGCCAGCCCATTTTTTCAAAGTATTCAGCGGCGGCAGCGCCACGGCCAAAGAAGATCTCCCGTCCCTCATAAAGCACAAGAACCTTGTCAAAAAGGTCATATATGGCCTGAGAAGCTTGGGAGAGGGCCACTGCGTTTGACGATTGTGTCACTGGGCAAGCGTCAGAAGACTCAGAACTGATGACGGTTGTTCCTCTCGTTCGACAAAATGCAGCCATGCTTACGCTGTGAAAGCACCGCTAGGCTTCTCACGTACTTCAAAGAAGTATCAGCGTCTAGCCCGCGAGTCGGATTATCCCAAGACGAGACGGCAGCTCCAAAGAGGGCGATTTCCGCAATCGACACCCTTTTCCTCTCGCCCCCTGATACTCCACGGACGTAATCGTTACCAACGATAGTGTTATACGTGTGTTTGATCCCGAATACAGTCATGACGACATCGACCAGGTGCTTGATTCGGTCGCTTCTGGAAACCCCCGGCAGACGGAGACGTGGTGTGCGTGCAGCGGCCGCGAATTCCAATGTCTGTCCCACAGTCAGGTAGGGGAAATGCTCGTCTAACTCCTGGTTGTAAACTAGCTCTCCCCTGAATTGGTTGATCATTATATCAACAGGGATACCTTGAGCTCCGTTCATTAATTATGAATCTTCGAGTGGCCAAAAAGGCCTGAAGATGGGGTCTCTTGCTCACCACTGTATATGAGAGTTGAGCCACCTCCTAGCTGCAAGCCATCCAATTTTCCAACGATGGCTTTGAGAAACGTTGAACAGCCACTGCCAGGCCGGCCCAGGACAAGCAGCAACTCTCCCTTTTCTAAGACACCGATGAATCCCTGGATGATGGGCAAGGACTTAGTTTCCTTGCGTCGATGGAATTGCTGAAGCATCTTCGACATTGCACCCCTTGCTGTCCTTCGCTGTCTATTGAGCTGGCCATAGCCATGGACGCTGAGGTCCTTGAACAAAACCCCGGATCGAGGTGGGGCAGGAATACCCATTTCTGTTCTCAGATTAATAATGTTGCGGGTCCATCGCTCAAAGTCGAAATTCGGGTCTGACGGGTCGAAGGAAGAACCAGACATCGCCCTCGTTAAAACTGGCGGATTGGGCGTCGTTTGATCGCCATCCTCGTTGGAGACCACATGTTCCTCGGTCCTCGCGAACGCCACACTCTTTGGCGCATCTTTAAGGGGGCTACTCATGGTTGACAATTGTATGTGTTGCTGAAAAACAGACTACGCGTATCTCATCAGTGGATTTCAGGATTCAAGTTGCTGTGTTTCATTATTAAGGGTCGAATAAGCCTAATTAGCAGTTTTCACTTCGTCCTTGTGTCACGAATCAGGTCCCCAGTGGTACTTCAAGCTTGCGCAACGTGACAGGAATTCGATCTCTGGCTTTTTCGGCTTTTCCAAAAGGTACCAGCCCTGCAAAGGGGTTGAAGGGTTCATACAGCACAGGATGGTTCCGAAACACAAGGCTTGATACCGCTCAGAGGTCGTCCTGGATGTAAAAGTACTAAGGATACCCGCCGAGGGAAAGGCATATGGAGTGAACCAATCATGGAAACAGGATTCGGCGACTCCAGTCGTGGCGAGACGCCACCGATGTGCAAAGTAGTTTTGTTAGTGTCGCCTGCGTGACGCTAGGCTCATACAGCAGGCTTGGTAGATGCTGTATGAGACCCGAGGCGATCAATCATATCACGCTAATTTGACCGAGCGTATTTAACGTTGCACAATCACGATTTTGCCCTCCCCTTCGTATTGCGTGCATGTGATATCTAGGCCATGTCCATCGCCAAGACACTTGCTGCCGTCCTGCAAAAATATTGGCTAAAAAAGGCATGAGGTTGCACAACCAACCAATAAGTCATAAACTATATTCTAGCTCTCCTCAAATTCAAATTCATTCTCTCGGCCTAGATAACGCAAGTATGGAGGAGGTGGAGCAAACGTCGAGCATCGAATGACCGCCTCAGCCACATCAGCCACATCGAATGATGTTCAGTTGACCCCGCCATTCTCAACTGACAGCCGATGCTCCCTCCGGCCTGAAGTAGCTTCGGATCCACCGCTTCCTACATAAGTAGTCCCACTGAATCGGACATTGCATTCCTGCAAAGCTGATTGGATATATCCACCCTGGCCTGACAAAGAAGCAGATGCGAGTAGAACCCCACTGCGACCACTTGCCAGTTTCGGCAAGAAGCAAACTTACGCAGACCAGCCATACGCGCAATGCAATCTGCTTATAAGCTCTTAGGGTGCATGGTCATAGATAACTGGTAAATCACTGTAGACCCTCTCAGTCTTGGCATACCAGTGCTCGACAAAGTTTCTCGGCCTAAGCTAGGTACAATCTTGTCCTTGTCCATACGCCAGTGGCAACTCTCGGAGTTCAGCAGTGTATCGCCTTCCCAAGTTTGAAGCTGATGATGCCACGTTGTAGCAACTAGCTCGAAAAACTTCCTTGCAGGGTCACCTAAAGTTTCCACTCGTAATTAACGATGCCGCCCTTGACAGCTCCCTGAACCATTGATATCGCAATGTATTGCAATGGATGTGTCTTCTTATCCACGGCAAACACCGCGTCTTATGGTGGTGGCTACTTTGACACCCTTTTCGCCAATCCAGGACCCGGATCGTGGCGCATCCGGAACACTGCGGCAGCAGCAGTCTCGATGGCCTTCTCCGTCGCGTGGTCCGTCTTTGGATGCCTGTGGCTGTCCGAGTCCTAAGTCAGAGTGGCCGTGCCTCTTCGTTCGTGCTGCAGAAATGCTGCGTGAGGTACGGTGGTTCGTGGGCTCGTGATGGTCATGAAGCGCGGCCCTCGAGTCGGACCAGCCCACTGACCGGCCCCGCTCGAGGGCCGTGAAGGCCTCTCTGATAGCACTCGTAGTCGTAATCGACATCTAGGTGTCCTTGATCCCGTCCTGATGCCCCATAATCGTAGATGTCTTCGTCCATATTTTGCACAAGTAAAATGGAAAGCAAAGACAGAAGAGCGTTGCTTAGAGCCGAAGTAGATAAAGCCCTCAGTATCTTGCGAAGCATGGAGAGGGCAGACTATCTAACGACGATGTAGGGCGATTGATGGCACAGATTGTGGAGGCCTTGTCCGCCACTATAGAAGAGGTAGTTCCGGTTACAAAACCAGACACACGACACACCCCAGGTTTCACGGCGGAATGCAAATCCAAGTGCAAAGAGGTCAGTAGGATTCGAAGAATATGGCAGAAGACGAGATCAGAAGAGGACTGGGAAGCCCTACAGGAAAGCGCGCAGTGTGAAAGGCAAGCTTATTCCCAGAGCGCTCAGAGACACCCATCGCGAGAGAGTCGACAGCTGTCAGTCAAGGGGCCAAAGGGCCTTTGGTCGCTTGCCAAGTGGGCGAGGACAGAGGGGCAGGCGCTGCCCAGCAGAGGGTTAATATCCCCACTATAGAAGGCCACGACACATACGACCCCGACAGGGACACAGAGCTTGCAATGCCCCCCCCTGCCCCCCCCCACACACAACCACATAAGGCACCAGGCCCGTCTGGAATACCGAATTATATTCTCCGGATCTCGATAGACCTGTTGATACCACTACTTCAACCGCTTTTCAACCACTTCCTCTTCAGGGGGATCTGTCCTTTCAAGGAGTCGGTCACTATTGTGCTCAAGAAACCTGACAAGGACGACTACGGAAAGGCTAAGGCATACAGACCTATTGTTTTGCTAGAGACACTACGGAAGGTCGAGCGCATCAGCTACTATGTCGAGCAATATAAACTGCTCCCTGATGACCACATTGGGGCCCGTAAGACCAGGTCTACAGAGCCCGCGATCCTCACACTCCTCGAACGAATATAGAGGGCTCATGCTCATGCGGATAAGGGCTGGTATATGGTGACGACCATGCTCATGCTCGACGCCTCGGGGCTTTCGACAACGTCCACCACAATCGTCTTATAGAGTGCCTAAGCCGAAGAAGGATACCGATACCCATAGTACTCTGGATCCGGGAGTGGCTCAAGGGCCGGAGGACCAGAATCCGGTCACCAGAAGGAGAGTCCGCTTGGATACTCCTGAAGTACGGTATCCCCCAAGGCTCGTCACTCTCACCCACCCTCTGGATCTTCTACAACGCGGACCTACTAGAGGAAATCATTCAAGGAGAGGACGACCTGGACGTAACTACAACGGCGTGGGTCGACGACACGGGTATCTTAATCGTGGGGCCGTCGGCAGCAGCCAACTGTAGAGCCCTTGAGAGGATCCACGGGAAGGCAGAGAACTGGGCCTCGAGATACGGCTGCGTGTTTCGCCCCCGACAAGTACGAGATCATGCACTTCAGCACCCAGAGGTCTAAGCTGGGACAGACGGCCACGGCACCCCCAGCGCTGGATGTGTGCCTGCAGCTCCCAGGCGTGCCCCTCTTTCGGGACAAGAACAGTCAGCCGCGCAAGCTGGTGCTTGGCGTCCCTGAATTACGAACGCGCCATTTTGGGCACAACGTTGCGGCTGAAATACTTGACGTTCTTGATGCCTATGGAATCCGGGATAGAATTGGTTACTTCACTCTGGATAATGCAGAGAGCAACGATAAAGCTATGGAAGTAATTGGTGGCGAGCTTGGCTTTGTGGGATCGAAAAGGCGCGGCCGCTGCTTCGGCCACGCTCTTAACCTCTCTGCCAAGGCTCTGCTTTTTGGCCACTATGTTGAGACGTTCGAGGAGCAGTTGTCAGGTGCAGCAGCCTTGTCCGAGGCAGAGCACACGCTTTGGCGCCGCAAAGGACCCGTCGGAAAGTTACACAATCTAGTCGTTGATGATAGAAGGTCGGATCAGCCTACTTATCTGCTGCGGAGTAAACAGCGTTCCGAATTCGACATGTCTTCGGATCCTAGGATCAGAGCGAGCAAGCCCATCGATTTGGTTATTGACAACGATACCCGGTGGCTTTCTCAACTGTATATGATCAGGCGCGCCATCACTCTTCGGCCCTACCTCGAACAGCTCACTCTACCCTGCGCTCCTGCTAAACTTGCTTTGCACCGCATCGACGACAGAATCTGTCACTGAATTGGCAAGCAAAGCCGCATTGGGTACAATACCGAGCGTTTGACTCTAGAGCCGGCGCTGTGGAACTGATGCCTTGTGCATTCTTTGGCCTCCCATCCTGTGATGGAGACCCTGACAAGTATGCCGGCACCTGCGGAGAAGGGGCTCGCATGAGCTGCTCCGGCTGAAGGTTGGGCGCAGCGTTCGTAACTGGTATGTAGGGTTGTCCGGGCGTCGTCATCAAGAGCCCCCTGTCCTGTGTTTGAATTGGCATCGCTGGTTGGGTATTGTAAACCTGCTGCGGAGGTGGTGGCACAATCGCAAGGGCGCTCTGTTGAAGATTTTGGTTGTCTGTGGCTGCTTTCTTCATCGCTTCGTCGACGTTCCTGTTCTACCTCTTGGCGCCTCCGCGCCTCGACCTCATGCTGTATCTCGACCTCACGCTGAGAGTCCATAACTGCCTGCTTCTGTACTTCGTGCCTGGCAGCTGACCTGGACGCACCGACGAGTACGGCGGCCCCGAGAATGGGTCTGCGGCGGCGCTGGGACATTGCAGTGACTGGAGGTTAGAAAGCGTACTTGGGACGACAGAAAGACGAGGTCGGATGATTAGATGATCAGAGAATCAAGTAACTCGACCTCCTGGTACAGTCAGACTCGAAATTGGTGTCCGTGTAGGTCATGCATAAATAGTTCTGCGCACGGGCACCCTGGTCTTGGCACACCACGTTGATCAGTGGAGAGGTGGATAGGGTGGGGTAGAAGACAGCCAATTCGTGCTCCATAGTCGGTAATGGCTCGATTGAGATCCCTCGCTTATTGCATGGATGAAGGCATTAAATTATGAGAAAAACACACGATGCTGCAACCAAACGTTTCTGCACTTATTCGTTCTCGTCGATCGGCCGAACTTGAAGCACTCCAATACACTACTGTACAGTACTGGGTCGCAACGTCAGCCTCGCTTCCCCGCTTCTATGTCCGTGCAATCAACCCCGCATTTCCTTTCCTTGCCCAGCTGCTGTCGGACGCCTGCTGTTTCTGCCCCACTACGATCCTGATGCTCGAGGAGACATAGGGAAGAGACATAGTCTTTCATGACCAAAGTCGCATCACGCCGCCGAAAGCCAAAAACGTCAATCAGCCGAGATCCCCGGCTCATACTACGCTTGCAGGATGCGCCTCTTGGAGATCAAAGAGGATGGCAGCCTCAGCCTTCGGGAATATTCTCCAGAGGACGTCCTGCTTTATGCTATCCTGTCGCACACCTGGGGAGCCGATGACCAGGAGATCACCTTTCGAGACGTTCAACAGCATACAGGCCACCACAAAGACGGATATCAAAAGCTCACGTTCTGCAGTCAGCAGGCTGCGCTGGATGGCCTGAAACATTTCTGGATCGACACCTGCTGTATAGACAAGTCTAACAGCCAGGAGCTTCAAGAAGCGATCAACTCTATGTTTAGTTGGTACAGAGATGCCAACCATTGCTACGTCTTCCTCACCGATGTGCACAAAAATAGCAGCGACGACGACGACGACGACGACAGACCGTCACAAGTACAATGGGAGAAAGCCTTCAAAAGCAGCCGATGGTTCACCCACGGCTGGACACTTCAAGCACTCTCTACATTGTTTCTGCAATCCCCAAACACCACACTCATCAGACATGTCGGACCACCGGGGACACTATAAATAGACCTTTCTATTCAGCATTGTTCGCTACTTTCCTGTCACACACCTTGAGCACATTGTACTCAGTGCACATGGATCGTATGCCGTCAGAGATTCGTTGCATGGTCGCAGAGCTATTGCCCACAAGGGATCTGCGCACATTTCGCTTGACATGTGGGTTTCATGCTTATCATTTTTTTTTTCATATACTAGCGCGCCAGTTCTGCATTCTTGGCACACTGCGCTGTCTCAAGAGCTTCTTGAAGTTCCTCGACTTCAAACCGACATAATACACGCGGCGGCTCACCATATATAATGGGAAATGGCCCTCGTACTCACGCGAAGAGTGGAATCGCAGCACGCTGATGCTTGGTGATTAATATATGCCCATGCGACGATTCGATGACGAAGATAGGGAAGAGCCCTATTGTCGTTATCGCATATTTCTTCGGGATACAGATCAGGAAGTTGACCTCCAGATCGCCCGTGAGGTGTCGAAGCGCTTTGTTGTTCAGCTAATAACGGATGGAACTTTCACAAGAACTTCCCTTCTCTAGTGAGTCTTAATCTTAGTATATCCCCAAGGTCATTACCGATACCATACGGGCAAGATGTTATGCTTCTTAATCTGAAACCCCTTCGATTCCGTAGAGTACATGTTTCTAAAGCTTATCTTATCGGAATAGCGTAATCGCATTCCACTCTACGGTCTCTACATTTGAGTGAGACTATTATCCTCGGGGGTCAGTGGAGCTCGTGCCTGGCTGTCATCGAAAGCTCGACTGACATTTCAGTCCACATGGGAGACGTAGAACCAGCCTGATCAAGTAGTGGGAGGAACAAGAGAGTTCATGCTTTAAGGGTTTTCGTTTCTGGTTGTTTTTTTTGGTATGAAAGAGTCATGTGAAATGGTTCTTTCCTAATCCAGAAGCAACTTACTAGCCCTCTCCATGATGTAGTCCTGGATGAGCTGGCTCTCGCAAGTGCCATGTCGCAGGATCTCCGTCTTGAGGGCGAGGATCTCATCGCATAAATACTTGACGTGGGCCTTTAAGGCACTGTTCTTCTCGGAGAGCCATTGCTCTGTCTTCACGAGCTCTGTAATTTCACATTTCGTCTTGTCGCGATACTTTGTCGCAGCCATTCGGTTCTTCTCGCGTATCGTCTTCTTCTTCTTGTTGCTGCTCGGAAGAGCCGTCGTGTCCGACGGCGTAGACTGTGACGCGAAACTTGCCGTTGCATCTGGCGACCCTGTGTGTGGCGCCTAAGTGCTGATGTCGAAGGCTCCGGCATAATTTCCCCAGGGCTAGTGTGTATCGACGCGCTAGCAGAATGGCTGGCTACGGACATTAGCCACGAGTCTATGGCCGACGCGACGTCGTCAGGCGCCGTGTTCGAAATTTGTGAGGGGATGATGGTGCCGAAGGGAATTGCGTCGTGTGGCTGCAAGGGCGTATTGTACATCTCGGGACCAAGGTCCATGGTGAAGCCGCCGTCTGTAGCAGATAGAGGGGCGTCCATATGAGTGGAGTTGCCATCCAGGACCATCCAGGACATATCGCCAGACTTGAGGCCAAAGGTACCCCCGGGCCACTCATGTGCTGTATGTGTCGAATGTTGGTGTTGTGTGTGGTCTGTGAAGGCAGCAGCCATGGTGGCAGTTATGTGTGGTCGCCTGAGTCTTGCTCGCTTGAGCAAGAAATTTGTCCTACCTCCGTCGTCCTTGATCGTTCTTCTTGTTGTTGTGGCCGCGGAAGAAATGGGGGTCGAGGTGAGATGATAAGGTACGGCTTGATAGTGCGTGGGTCTTTCTGGATCGCTCCCTAGAACCGGCGCCAGCTCCCTGTTGTGGCAACGAACGCCCCGCTCGACAGATAAAGCAACGCCGGCCATTACGTTCTCATGACGACAACGCGAGTGGGGCAGCACAAGAGCTGTCTGCTTGAGGATACAAGCACGGCAAGTTCCGTGCGCGTCGGCCTGGGTCAAACGGCAGGTGCAAGTGGCTGGACTTGGATAGACTCCAGCTACGGCGGGCCCGCGCAGCTCTCAGCCTTTCAACGATGGCCCAGGAAATCACGAAAAGCGGGTTTCTCGGGATGATCCAAAATTCGCCGCTCTCGAAGCCGCGGGGAATGCGCTAATGGTGGGCACCTGGGACCGCTGTAAGAATCAGATGTTGAAATGCCATGCCTTGTGGCAAGCGAATGTGGGATCGAGATCTCAGGGATGACTGGCCCCGGCCTTGAGCCCACACAATCACTCCGGGCGCCAGCCGGGGTGGTCTCTCCGGAGCGCCGCAGCCAATTAAGGCGCCGCCAAATCGGCCACCGGGGGCCTGATTGAGGGGGCCGGCCTGCTTTCGGAGGCAGACAATCACTTCTTTGAACCGGGGTGTGCTGCCAGTTGTCTGCTCGTCATGGCGAAGGGGTTGGTCGGTCTCGGGGTGGATTGGTTGGTGCCCAGCGAGCCAGCCTGTTCCCAGTCTAAGTGGTGAGAGGTTGACGTCAAGACGAGCAGGTGAGGCAGGCGGGCTCGCAACGGCGGGGCGGGGCAACTGCCGTGCTCATGCGCGGGTGCACTTGGCTTGGTTTCATTCCAAGCTTGTCCCTCAGGACGCTGTCTGCTGACTGCCACAGCCGTCTGCCCCAGGTGGCCGGTCCGTCCCTCGCCCACGTACTATTATTGACGTGCCCGCCCCCCTCCCGCCCTCTGGCCCTGTCCCTCGGGGTCCTGCTGACATCTCGCTATATCATCAGCGCAGCTTTCCCCAGTTCATCTCGATCGCTACAACCACACTGATCGCGGCACGCAAGCAAACTTACTGTCCACGAACACTGCTTGTCATCAAATGACAAGACTACCTCGACAACTACGGCATCAGCGCCACCAGCCATGTCGGCTTACGACTACGAGGCCCCTCAGCGGCGATCCTACCGTGAGGAGGCACGCCTGCGCCCGGATCCCCGCTATGAGCCACAAGATGCCTACTATCGCCAGAAACCCTCCTCCCGACACGAGCTTGTGCCTCGCCCCCGTGAAGATAGCGACACCTCTGTCGAGGAGATCCGTCGCGACTTTCCGCCACCGGGCTACCGCGACATCCGCTGGGCTCGCTCAGCAGAGCCTGGCTACGACGACTACTACGCACCTGGGCGCGATTTGCGCACCCGTCAGAAGCCAGGCAGCGTCTACTACGAAGAGGAAGTGCGCACTCGCAAGCGCGTCCTGACCAAGCAGCAGAAGATGCTGGCTGCTGTGGTTGGAGGTGTCATTGCCGCCGGTGCTAAGGAGGCATGGGATCGCAAGGAGGCCAAAGACGAAGGCTCAGGCAGGATCGAGCGCAACCCGCTCGCCTCGGCTGCTCTTGCGGCGGGAGGTGCCTTTGCTGGCTACTCCGGCGCCGAGTACTACAACAAACACAACGACAAGGAGGACAAGAAGTCCACCTATATTGTGCACAAGGGCCGCGATGGCCGTGTTTCCGAGTATTACTCTGACGACGACGAGGACCCCAGAGGCCGCAAGGGCAACAAGTCCTTCCTGGAGAATGCTCTCTCTGCTGCCGGACTTGGAGGTGCCATCAAAGCCCTGACGGGCGGAGGTTCTGATCACCGACGTTCTGAAGGGAGAAGCCGCCGCGGAAGTGTCGAGTCGAGGAGCTCTCGTCGATCTCGCTCTGAAGACACTCCCGCCAATCGAATGCAGAAAGCTGCCAAAGCCTCCTTGGTGGCTGGCGCCGCCGAGGCTTTCCGCGTCTCCAGGAAACCTGGCGGTTGGAAGGGCGAAAAGATGAAGCGCGTCCTCACCGCGGCCGCGGGTGCTGCTACTATTGATGCAGCCCATGACCCCAGCAAGGGCCACAGCAAGCGCCACATGTTGGAGGCTGTCATTGGCGGCCTTGTTGGCAACCGCATGCTCAACGGCTCTCGCAAGGACATCGAAGAGGACAGGCGCACTGGCAGGAGCAGGTCTCATTCTCGGTCCGCTGGAGATTCGGGCAAGACCGGCCTTGCTGCCCTTGCCACTGCTGGTCTTGGAGCGCTAGGTGCCAAGAAAATCCTGGACAGCAAGGATCGGTCTCGCTCGCGGTCGCGGCGCCGTAGCTATGACTCCTATGGCAGTCGATCTCCATCGCCACGCCATCGCAGCCGGAGCCGGAGCATTGTTGATGGTGCTCGAAGAAGCTTGGCCAAAATTGGTCTCGGCGGCGGTCCCGACAATCATTCTGCCCGTGGTGGCTACATGAGAGGCGGGAGAGGCGACGACTACTACGACCACCGTCGCCGCAGCCGCTCTCGCAGCCGAAAGGGTGGCCGATCTGGTTCTGTATCAAGCAGTGATTTAGGAAACTCGGAGGACGACGAGAGACAAGCTAAGAAAATGAAAGGTAAGCAGATCCTTAAAGCAGGCTTGGCGACAGTTGCCACCATCCACGCAGCCAATGAAGTCTACGGCTCCATGCATGCCCGCAATGCAAGACACAAAGCCGTCAGGAATGGGCACCTGAATCCAACGGAAGCCAAGAAGCTCAAGACCAAGGCCATCCTCCAAGACACGGCCTCTGTTGGTATTGCTCTCATGAGCATCAAGGGTGTCTTGGGAGAGATGAAAGAAGCTAGAGAGAAGACCCACGAGGTCAGAGAATGGCAGTCAGAGAAGCAACGTCGCCACGAGAGACGCATGGAGCGGCTCCGGGAAGCGAACCAAAATCGTGAACCGAGATCGAGGGCTGACGACTGGTCTTCATCAGCTCCTCCGCGGGCCGACCGGTACGATGATGCGCCGCGTTACACCGATGGAAATCCCTACTCAGCCTCTATTCCTGCGCCGCCAGTCGGTCACGACAGGCGGTAGACCATCAGCAAGTTCAACATGACGCTTTTGTTATGTCGGTCTCGGGCACTCTCTGATCGTCGTCATGCCCTTCTGAGGCTGCATCCTTCTCTCCTGCTCTCTTTCACGCGCATCTCTATCTCTCTCTCATTCGCTGCCGATTTACGACCCTTACGAATCATGTAAACACTTCACGACACAGATGTTTTAAAAAGAGGGAGCCTGTTTCTGCGCAAGGAGTACCGGGTTACTAAGCTATCTATGGTAGCCCAAGTGGTCTCCATTGTCTCGCCACGGCTGTTTATCTTGGACTAGACGTCAGCGCCAGCCAGCCTCATGAACTGCTTTCTTCTTTCTGCAAGTATATCTCACCTTACTGATCATAATAATCCGTGTGCTAGACCGTCGGCGGCGTCATCGTGATGATGACCGCTACTAAGGCTGAACGAGCTAGGGCAACTGCCTCACGCCCGGCTCTCCGCCTGTCGGATCCTTGTGTGGCACGACATCCCGATTGGCTCAGCTCTTTTCCCGACACGATCGGGGCATGCCACGATCTATTGAGGGATGCGGGGATTTTTAGTACGTGGTAGATTTAGGATGGTGTGGCCCAGGTCCCTAGCACATCCACGTGGTTCCTGGGGATGCCCACCTGCAGCCTCCCCAAACCCCGGCACCTCACTCTTCGAGTCTATACTAGGTGGGGGCGACGCTGACTACTTGAGACAAGCTTTGTAGCACAGCAGGTACTATAGAGATGTGGGATGACGTGGCATCTGGCTGCACGTCTCGCCTATCCTTGGAACAACCAGCAGGCAGGAAGTGGACGTGGGTTTTCTTTTTTGAAAGACTTTGAGGATCTGGCTCAGAATGAGAGGGCTCTTGGTGCTTACGACTTTTGACGACCATATATAGTTTTTCCCCTTGAAGACAATATAGGGCAATCTGGATTTTCTCGCACGACAGTTGTGCTTGCACAAGTGAGGAGGAATCGAGAGAAAATGGCGCGAGTGGATGGAATCCTGCAGCGAATGCCCCAAATACTGTTTGCCCGAGACGATCTCATAACGGTAGGAAATCTCAAGTGGAAAACCAGCTACATGAAATCCGCGAGCAAGGGGCCAAAGGGGGGGATGGGAATGGAGTCCATGGCATGGACAGGCTTGTCGATGCGGTCATTGTGCATGATGCGGGACCCCTTGGCTGTCAGCCAAAGGGCCTCCGAGCTGGGTCCAAACTGGCATGGAACAACACACATGTCGAGAGGCCTGGTCTGGGCAGGGGAAAACAAAGATCCAATCTGCGCCGCGTCACCCTCCCACCACCAATCTGGCCCTAGCACGCAACTGGTCCTTCTGGTTCCTCTCTATGGCTTAGAACGTGAATTGTCGTGGCACTAGTCCAGGAGCTAAGTTACACGCTCTACGACACTTTTGTGTTGGCGGGGCGAGGGACGAAGACACAACAAGCACTTTTGGTAACCAGCCCCGCGTGGATGAAGCAGCTATCAGAAGAGCTCAACTTCAACGATGCGATGGGTGTACTCCATGACTACAGGCTTGTCGAACCTACAAACATGTTCCAGGAGCCACAAAGATACAGTATACACAGTTGTCTACATTCTTGGACGATTCATATATTGAACGAGAAGCGGGACGGTTGCTTGAATGAGCTTGCAGTTGAAAGTGTGGCATCACAGGTTCCTTCATAAGAAGAAGCCGAATATTAGCTTCTTCAGAAGAGGCTCATACCGCATGCGATCCAGTCTTGTTCAACAGTACAAACGGACCGAAAACAGCCTCGAGCATCCGGTACTAGTCGTCAACATAACACATCCGCCATCCATACTCTCCGCGTGTGTAGAGTCTCGAGTCTTGGCCATAAAATTACTGAAACTAAGGCGTGTTGAGGCCTCCACGGGATCCGAAAATACAGATACTCAGGCTCCAAGCCCATGGATGCGTCCTTATCACCCTGAGACAGACGCATTGTTCGTCAGCGACATCTACTATAACTATTTCATTGACGGCCCTTTCCTGCCAAATTTGCCTCTCAGACCGTGGGTCGCCCACCTTGTAATCGATGAAGGATTGCTGATCCGGCGGTTTGCAGGGTCTCTTTTTCTCAGCACTGCAGACTTCGGTATTCCGCAGCTGCCCTCTTTGAGGAAGTTGTCCATTGCAAGCCTTGAGGACGAAGACATTCACGTCAACCCAGCACAACGACTTCTGGACCTAGTTCCTGATTATCATGCTCTTTCAAGCATCGTTGGTGGAGTTCTCCTCTCAAGTCTCATTTTCGCAAGAACATCGGCTGTCTTACACCCCATTCTCTGAGACGATTCGCGACGTTGAGACCTTCCGTCGGCTGGGCAACATGCGTGCCCGAGATCATTGGCCAATGCGCCGTACATCCGACGCTTAGTGGCATCAGAAGCAAGTATCCGGGCTGGGCCTTCAGCTGCCGCTGGCCGGGGAAGCCAACAACTCATCTTGTTGTCAGTAGTGATACGGGATCGAGTTTCTCTGTCACATCTCCAAGTCCTGCCGAACGGCCGTCGATGCGGGACTCGGACCATTGTTGAAGCAGCTGAAAGCTGAGCGAAGTGGCCGGAGTAGCCAGAACCTTGGATCACTAAACCGCCGAAATCACTGGCAACATTTACGCTAAGCAAGCCACAGATGCGATAAACATCAGTGCTAACAATCAATGCATATTGGCTAGCCCCCGACGGTCAAATTTGTTATGGCAAGATGTCGAGGAACAGGTTACCTGGCGTGAGCCGTAATGTGCAAAGCGGGAAGTCGACAGAGTCGAATGAGAAAGCTGGGGTATATTGGTTCTTTAGACTGGATGCGGCTTTCCCGAACATCTGTAACTGAAATCATCATATTAATCGTACCGGCTTCTCGGTTTTCGTTGGAAGGATTTACGTATTACACATGCATTCCCATGAGCCACCTTGATTGCTATCCCATCCTATTAAAGAGAAAGGTTCCTGATGTGCCAAAGGCAGATGAGCCAGCATGCGCTAGCTAACATGCGGCTCAGCCCCAACCTAGATATGACCTCAGCATGAAACTTATTATTGCGCCCAATGGGTAATTAACTCCTAATGGGAGCGAATGAAAATGCTTACTTAAACAGCCACTTGCTTTCGGAGATTCGATAATCTGCAAGTTTCGGGCATCCGGTGGCCTGTACCTTTTCGGAACTCCCGCCTGCTCCTCCGCGCGAGCAGGCACACTCCGACCACTCTTCTGCCTTGCGAGACGGCAGCCTCTTGAAAGCTGCCGATAGGCTTGACGGTCCTGTCCGTCATGTGGGGCAGAATCGAGGCTCACTTCCCGCCCGAATGAGTGGCCAGGCTGCTAAAGTCTCTGGGTGAAACAATGCACCTATGGCCGCATGAACACTTGCGCCTTAAGTATTGCTGCTAGTGCGGCTACGGACGCCCCCATCGCTCCTCCGTGGTGAAGTTTATTAGCGTCGACACCCTACTAACTTAATTTATAGAAACATATAAAGTAGCAGCTGTCTAGTACTAAAATCACGGATTCCCCCTTTGCCTGTAGAGCAGTCTGATGGCACTAAGAGCGGTGGTAATAGCAATTAAGCGGACTCTTTGCATCGGCTGTGACCGTGCTGCGGTGTTCTCCTTGGCCGGAATTTAAGCGCGCAGGCCTACGAAGCGCAGGGGCACAGGATGAAAGGCATGTGTGAAACAGCCATGGAGGAGCATCGTCAATTCGTCTCCCGATCAGGACGCGGCAAAGTTAGAAAGGCCAAGGCTACGAAGTTCTACCTGGGCACATGCGGAGGATTGATACATTGTCCAATGCGAGGCCATCACCGACGAGTGGCTGGACCAGATGACCAATGCGCCCACATTGGACATCGAGGCAAATCACAAGTTAGGCCAGGGCGATGCGATTGCGGCGGCACTCAACTTTGGCATCTTTGAGGGCACGATGCTCCTGGGCGTGTCCTAGGAAAATTACTAATGGAGTCAGGATCAATCGCAACACTTGCGTAGTCGTGACGGGACCTCCGATAGGATTGTTGCCCAGTGTGGCCTAGTGAGGAGCTTGATCTCCACGTTACCCCACGTTGTTCTGGGACCCCGACCGACTCCGGCTTACCCCAAACCGAACTATGCGCCCGGAGTGCGGGGAAGCCTTCGGGCCGAACGGGGTCCCCACGCGAGGATAAGTACAAGGGGAGGAGGCTCGCGGTGCAAGACAGACCAGGACAGACCAGGACGGACCAGGACAGGCAGACAGACATACAGCCGCCATGGCCAAGCCTGCAAGCTACATCCTCATCAAGGACGCGACCGTCATTGCCGAGGCGGGCACGAGCCCGTTGGCGCACCACGACATCCTCGTCCGGGACGACCTGATCGTGGCCATCGGACGCGACCTGGCGGCGCCGGCGGACGGCCCCGTGACGACGGTGCGGGTGCCCGGGTGCATTGCGGTGCCGGGCTTTGTCGACGGCCACCACCACATGTGGCAGCAGCTGCTCCGGGGCGCGGCGACCGACTGGACGCTCTTCGACTACACGGTGCACATGCGCAGCATCTTCGGCAGCCTCTTCACGCCCGACGACGTCTACCTCGCCACCCACGCCGCCGCCCTCAGCCTGCTCAGCAACGGCGTCACCTCGGTCCTCGAGCACTGCCACATCATCAACTCGCCCGCCCACGCCGACGCCGCCGTCCGCGCCCTCAAGGACGCCGGCATCCGCGCCACTTTTGCCTACGGCTTCTACCAGAACCCCCCCGTCACCGCCGGGCCCGCAGACGGCTCTGGCTCCGGCTCCGGCTCCGGCAGCCTCGCGGCCGCCCCAAGCTCGTACGACCCGGCCTTTACGCACGAGGCCCGGCTCGCCGACGCCGCACGCGTCCGGGCCGCCTACTTTGGCTCCAACGACCCGGCGCGCGAGCTCGTGACGTTTGGCGTGTCGCCCGACGAACCCGAGTCGCAGCCCACGGAAAAGACGGTGCGCGAGATTGCCGAGGCCCGCGAGCTGGGCGCCCGCCTCATCACGATGCACGTCGCCATGGGCCCCTGCGACGGCGCCCGGCGGCACATTGTCCAGCAGCTCGCCGACGCGGGCGTCCTGGGGCCCGACCTCGTCTTCAGCCACGGCGCCTCCTTCACCGACGGCGAGCTGGCCGCCATCCGGGCATCCGGCGCGGGCATCGTCGGCACGCCCGACACGGAGCTGCAGATGGGCATGGGCTTCCCCGTCGTCTTCCGCGCCCGCGACGCCGGCTGCAACGCCTGCCTGGGCATCGACATCACGTCCAACCAGGGCAATGATTTCGTCGCGCAGATGCGCCTGGCCATCCAGGTCCAGCGCGCCTTGCAGAACGAGCAAGGCGGGGGGCTCCCGACCGTCGTGGCCCGCAAGACGGCAGAGGTCCTGCACATGGGCACCCTCGGCGGCGCCCGCGTGCTGCAGCTCGACCACCTCGTCGGCACCCTCGAGGTCGGCAAAAAAGCTGACCTCGCCCTCGTCGCCTGCGACGACCTCGAGACCCTCCCGGTCACGGACCCCGTCGGCGCCGTCGTCTTTCACACCTCCCCGGCCCACATTAACACCGTCATCGTTGACGGCGTCGTCCGCAAGTCGGGAGGCAAGCTCGTCGCAGACACCTCCAAGCTCAGGGACGACATCAGCCGCCGCGGCGCTGAGCTCAATGCCCTCGCGGCAACGTGCGACCTGACTGAGGCCCGCGTGAGGTGGCTCAAACTGCTCCGGGGGGAGCCTCTCTAGGTCACGTGGTCATTAGTATAGTTTATTCAAGTTGCATGCATGTATATTTATTCATTCCCTTATGCCAGCTTCATGAGTGATCAATGGCCCTCAATTGTGTGTGATCTTTGTTCTATATGTTTGTATTGTATGTATAACGTAGTCCACGGGTAAGTGAGCCACACGGGTAAGTGAGCCACACGGGTAAGTGAGCCACACGGGTAAGTGAGCCACACGGGTAAGTGAGCCACTCCTTATCGCTGCTTGTGTAAGGATTTTCTAACCTTTGTAGCTCCTTTATTTTTAGAGATAAAGGAACGTAGTAAATTATATTCTTAAACGATAAGAGTAATTTACCTCTCTTAAGAATACCTTTTTATAATTGTAGCTTCTTTACTACTAAACTAGTAATCTAAAGAGTGTGACGACCCAACCAACAGGTCGCAGGATCAGGCCAAGGACAAGGGCGGATCATGCACGCGGGGCAGGCACACCCCGAGGTTCTTATGTAATCACGATTCTTATGTCAGCAGGACAACCAGGAAGGATATGTGGATCGCAACATATCCAGCGATCCGGGATATGTGGATCGCAACATATCCAGCGATCCAGGATATGTGGATCACAACATATCCAGCGATCCCAACACAGGACACGATGAAGGACAAAGGATATATAGGGCACGAAGGATCTCCTTGTAGACAGTCATTACCTTTGTACTTCAGCGATCAATCTAAGTATCAGTTTCACCACACACTTGAACTAGTCACTCAATTGCCGAGACTGGTATCTCTTCCCAGAGACACGACAACCCCAAAGAGAGAACGACAGCAGTGTTAGTTGTTATCGCACAGGCTTTACCTATCTTGCAGAACAGCAACCCCAGCGCCCTGCCAGACGGTTGGCCCCGGAGGCAGGATCGTGACAAAGAGCTATAGTCTCCACTTTTCCTACCTAGCTATAAGTAGGTATTTTTAGTATAAATAGAAAATTACTCTAGTATTAATAGTCTTATCGTTTAATAATAGAGAAAGTTCTAAGTTAATAGCCCTTAAAATGGGAGAGTTATTTATATATAAAAAAGTCGGCTTAATGCGGCGATAAGGCAGTGGCTCACGTACCCGTGGGGCTCACTCACCCGTGGATTACGTTATATGTATGTATGCATGTAACGTAATCCACAAGCGACCCGCCCATACAAGCGACCCGCCCACTTTCTTCCCTCTAAACAAATCCTCAATCTTTTCCTTCATTCTCCCACCATTACCTCTTATGGCGCAATCTAAAGAACACGACCTTATCTTAGCGCTAAACGCGCTTCAATCAAACCCGAAATTAAGTGTTCGAAAGGCTGCATCAATCTATAATGTCCCACGTACAACCCTCCGAGACCGACGACGTGGCGTAGAGCGCAAACGTGATACCCGACCACATAACCAGAAATTGACCCCGTACGAAGAGGAGAGCATCGTACGATACGCAATCGACCTAGATTCGCGATCATTTCCGCCGCGACTTAGTGGTGTTCGAGAAATGGCGGATCGACTCCTCCGCGCACGCGACGCGCCGCGTGTCGGAACGAACTGGGCTACAAACTTCGTACGACGACGACCTGAGCTCCGAACGCGTTTTAATCGAAGAATCGACTATCAGAGAGTCCTCTGCGAAGATCCGGACGCGTATCGCGCGTGGTTTTTACTCGTACGAAACATAATCGCGAAATACGGGATACACGACGACGATATCTATAACTTCGACGAGACAGGCTTCGCGATGGGCAAGATCTCCCGCCGAGACTGTCGTTACAACCTCCGATCGACGCGGCAAGCCAAGAGCCGTACAACAGGGGAATCAGGAATGGGTTACAGTAATCCAGGGCATCGGGGCGTCCGGCAATTCGATCCCGCCGTACATCATCTTCGCAGGCAAGGTCCACCTCGACTCGTGGACGTCCGAAAGCCCTCTACCGCCTAACTGGGTAATTACGCTTACTGAAAACGGCTGGACGACGAACGAGAAAGGCCTAGAATGGGCAAAGCACTTCGACTTTTATACAAAGAGCCGTACGAAGGGCGCTTACCGGCTCCTCATTCTCGACGGCCACCAGAGCCACCACTCGGTCGATTTCGAGCTGTACTGCAAGGACCAGAATATAATCACGCTCTGTATGCCTGCTCATTCGTCGCATAAGCTCCAGCCTCTCGATGTCGGGTGCTTCGGACCTCTAAAACGGGCGTACGGAAACGAAATCGAAGGTCTTATGCGGGCGCACATTACCCACATCGCGAAGGAAGACTTCCTCCCAGCCTTTTACAAGGCGTACGACGCTGCAATTTCGAAGTCAAATATACAGGCAGGCTTTAGAGCGACTGGCCTAGTACCGTACGACCCGGAATACGTCATTTCGCAGCTAGATGTGAAGCCTCATACGCCAACACCGCCAGGTTCCTCTACAGGCCTCCCGCCACCCTGGGTCTCGAAGACGCCAAACAACCCGATTGAAGCCGAATCGCAGACTGAATACATCAAGAATCGTATCGTACGGCATCAGGGTAGCTCTCCTTCATCAATAATTGCAAGCTTACGGCAGCTAAATAAAGGAATCGCAATGATGGTGCACGAGCAAACCCTTGTACGCCACGAACTCGCCGAACTTCGAGATGCAAATGACCGCCTTAGCCGCCGTCGCCGTACAAAGAGAAAGCAGCTACAGAAAGGAGGATCCCTAACAATTAATCAGGCAAAGGACTTGAAGGATCAAATCGATGCGACGCAGCAGTTACAGGCAGAAACGAGTCAGAATAGTGGTCGCGCGAGGAGGACAGAGACGCGCGCGCGACGCTGTGGCGTCTGCGGGGAGCCCGGTCATAATGCGCGTACGTGTCAGAAAGTTGAGTCTATCTCTGAAGAAGAGGATTCTAAATAGTTTTGATTAATTTGAGGCGTTGTGGTTGAATGCACTTATACATTGTCGTGTAAGTGCCTAGAAAGTGGGCGGGTCGCTTGTGTGGGCGGGTCGCTTGTGTGGGCGGGTCGGTTGTGTGGGCGGGTCGCTTGTGGAGTACGTAACTATAAAAGTACCTACTTATAAAGCGAGCGAGACTACGTAATAGTACTACTACCGACTATTCGTACAGTCCCCAACTTGCAGAAGGATTTCTTCCCTACTCTTCAAAATGCCCGCTAGGGAAATAGGCTTCCTGACCGTTTCGATTCCAAATTGTCGTCCTATTATAACGGACCCCGCCCTAGAACTATGCGACTCCTAGAATGTAGCGACGGCAAGTTCAAGCTGACGAAGGACTTGATTCACGATATACCCAGATATGCCATACTGTCACACATATGGGGCCTAGATACCGAAGCGGTTACCTTCAGGAACTTGGTCGACGGGACTGGGGAGGACAAGACTGGCTATCATAAGCTCCGGTTCTGCGCGGAACAAGCGAGACGCGACGGCCTGCAATACTTCTGGGTGGATACTTGCTGCATCGACAAGTCCTGGTGCACGCGGTGTGCTTTAGGTACATGTCCGAGGGAGCAACAGTTGCTACAACGGTCAGGCTGTATCGGCACGGGCCCTTGATACGATAATGATGATATTCGGGTACGTACGGCACGCGGCAGGAGGATGGGAGACCTGTACTGTGGAGGATCTTATGCCACGGGGGTCTTTTCCAGATTATCTCTTGGGTTCTTTATATGGCACGTATGGTACCAACCCCACGCTTCTCCCGTGCCGGGGTGGGCAATGCCGGGATGGAAATGGTGAGGAGATCAGAGACACGGGGAGGGGAAGAGAACTGGGGTTAGTTAGCTGTGTACGCAGTAGATCGATGCAATTGTTGGAGAAGGTGGTCTGGGGAACGACTGACAAGGGGTCCGAAATGTTGAGAACCTGATTGGAATGTTGCGGAGCAGGAGTCGCGGAGCAGGAGTCGTGGCTGTTCACGTCTCAGATACCCAGGCTCCCTTGCTGGCAGATCTCTGCCATGCTCAGTAACACTCACAACAATACAGTAGGTACACTGGAGTGTACGTTTGTCGATGATATTGGTCTGAATTATGTTCTTATGACTAGCTGACTTTTTTTACTACAGAGGATAACGTAATCCACGGGTGAGCGGGTCACACGGGTGAACGGGTCACCTTCCAGTGACTCGTACGATAATGTATAAGAGAATTCAACTACAACGCCTTAAATCAATTGAAACTATGAGGAATTCTCTTCTTCAGAGGCAGATATAACTTTCTGACACGTGCGAGCATTATGGCCGGGCTCGCCGCAGACGCCACATCGTCGCGCGCGCGTTTCTGGCCTCCTCGTACGACCACTATTCTGACTCGTTTCCGCCCTCAACTGCTGCGTCGCATCGATTTGAGCCTTCAAATCCTTTGCCTGATCAATTGTAAGGGACCCTCCTTCTGTAGCTGGTTTCTTTTCGTACGACGACGGCGGCTAAGGCGGTCGTTTGCATCTCGAAGTTCGGCGAGGTCATGGCGCATAAGGGTCTGCTCGTGCACCATCATTGTGATTCCTTTATTGAGCTGCCGTAGGCTCTCAATAATGGACGACGGAGAGCTATTCTGGTGTCGTACGATGCGATTTTTGATATACTCTGTCTGCGATTCGGCCTCAATTGGGTTATTCGGCGTCTTTGAAACCCAAGGGGGTGGCAGTCCAGCAGAGGAACCTGGCGGTGTTGGCGTGTGAAACTTTACATCCAGCTGCGAAATCACATAATTCGGGTCGTACGGTACTAGGCCAGTTGCTCTAAAGCCTGCCTGGATGTTTGACTTTGTCATCGCAGCGTCGTACGCCTTATAAAAGGCTGGGAGGAAGTCCTCCTTTGAGATATGGGTAATATGCGCCCGCATAAGACCCTCGATTTCTTTACCGTACGCCCGTTTGAGAGGGCTAAAGCACCCAACATCGAGAGGCTGGAGCTTATGTGATGAATGAGCAGGCATACAGAGCGTTACAATATTCTGTTCCTTGCAGTAGAGCTCGAAATCGACGGAATGGTGGCTCTCGTGGCCGTCGAGGATGAGGAGGCGGTGGGTACCCTTCATACGACTCTTCGTATGGAAATCGAAGTGTTTTACCCATTCTAGACCTCTCTCGTTCGTCGTCCAGCCGTTCTCTGAAAGCGCGATTACCCAGTTGGGCGGTAGAGGGCTATTCGCGGTCCAGGAGTCGAGGTGGACCTTCCCCGCGAAGATAATATATGGTGGGATCGAATAGCCGTACGACGCGATACCCTGGATTACTGTAACCCATTCCTGATTACCTTGTTGTACGGCTCTTGGCCTCCCGCGTCGATCGGAGGTTGTAACAACAGTTTCGGCCGAGATCTTACCCATCGCGAAGCCCGTTTCGTCGAAGTTATAGATATCGTCATTGTGGATCCCGTATTTCGCGATTATGTTTCGTACGAGCTCAAACCACGCGCGATACGCGTCCGGATCCTCGCAGAGGACCCTCTGGTAGTCGATTCTTCGATTTAAACGCGTACGGAGCTCAGGTCGTCGTCGTACGAAGTTTGAGGCCCAGTTCGTTCCGACGCGTGGCGCGTCGCGTACGCGGAGGAGTCGATCCGCCATTTCTCGAACACCACTTATCCGCGGCGGAAACGATCGCGAATCTAGGTCGAGTATGTATTGTACGATACTGTCCTCTTCGTACGAGGTCAATTTCTGGCAGGGTGGTCGGGTTTCTCGTTTACGCTGCGCGCCTCTTCGTCGGTCTTGGAGTGTCGTACGAGGTACATTATAGATCTGTGCAGCCTTTCGTACACTTAATTTTGGGTCTGACTGGAGCGCCTGAAGCGCTAGAATAAGGTCGCATTCAATTGATTGTCGTTCCATAATTACTGGTGGAGAAAAAGGGGAAATAGGGTAGCCCATACGGAAATGACGGAAAGTGGCCGGGTCACTTGTGTGGCCGGGTCACTTGTGGATTACGTTAATTAGTTGAATCAGTCGTGGGGCCTTGCTGTCAGGTTTAGTGCAGCCAAGGGAGTTACATAGTGCTAATAAGTCTACGCACAGTCTTGAGCCATAATTGGGTCAAAGAAGTCCGTGCGGAGTCTACGACTTTTCTGCATTTTACGGACACTGGATCGCGGTCGCCACTGAGTGGCGACCGCGATCCGTGTCCACAAAAAGCTAAAGCAGGTGCAGATGATGGAGATGCTGACGTCCGGGATGGAGACGGGGATGTAGCTGGGCCTTGGGATGCCAGAGACTGCAGGGACGCCAGGAACAGGGACAGGAGCACCGACGACCGGGCCAACACTGACGCTGATCAGGGGTCCAACAAGGGGGGTGTTGACAACCGGGGTTGGGATGGCTGGAGCAGGCGCAGGAGCAGCAACAGGAGCAGGAACAGGAGCAGGAGCAGGAACAGGAGCAGGAGCATTGCCCAGCACCCAGCAAGCCTCCCAAGAGGCGGCGACCCAGCCCGTTCGAGGTCAGCTGTCCCTGGTGCCACGCTCCTCAACGCCGACAGCGCGCTTGCCCTTCTGCGGGGCGGCATAGGCGCTGGCGAGGCAGGTAGCCGAGGTAGTACCCGAGAACGTAGTCAGGGTCGAGGTGATGGTGCTCGTGACGGTCTGAGCCACAGCGGGAACAGTAATGGTGTTGGTGTTGATGACAGTCACGGCCCCAGGACCGGTGACGGTGACGGCCGATGTGACGGTCGCGGCAACACCAGCTGCCTTGGTGATGGTGGTCGTAGGCACCTTGACGTACTGGCCGCAAAAGGGAACGAAAGATGGGTCAACCAGGAGGTTGTTGACAATGATGTTGTAGGGAATGCAGAGAAGGTTGTTTACGAGCTGGCGCTCCTCGAGGACTACGGGAGCGGGCAGGGCAGAGATGCCGACGGGCAGGACTGCCGCAAAGAGTGTGAAAGCACGCTTGATGCGAGGATAGGCCTTTTGTTCTTTGAAAGAAAGACTGGCGGTCAATGAGGCCGCTGGATAAAAGTGATGACTGATGCTGATGATGGAGAACGAAGAGGCTTCCCCCAATGAACGAGGACTGCCATGCGAGGTTTTATACAAGACGACAGATCGAGGCAATCGGGGAGCCCGCGTCTGTCATCCATTCCTCGTCACCGATGAAGCCCTCGTCACCGATAAAGCCCTCGTCCTGCCACGGACAATCCCGCGGCTCTTTCCAGGGTCTAGGACCAGTTCCGGGCGAGTCTAGATGGCCTGTCGAGAATGCCAAGCAGCACTGACCCTGACAGGCCACCCTATCTAGCCAAACCATCCAAACTCTCCTAGGCTGCGAGGGTCAATAAGCGCAGCCCTGCTGTCTTGGCACTGCCGTAGGGTCGCGGGCGGACGCAGGTCCGGTCCAAGATCCAACCTTAATTCAATGTCTCCCGACTGGGCTGGAAGGCGAGGCCGAGTCATGCGATGCTTGCCGCCCCATCCGGATTGAGCAAGGGCATGGAAATTGGCAGTCGAGATCTTTGGCGCCATTCTTGGCGCGGGTAATTCCTCGTCGCTTGATCCACCACTCACGTCACTACGTGGCCAGCTGCGTGCTATTGACTGTGAGACAAAGAATGTGGGGAAGGGCAACTGAGCTTTGAGACTCCACCGTCACAGTCCCGCGGTCCAGAGCATAGGGAGGGAGACCATTCATCGTGGTGGCGCTGGCATGCGTCACGAACAAGGTTTGCTGAACCAGTACGTAATCTCAAATGCTCATATGGTGCTCTTCCACGGCCCTGGACGTGATGGATGACTGCTGTCGTGCTAACCGGGCGGGGTTCTGAGGATCGGGTACAGGCAAGGAGGGATATCGTCTATCGGCACGTGTTGTGCCTGCACTCAGGGTGGTCTAGATCTGGCGTGGTCGGCGTGCTCCCATGCATCTCAGCCAAGACAGAACTATCCCCTAACATAGCGCAGGGTAGGTGGCTGGGGCCTACAATGTAAAATGTTGATCGCTTAGACGTACTGCTTAGTAAATGACATTATCACGACGAATCGTCCGAGACTATCTTGACCACCCACGACTCGCACACTGCGCGCTAATCAGACGATACGCACCTCCTGGGCACTCTGCTCCCAACCATGCTCCAGCTTGAATGCGTCCCCGTCTATATACCCATGCACAAAGGCGGTCCCGACCATTCGATACTCTTGGCAGCTGTCGGAAGTCGGCCTCAAGACGAACGTAGTCGTAATACCCACGGGCTTGAAAATAAGGTCACCAGGCCGGCTTCTCACCGGGATCCACGAGAGATCACAGTCTCCAGCTAGTGCCAGCTGAGCTCCGTGAATGCCAAAGTGCCGGATAAACTCTACGCCAGCCTCGATCTCCGTGCGACTAGGCCCGGGAGTTCCGTCAAGTGTCTCAGATTGCACTCGTAGCTTGGTCCCGTGCGGCATATTAGGTCCTGGAACGAGGATCCTCATGGCGGCGCGGTACCCTGCCCTGATGTGGCGTGCACATTCATCACAATCTGTCAACTGGCCATTATTTGAGCTTTGGGTCAGTGCTGCGTGATCATCGTGAGCCTTCCATGATGTGGTGGCAAGGAAGGCCCGAGCCAGAGTGTAGGTGACGTCATCCTCTGCCATCCCCTGCGACGAAAGGTACTCGGCAGCATTTTGGAACGCCTGGCCGGCTGGGTGGGCTTGTGCTGTGGTCGGACTCCTGAGGAACTGCTGGACATGCTGGGTCGGCCGCCTCTCCACGAGTCCGAAGCTCCTTGATATTGCTCCGATTGGAACAGCCTTGACAATTAGGACCCGGTTGTTGTTCTGGAATCTCAAGACCGATGCAGCCGGGCTACTGAGCTTGATACGAGTGTAAGGAGAAGTCTGGACGAGGCCTGTCGCTTGGTGCCTGGGCGCCCACATCGGCACCCACGACGGCACCCCTTTCTCGGGCGCGATGTCTGGCACGTCTCTCTGCTTGAGATACATGCTCAAACCGTCCTTACTAAGCATGGCCACGGCTGTGTCCACCAGGACATCCTCGAGCGACTTTGAATAGTCGGCTTCGATGCCCAGTGCCTCTCGGTCCTGCGCTAGGCTAAGAAGTGCATACACAGCATCTCTCGGGTCACTGCACAAGGAGTTGCGGAACCAGTGGAGCAGGTCGCTCAGGTTGAGTTGTGTCTCGGTCATGACCACCCGCTGTATGCGCCACAACATTGAGACGTTCGAGAGGTTTCGCGCGTCTTCGTCCGAGAGTCTCCCCCCATTGGGTAGTCGTCGATCCCAGAGCTTGAATAGAAGAAAGCCGCAAAGGATCAGGATGGTTCGCTGGTCAAGAGTCCTCCCGCCTCGCAGTATCAGCACTTTGGGATTAAGCACGTTCTCTTGGACCATCCATCTGCGACGACCCCACGAGCCTAGCAGGATTCGCATCAAGCCTCCCCAACCTTTGTGAACAGGTAACGGGCTCCGAAGCCTTTGCCGAAGTCGACTGAGTTCCGACGTCGCATCCGCGTGATCGGTCGTGTCGATTTCGAGCCCGCCATCATCTTCAAGCTCCGCGTCAAGCGTCATCAACCATTTCCACATGTCGTCGTGCAGGTAATGCGTCCAGAAAGGAGTGATGTACTGGATTGCAAGCGTATCCAGCAACGAAATGGCTTCCTCATCTTCGCTCGACTCCGGTCCAGCATAAGTGACCACCAACATGGCTTGTCGGTAGATGTCGCCCATTCTCTTGACTTGTGCTTCCTTGTCCTTCAAGTCCTTCTGGTCGATGCAGATCTGGTCGATCCAGAAACGCTTTGGCTGCACGTCGGACCTCATCAGATCCTTGAGTGCGTTGTGCAGATTCCGGGTGAGTGGGAGGACACCCTCTTCATCTCCTGCTGTGCTTCGGACTGCAAGTTGATAGTCGATCTGGTCGCCTTCCCACGGGTATGAGAGCGCGACATATTTCGCGCCGGGGAAGTCGACGTGTTCGATACAGCACTGCAGCTCTCCATCTGCAGTCCCGGTGTCGAGGTGCAAGATGCGGATCTGGCTTTTCGGTAGAGGCTGATGCTTGTAATACATGGCGTCGCAGAAGTGGAAGACTTTTGGCGCGTACTATTCCTGCAGACAGCCGGGCGTGGTTCACAAATGAAGATACGACACTCGGATTCTGATGCGGGACAACAGTTCGAAAGAGGGGTCAGGCCTCGCTGATGTCCCGCTTCGATACAGTCAGCACCAATGAGAGACTCTCGAGACCATAGCCATGCATGAGTCCTCATGCATCCCATAGAACAACATGGTATTTGTAAACTTGATCCATATTAGAAGTATCAGCTGCTTAATTCTCTTCCTCACCACCAGAGCCGTTTCCAGTCTTGTCCTTTGTCCTATCCGGGATCTCTGAAGTGTCTTCTGCCCCATCGTCTTCATTGCCAACATTACTGGGCTCCTTTTCCGTCTTCCCTCCCCCCTCCAGCATCTTCTGCTCTGCAGGCTGCTTGCCCTTTTTCCGAGACGACGACGACTCCTCATCGCCCTTGTTGCCCTTGGCATCATCTCCCCAGAACGACGGGATCAGCTCATTGTCCGCCTGCCCCTGCTCGTAGTCCCTCTCGCGACCCAGCATGCGCCGAGCAGCCTCCTTGCCTACTACGGGCATCGACGTCGCGCCCTTCTCCTTTGCCCTCTCGGGCAGCAGCTTCGGGTCGAGCAGGCCGACCTGCATCAGCACGCTGGCCTGGTCCCAGTAGACGTGCTCGTGCTGCAGCTTCCCGGCCCTGACGGCGACGATGCTGACGATCATGATCTCGACGCGCCGGTTCGTGGGCGGCACGTTGGGCAGGATCCACGGCATCTCGTGCGTGTGCTTGAACGAGACGTGCAGCTCGTCGACGACGCGGTCGGCGCCGATGGTGCGGGAGACGGGGGTGATTTCGAGCGAGTCTGGGTGCGTGTTGACAAAGAAGTTAGAGTAGAAGGACTGCAGCTCGCTGGCCCCGATGCCGCCCGTGAGCGTAGGCATGTGGGTGACGTGCGGCGTCGCGTTGCTGAACGTGGACATTGTCTGCTTCAGGTTCTTGCTGAAAAACTTGGCTATTTTGGAGTATATTAGCAGCCAGGCGCGACTGTGTAGTCTTCCTTCAGGGCTGCCACTTACCCTGGATGTTGGTATCAACAATTTCCTCGAGGTCGATGTCGATCTGGAACGCCTTCTTCGCTGCACTCAAGCTGCGCGTCCATGCGAGCTCGGCGCTGACGGGTTCGTACTCTTTCAGATCGTGCTCAGCGAACCCCGGCTCAGCATCGTAGCTGTACGCCGGGTACTTGATGCCGGGCAGCCTGCCGCCGACACCGAGACCGGCGTCAATCTGGCGATGGCGGGCGCGGTCCTTGCCCTGGATGCCGACCATCTGCGCCCGCTTGACCACGCCGACGTCGCTGCCGGCCAGGTGCACGAGGACCTGGATGCCGCCGGGGTACCGCGAGTCCGGGTCTGGGATTTGGGTTGGATAGTATGCGACGAGGCAGCCGAGGCGGAGTTCGTGGTTGTTGTCGAGGTTGTGGAAGTGCAAGAGACACGCAGAGGCCGCATCGCCGTACGCTGTCGTATTGTGCTATGGTCAGCCAGAGGGAACCCCGGACTAAAGAGCGGACTGCTTCGTCCAGTCGACTAGTTGCTTAGCGCCCTCCTGACTTACCAATTATGCCAAACCGCTCACAAGGCCCCAGCTCCCTGCGGCTGATCTCGTGCAGCTTGTTGGCGTACTCGGAGCCGCCCTTGCCCATGGACAGATACTCGACATCGAAGCCCTCGCTGCGCCACTGGGCCAGGGCGCGGCTGTCAAAGTCGTCCGTCTCGGCCGTGACGTAGAGCTTGGACGGGCTGCGGGGGAAGTCGCTTGAGAGGAAGCTCTGGTCGAAGCGGTTGACGGAGCGCGCCATGCTGCCGCCGAGCACCTGGATGCGCCGCCCGTCGCGGTTCTCGGCAGCGACGTCGATGAAGCCGGGAAAGTTGATGTTGACCATGTCGTGGGTTGTGCTGTGGATTGTGTTGTGATGCTGTCGTATGTTGCTGCCAGTGGCGTATATCGAGAGTCGCGAGTCGCAACAGGGGCAAAAGTAGATTCACCCACGCAAGAATGCTCAGCCGGCCCCCCAGGACGACATGTGGTATTGTCGGCCATGGTCACATTGTCTCGTTCTGACGTCGGCAGGGTGCAGGGATTGGATCCGGTTCCTGGGCTGGCAGATCCGCGGGGTCCACGGCGGAAGTGGCCGGTTGTGACGTCATGGGCATACGTTGCTCCATCGCACGGCGGCTCACAGAGTTCTGCCCAAACCTAAGTGTGCCAATTCAACAGTGGTGATGGAGGAGGTCCAAAGTGATGATGATTGATGAAATACATCATTGTTGCATAGTGCAGCACGGGCGGCAGTCGAATAGTGCTCGGGGGAACATCCGCATTTGCGAAGTATGGATACCGACGCGCTACCAGCATATGAGACTGAAGACCTGATTCCTTCCCCGCCTGTTCTACGGACTGAACCTTCCTAGCGCCTCAGCTGAGTGAGCTCACCCTGGACCCATCCATAGAGGCATATTGGTGATGGCCTTAGCGATCGAGGCCCCGCGCTGCAGCTCCCAGACCTGTACTCCCGCTTAGTTGTCCTCATAACCGTCCCAGTAGTTGTGAGGTGGGAAGTCGACCCTTGCGAGCTCCTCCTTCTCCTGATATCGCGTAGCCCAGAAGCGGCCGTCGCAGCTTCAATCCCCGGACGCTCTCACTCCCGGAGGACTCCCACCATGTTACATTGGAAATTGTGTTCTCCTTCCTGCTTCCGACGCGTCAATCAACTAGCAGCTGAAGGTCGTGGAAAGCGGCGGCCGACCCTGAGAGTTGCAAACGCTACCGCTCTAGGTATTATCGGTGCTCTTCTATCTTCAACCCACATCCGCGACGCGGAATAGGTGACGTCCACGGAAGCCGACGTCAGCAGTCACACTCGGTCGGCTTCGCCCTTCCTAGCTCCTCGTACCCGCCTATGTTCTCAGCACGGAGACGGGGGGTTTCACCTTAGAAGTCTACGATGAGGCTCGGGATGGCGCCTTCCTTCCCCGAGTTCCGGAGACGTGTCCAAAATGTCTCGGCACCTGTACGGCTATCTCGTACCTGCAGTCGATCGCGAGCGCCGAATTCGGCTGTGGGGCAAAAGAGTACCCTGCGCCGGCCGCAAGGACGGTGAGCTCGGCCCAGGCCCGGGACTTCCGCGGGAAGTTCAAAAGTCCATCCGCACAAAACTTACAGTATGGCTTTCATAGAAGACTCCGAGACTGTGTTAACCCGTAACGTGACTCGACCTTTTCAGTATAGACGTTACGTAATACTTCGAGAAATCGAGAGCGAGCTGAGACAATTTCCTTATGTACTAGACATTGTAACTATCCGACAATAATAGTTGCGTCCAAATGGCGGGTGCGCAGTTGTACTTCAATCTCCACTAAGGTAGTGTTCCGGGAACTCGAGCAATACGGTCCTCGGTCAAAGAGCATCACAAGACGATCGACACTTTCTTTCTGCTCGGTTTTGTTCTTCTGGATAGCCTGATCCGGCAGGTATGTGACGCGGTTGTAAACTGGGTCTGGCATCATAAAGACGGTAAGCTCACGTTAATTCACTCGGTCCAAGGCTAGCTGGCGCTGTCGGAATCGGGGAGCAAGAACAGGAAACAAGGGAGGCTACGAGCAGCTACTATATAATTGCGGTAGAATAGGAAGCCTGAGCTTGTGATTGCTCAGTAGAAATGATAGGAACAATGAACGGCAATGGATCACTGCTGAGTCAATGTGTGTTGTGGTTGACGAAGGAACGGCAAGCCTGAGTTCCTTACCGCTCCGTTGGAACCTGCATGGCAGGCCTGAGTCAATTATTTCTTAGTACGAACAATAGGTAAATGGTAATGGATCATCGTTGATTCCAGAAGTATTGATGCGCACTTGAGTCTCATAATAAACACCCACAATCCCACCGAGCCTGGCCTCCATCATCTCAACATGTCTCTACAGCCAGCTCCCGAAAATCCGGCTGCCGTTCGAAGTTCCTCTCGTGACCTGCAGAGATTGGCTCTCGACTGTGCGATAGAAAAGTCTGAGCTCAGCACAGCTACGATGATAAGGTCTGAACTTCATTGTTTTATAGGATCAGATCTTGGCCTTATACCCCTAACATCATTCGCAGCTGGTAGTTATAACAGTTCAGGGCGAAAAAGAGATTTTTGGGGGGCCGCATAATCAGACCAAGAATAAGGACGGATCGGCGAGGGAGATCCCAAATTCTTAGTAGGCGCGAAGCTGAAGACTACACGACACCATCATCGCAGTCTAGGGGCATGTGTCCAAGGTCGATGCCCATATGCTCCCATCCTAATTCTGCAAATTGTATCTATGGTTCCATCTAAGCAACCAAACCTATGGAGCTGTTGTAGTGCGAAACGACGACTGAGACATGTCGAGGCCGGTATTCGAACGCATGATCCAGTAGTCTGCCCTACCCATGGTATGAGACGTCGCTTTCGCCAATGCTTGTTCCAGCAGCTCATCAACCTAGACGTGGTACGGTCAATGAACTGACCCAAGGTGCTAGGGGCCCTAAGCAACGAATATCACCAATACCTAGTGTTAGAATGCCGAATTTGCCCCTGAATTCTAGTCGAGATAGGAGCCGTCTGAGGTTCTCCAGGTCTACAGGGGATGCTAAGCAAGTAATTGTTCTGTTGGCCAGGGCTGGTTATTCGTATCACTGGCCCTCCATGCATATAGATAATGGCACAGCCACCGCAATCGAATAGAGGTCGTACATCAAAGATAATATTTACGTGTTGACACTGTCAATTTGTTAGATTGCACGGCTCTCGGCAAGTAAACTTTGGTGTTGATGTCCAATCATGACAAATTATCTCAAGATTCGTTATATCAGTCATTTATCCCTGGACTATTTGAAGTCAAATAAGCAGTTTCATTTGGCATACCAGAACAATGGTATCAGTTAAAAGTCAACCACGTACTTCCCGCTCCTAAAGGGTGACTCATACTCAGTCGCAGGGCGCTGTGGAGGTGAAAACCGCTGTGAATAAAGAGAGTGTTGCGAAGTCCGGGTGCAACCTGAAGCCCGAAAAAACCACGAAGAGGAAGACCATTGCGAATCAAGCGAGCTCTGCGAAGATTAAGAGAGCCCCAAAGAAGACCACAAAGGCGAGGGGTACGGCGAAGTTTGACAGCCTAGAAAGCGCGGTGAATAGCGAAGGGCGTCAGACGCTGCCTATTTGCACAATGCGCGACGCTGCTAGTGACGTAATCGCGGAATGGTGCAGTCGAGACTGGCCGCAAGATCGTGCACTTTCTCGTCTAGTACCTGAGCTGGGACCTATCCAGACAGAGGCGGAGGCTCTTACTCATTCAGAGCTTCGGGAGCGCCTGATAGAACTGGTCACCAACTGGGTGGATCGAGGGCTGAGTAAGGACACAGAGAAACGCAAAATCGATATACCCAGTCAGGGCAAAACGATAACTACAACGTTCTTGCTTGTCATTAGGTATATGTCCAAGAATGTCAAAGACATCGAAGACGGGAATCTTGCAACACGGTATACGATCTCAATGGCAATAGACAGATGGGTCATCCAGTCTCGGTGTCCTAATTATGCAGAAGAGCAATGGAGTTGGAAGCAAAGTCAATCCCAGTGGGCAGTGCGTCCATTCCAAGAATCGAGGTTCAATCGATATTATGATGCTGTTGTGAAGGATAAATTTAGTGAAGTACAAGTCGATTTCCAGAAAGAACTCATACAAATGGAAAAGCAGCAACAAGAAGATCGAGATGCGGGAATACAAATTCTCACTACCGAGATTACGACAATTGAACAACCCGAAACGACTGAGGATCCACAATGGACAAATGAGGACGACAGTAAATGGTTTTGGGGACCGGGAGGGTCCTTGGATGAAGCAATCAAGACTTGGACAAAGAAAGGACTACAGAAAAAACTGATCGATGATTATGAACAGGATGGGTGGATATATAAGCAGCTTCTAGTTTGCCTTATCGCCTATATAAGCCAACAAGACTTCAAGTCCTCAAGGAGTCCCGCACTATTTGCTCGCTGTCAAATGTGGAGGAGGGCTATAGACTAACCCGTTGTTATTAACAGCGTCAATTACGACTATGTATACGACTTTTTCGAAAATCTCGATACCCGAGTAAACTACACGCCCTCTAAGCTACTTAAAATGGATTGGGTTTGGGGTAATTGGAACTATGTATGGAACGTGAGGGTTTACAGCCATAGCCGTAATAGGGCGCTTCTGGTTAACCCTAATGCTGTTTTGTTCAAAAAAGGAGCAAAACTATATATAACGAAGCTCGATAACGAGAGTAAAACCGTGGGTGAATCTGTCATTGACCTTCCGCGCAAGGCAACGGTCTATGAGGTTATTTGCCAGATCAACTTTTTCTATGCTAGGGAAAACAAAGCGTCAGGGGGCCTGGGCGAAGCAGGTCGCTACTATAGTCATCGTTGGGATCGCCATTATGTGGACTTAAGCCACTTTGAGAAGTATAATGGTAAACTAGCTATGGGGAAACATTGGAAACTTGTGGTGCATCTTTAGAAGAACTCAATGGATTAGCGACTAGGGAATGGGTAAAGGGAACAATCTTTAAGCCGGGTTGAGATTTATCGCAGCAACTTACTAGGCTGCGCCACTACAAAAGTAATATTTGGAACGTATGGATCGACGAATACTGGAGATCACGCCATATATGCAATGTCATGAGTACACACCTCGATGCCTCTCTCATTCTCTTGAGGGACATGTCACGTTATATGGATGGTCCGTGCATGTACCAGATCTCGTGCGGAAAGGGCAATAAACACCCAAAGGTTGACACGCGTGAGGCTGCCAGCGTCATCTGCAATCTCTATTTCCTTATTTAGCTCGCGCTCTGTACAACTGCGACCTCATCTGTCCGACGCCTCAGATCTACGGTCGACCTGTTCCCATCTGAGCTAAGTCCCGCCACATAATGCCTGCGTCGGAATTGAAGGACGCGCTCGTGGGCTTTCCGCGCTTGTTAGTCTCGACCGCGGGAAAAAGGTGGGGACACAATGTTGGGATCACCTTCCCTTCGTTATTAGACAATACATAGCGGTTTCGATGGATCTCTTACCTACGATAAATAGGTCCTCGCTCGTCCAATGGCCATCAGTGAGCGATGTCAGGTCATGGGTAGGTAAAGGGGACGTGTACGGACCGAGAAATTGGGATCATGGGCCAAAATCACCTTTATATTATCACCCTGGCCAACTAGTCTGCTCTATCTCGCCGAAGCGAGCCTCACTGGCAATAACACCGAACCTAGCAGGCGGTAAACTCCCTTTGCTAATTAGGTAGGGCATCAGCTGACTCAAAAAAATGCCAAGGGAGTTCAGGAATGCAACTGTGCTAAGACAGAGGGAACCGAGCAAGTGCACTGGTCGCGCTGCACAGCGCAATAAAGGGACTGGCAGCGTTCTCGGAGGTGATTCCTCGACATTATTACAGGTTTCCGATGAGAAGGAAACGGGTGTTGAGTAATACAAATTTCGTAGCGCCAGGAAAAACCAGCTTAGGTTCATGGACGCTGCTGATTAGGCACAGCAGACCAATGACACAAATCCGAGTCGCCATCCTCCATACATTAGTTTTAGGTGGCGCGGACAAAGCATCCATTCGACCTTGACGTCAAGTAAAAATGAAAAAGTGGTAATCATCCCCGAAACCTCATAAGATGGGTCGGTTACGATGATAGCGATAATAGATGGGATCCAGAGGAACTTGGGTTGCCATATTTTCTTCCTTCGCGTAGCCCGTCATGTCACCATGTCACCTGCATCCGCAGAGTCTCGTCGTAATCAACTTCACTGAGTCCAATTTTGCTGCACGATGCCGCGCCATGGTCCCATTGTATCAAGTATGGCCGTACCTATCGGATGGTTCCCAAGACACGCCCGCTGGTTGGAGTGCGTGAAGGGCTGTTACAAGTGCGAAAGTTTCGTCCCAGGGCTTCAAATAATGAAACACTTGGAGAAACACGAGTAGTTGAGGTTCCAGGAAGAGAAGGCCGAGGGCGACATGGTTCGCCTTTAAGCGAAAATGACGGGAATGCAGGCTCGTGTGTCCGAAGCGTTCTCTCGTCTCGCTCGCCTACGGAAATAACAGCGCTCCCTGAAGAAGCGTACCGAAGTCCTAGCTTCCGCGGATGCTGGGAACCTAAATTGGATTATATTACATAGCGGAGATGTGCCGGATTCCAGCTGCTGTGGCCGCTTCGTCGGAGTCGAAGCGCAGCGGATGCTACGTTCTCGCGGCCATGTGCTGGCTCCGGGGTGTTTTGGCTTCATCTGGTGGATCGAACTGGGTACGATTCTAGTAGTCCCTGGGACTTACACTCTGACGACACTGCGCATCGGGCGAGTCTGGTACGTAGGGTGATATCCATCTGGGGGTCACGCGAAGATTAGGTAACCGAGGACCGATGCCCAGGCACTGGCGGGTCGGTTGCAAACCATTTGACAGTCAGTCAGGAGCCAGTTGACCACAATACATATCTCTGAAAATCGGTAGTGAGGACAGAATGAGACGTAGAAATATTTGTTACCCAAATACTTACCTAGAGCTATTGTTGCCATCGGGTCCTTATTGTGGTCCAGATCCCAACAATGTTAAAGAAAATTCCTGGATATGTTATAGCGGAGGTTGCCCGCCGGATAGTTTCCGCATGGCAGCGAGAAAAGCAAGCGGGCTGATTCTTTCAACGCGGAGCAATCTTGGATGGCATTTTCTGTAGTCTTATCATCGTGCTCCTGTGAGCAAGCTGAGGAAAGATGTAGTGATACCCGAGCTTTTCAAAGCTGGGCCCTTAGCCGGCAGTATACCTACTAGCACGGCGCCGCTCCCCCGATCGTCGATTGTTTCCTTTTCTCCCCAGAACAGTCCTGCGTGCGAGTGCAGACAGGGCCTGCCGACGGCTGCGTTATTAGAAACCAAGCAACTCTATAGCCTAGCTTGGGACGGCGAGAAACATCGACTGATCCGTCCTTCAACACGACGGGGTGTCAGTCCACTTCTAACGAGACGTCAGTCAAAGGGTGAGGAAGCTCACCAAATTATGGATTTCAAGTGGTTGGCCGAGCAATAAGCAGACCTGTATAAGGGGAGCTGATCAAACACGCTAGTGCGAAGCTGTACACCATCAGGTGCGATACGGCCGGGCGCTGCCACACGACGCAGCAGTTTGGATGGAGTAGTACAAAACTGGGGCTGTTTGATACGAGAGGGGATAGATAAGGTCTATAGAAGAAGCACAAAAACGGCGGCGGGTTACTTCTGATACGATTCAAGGCTTGGCGTTTTACTCTAGCGAAAAGATCCATTAATTCGGGTCCGCCGTGCGATGGCTGCGGCTGTTACAGGCGCAGCTCAAATCACCTACTTTCAAGCATCGAGTTGCTTGGAAAGTAAGGTCCTTTCATCAGACTCTGATAGTGAGCAAGCATGTACGTGTAAACCTAAGTTAGGTATCAAACTTGTTAGTGGCGCTGGAAGAACACCGCACGAGCATCCAGCAGCTCATACCTGATCCCCCGCTAAGTCAGGACTGAGATCATCATACAAGGACGGTGCCGAGTTTCCTGATCATCCCCGTTGCAGGTGCTCGCTAACTATCGGTAGATGAGCATCTATGATACTAGTTGTTCACCTAATCATAAGACATGGTACACCTATACGTCCCCTTATAGCCCGGCTAGACCTTTGAAGGCCGCTGTGTCGGCCCAAATTTAGGAACAGGTTGGATGACATCACAACAGTAGTCCTCCGTATTCTAGGCCCGAGACATTTAGCACCTCGTGGCAGCGCACCGATTGCAACCGGACCAGAAGGCTGCGCGTCGTCACAGGCAGAGATTTGTTCGGTCACAACACCTGGTTATACGTTTCAATATCTGTGGCATTCGGATGCACAGAACTCCGACTCTCTCATGATGTCATCATAGGCGAGACGCTCATGTTCACATCAACATCTCACAGAGGAGACTATACGACGCAAGTGTAAGGATGAGGTGAAAATTACCTGTATGCACGAACCTTGAGAGGCAGGCATGGTCTGCGCGCACGGTAGGCTACGGCAGACAGGCGACGAAGTGCTGGGTCGATTGGCCACCGAGCCTATTCGGAGATGACGCTGGCCACCTTTTTCTCTCCCAAAAGACTACAGTGTTTGCAACGCCGCCCGAAGACGACAACTGAGACATGTTGGTTCTCTAGAGGGCCGAGATACGGTACAACGCGGATTGTGCTGACAGACTCACGGTAGATAGCGAAACCAGCAGCAGGAGGTGGTTGCTCATGCCCCTTAGCTTAACATACCTAAGAGCGATAACGATGTCGCTTTGTCGCCCCCAGCCTTGGGGACGTGGCGTCACCAGGCTCCAGTGATTAACTTTCCCAGGCCGTATGATAGACCAATCATGTTCGCACCAGTTCAAGTGGAAGAACGCTGGGAGACACGCGGTTAGCCAATGATAGTGACATCCGGCACCTCTGTCGTTTCTCCTGCTAATCCCTCGAAGTGTCGGTGGAGATCCACCTGGACCAGCGGTTGGTAGGACCATGGGCAGTGGGATTCCGGTAGCAAATTCTAACACGATTCCGGCTGAAATTGGCGGAATGACTCCAGACTTAATTACAGCGGCGAGATGATTTGTGTGTATCTGTTCTAAAGATACCACTGGGGTCTGCTGATATGCAAATAGCAGAGCATCTAGGCAGCGCGGAGCCCTAGTAAGAGGATTCGGCCTGGGTATCTTCTCGGAAGCTTACCAACGACACCTGCCACACAGAACGTCGGCCTACCTGAAAGCGTGGTGTAACGGATTTTGAGGTTACGTGACAGAGATCACAGGGCCCCTCCCAGCACACAAGCTGTTGGAAGATGCCATTTAGCGCTCGAGCCCCCCGGCCGCTGCCCCAAATGTCACATGACCGATGAAACCCCGCCTTTCGAAGTGCTAGACAACGGTGATCATATTATAACTCAATTTTCTAGTACTTATAATGTAAGGACTTTGTTCCAAGGTCATGTATCACTATGCAGTTCTACGAAGACATAAAGTGAATGTGTTCTCCCCAACTTAGTTGAGTCCATCTGCAACAATCCCACATGCGTCTTGAAGCACGGTTGTCCGAAAAGTACCCATTCTCGCGGTTCCAATGCTCTTCAGGCGATGGGCAATACATAGCGTACATTGACGAAAAAGAGCATGTCATACTAAGCAGGTATCCGACGGGGAAGAACAAAAAAGACGATTCCATTTATACTGGTAAACTGTCTGCAGAGGACGGTGAGCAGTCGATGTCTTTTTCTGAGGACTCTCGCTATTTCCTGCATGAGGAAGGCAACGAAACAGTTACCTATCAACGTCTAATCGATGTTCGCGAGGGCACTTCGAAGACGTTACCAGTTCGAACACACTACTCTACTGCAGGCTTCATTAAATGGCAAGGAGAGCCGTGTGTGGTTGTTTGCTGCTCAGAAACAGTCGAAGGACCGACTTCAATCCAAATATATCGCGTACCGAATTTATCATGCAGACTACATTATTCGAAGGAAGAGCTGATAGAACCGCTGAACAAACGGCTAATCACAGGCCTCTTGCAGTTGTCGGATAACGAGATTGTTCTCGCAAATGGTCGACTCTTTCTCTGGACGATAGATAATGAGACAATGGAGGAGATAGATACGAAAGACCTGGAGATATCTAACATTTCTCGAGTCGGGAAAACAAATTTAATTGCAGCCTGGGCGGATGAGGAGATCAAAGTTGGAAAGATAAAAAGCGTCAGGGACATCCGTATTTCTCCTGTACCGATACTTTGAATCTTGCAGGACCTGTTAGAGATATGCGCGTCTCAACCGATGGAAGAAGGTTTGCTCTTGTTACCGCACCAAGTAACCGTCAATCCATGCAATTTGTAGAGCACTGGACCCGTAGCGAGTTAGACGAGTTATACGACTACGCAGGCAAGCTGCTAGCGGGACAACGTTATCAACACAGCTTTTTTCAAGGTAACTAGTATATATCAGGCTTCTATTACTATTTGTAGTACATGTCATCTTTTTAGTCTAGTAATCTCCACGCCTTAGAATTTAGGTAGACTTATATTCTACTATTTTATTCGACCCCGGAACTCAGTTTACGCCTGGCGGCTAGGAACCGATTTCATCACCCAGGCTGTCGTATGCCCGTCTCATCCTGGTAAGGTCTGGAGGTATAAATCTCTAACTTGATAGGGTACTACGCAGCTTAATATATCATTCCGCCCTAGTTTGAGCCAAATTCCAGGGGCCTATATGCCTGCCCTCCATATGCGATGTCGGGTGGCCTTACTGAAGACAGACCGCCGAGGCAATTTCTCCACCTATACGTAGAGTAGAAGCTACGACGGCGAATTAGTCGAGAGATTTGTTTTGAAACTATTAAGATTTCCATAAATACATGTGAATTCCAGCCTGCATTGATCTGGTAGGAAGAAAATCCACGGCACGTCTCGGCAGGCACTACTACTTGTGTATGGCCGATAGATGATGTGTACCAGAAACCGTACTAAGGCGGCCCAAGAGCGATCACTCAGGAACGTTGTTACGACTACAATATGTGTGATTTAAGGAAGCATGAGCGTCAAAATGTAAGCGCTTGTACACAATCCCTTCTCCAAAACCGTCCACAATTCCCAATCAGTGGGCACCTTGGCAGGCCACTACGCAGGATGAGCGCATGGAGTACAAACCTGACACTAAGCTATAGCACTTGAGAAGCACGTTATACTATGCCGAGAGGCGATCACAAGGCGGCATGTTGAGAAGCGGCAAGAAGGCCTGCTAGGTGTGTGAACGTGGCTATCAAAACTAAGAGATGGAAAATCTGATAGCTAGCTCCCACAAGGTCGAACCTATATGGAAACCATCTCTCAGGGATCTGCAACCACGACGTCAGTTTTGGGTATTCAGGCAAGGAATCGTAGGCGACGCACCCTTGAGGCATAGACAGTTGCGGCCATGAGATTAAGCAACGTCGTGCAAGCCAGCCACCGAAGGGACAGATAATTTCCCAGAACGGCCCAGCCCTTAATTTGAAGGCCATATAGCAGGGATGCGAGTGAGCCCAAGCCGGATATGCTGTAGACAAGTACACGCCACTTTCTAAAGGCAGAAAAGCCAAAGTTATGGCCAAAGATGAACCCTATATTCAGAATAGCCGTAATGATATTCTTGAAACCAAACGGTAAATATACTCAGATGGACTGCTAATAAAGCAAGTTACTATTAAGCCGTAGAATCTCTGCAGGTCCGGGAGACCTGATAGTCCGTAACGAACTATGGGTGCATTAGCACTCCAGACGAGGACCACAATACCCATATAATCGAGGCGATTACAGGCCCGGGCCCAGCTGCGACTGTGATTGGACAAGAAGTGGAATATGTTCTCAGCGTCAGCATAATCTCGCAGGATAATTCGAGTAACGGGCTTACATAGAGGAGCACGCAAAACAAAAGGCCACTCCGAAGCAGTAGCGCGATCTCGTAGGATGATACATATAATAGAGAAAGAAGGGGATAGTAGCGAAAGTAATACAGCCAAGCGTGTGTGAAACAATATTGACAGTCTCGTTATGCATATACAGATCGCTGCGTAGTATCTGTATAAAGACCCAGAAATTGGCCTACAACAAGATTAGCCATGCATTAGCCGAATTTTCAAGCGCACGTACCGATATCCAGACAGTAGGAATTCATTATCCTGCTGCCATGATGGAATCTCATGATATAACATAAGCTTCTTGGATGACAGCTGGCCCTGTGTATGATTTCTCTTCCCGATAGGTGACATTTCCAATTGTTCGGAAGCCAACTATACAGTAGTGGTGAAGTAAGTTAGAGTATTGTTAAGCAAGTCGATAAAGTATAGAGAACGATAACGTAGCGACCTGGAGCTGCAAGTTTACTTATCATACTCCTTAGTGGAGCATTCACTGTCTGCGATGGGCAGCCTGGTTGTTTATCTCTTCTGTGGGGTATTGTACGACAAGCATTATTCTCCTTTTATGCTCCTGTGTTATGCCACTCCGGAACTCAAGAGACCGGGCACTTGGGCCACCGGACGGCCGCCCTTCTCTTTCAGGCGATAGTTGGCACCTAGGGAGATCATGACATATATATTGGCCCACCCTCCCGTTGGAGCTCCTGAACATTGAGACTCCGTTTCGCAGGCGATCATACGTCGATAAGGCAGGGACCGAGAGTTCTAACATAACGCAAAGTCCTCCAAAGATGCACCGAACTACACCCGCTTCCTCGAAATGATGCACTAGTGCTACTGCCCAGAAATAGCTACTGTCGATCAGCTTCTGCCTGTGTCACACCTTTTCCAGTCACCGGAGCTCTAGCTAGTAGCCCGTCCGGTTCCTCAAGGTCTGGTCGATTCCCGTCTTTCCTGGCTTCTACTTTCTTGTCAGTCTCCTCTGACACCAAATCTGCCAGCTGTTCTCCTTGGAATGGTCCACGAAAAGGCGCACAACGGAAGTGCTCCCGCCCAACGCAGCCAATTGCTGCGCGTTGGGGCTTCTCTGGTCCTCCACCTCCTCTTCCTCTTTCTCTGCAACCCGTCCTGACTCACCAGGCGGCGAAATTGGTTGCATAATAATCCAAACCGCTCCATGCCGCCACTTATACCGAATCCATTGTGTATGAATTCCCCGATGCGCCATTGACATTGGTCGGAAGCAACTGCACCGCCGGCAAGCAGGAGCATGGTGACCCATAAACGCAGCCACGTGGAGTGCCGTGAAGCCTCCGAGAGCACGGTTGTTACAGTCCACTCCGTTCGCCAGGAGATGGCCTGCGACCGCCTTGGCGTCAGTGACGGTTGCCATGTGGAGTGCCGTGGTCCCGTCTCGCGCTCTCAGCATCGTGTCAGCACCACACTTCCAGAGCAGCTCCGTCATGCGTCCTTCCATCGACTCCATCGCATAGATTAGGGCAGTTTCTCCCCAGCGATCCGCTGCGTTGATATCAGAATCTCGGTATAACAGGAGCCGCGCCAGCTTCGTGCCGTTGTTCCAGGCTGCCCAGTCCTCCGCGTTGATATTCGCCGCATCAGTAGCGAGACCACTATAGACCAGGAAGGCCTTAGCATGATTGACTATCGGACCCTGCGTGCAAATATCGGCCCTGTGGAGGATCGATGTGTCTCGGCTGTCGTACTCGAGCGCCAGCATCGTCATCAACCTGGAGGCCACAATAAGTAGTAGTGAATCAGACACTTCTTGACCATAGATACACTCCCTCTTCGCTCTATGACAGCTCAACATTAGATACGAGATACGATTTGCAGGATTAACATAGTAGCATATGGGCGTCGACCTTGGAAACATGCGTCCAGACTGCAATAATGGTGTCGTATAGTCTCCAACTTGCGCCGGTTAGGAAAATTGGGGTCCCCTTGTCAATGTGTCCTTATCCACCCCTTCGAAATCTTCCTTCCGCCCTATTATTAGAACTACCAGCTGTAATGATGGGCAAACCGTTAGGCGAGGACCTGATCCTATCGAACAACCAAAGCTCAGTCCTTATTATCATAGCTGTGCTGAGGTCAGACTTTTCTTTCGCAGAGTCCAGAGCCAATATTCGCAGGTCACGAGAGAGACTACTGACCACAGCCGGGCTTTCGGCTGGAGAGCCCAGTTGAGATGGTGGAGGCCAGGTTCGGTAGGCTTATAGGTGTTTATCATGAGACCCAGATTAGTACTTCTGTAAGTCTGCTGACGCTCCGTCGGCGTATGATCACTTTCGCTTAAATCTACAATGCGTCTCTCGTCGGCACCCTCCTTCATATGAGAGACTTGCTTTTGACCTGGAATGGTATAGCAGAACTTCATTATCAGAGTCCCCCACAGCAATCTGGGACTTCGACCCACAGGCACCGGCATCTTCGAGCAGATCGTCGTTCGAGCCGTCGTCTATCACTCCTGGTGACACCTCGGACGTAGAGTCTTCGTCATACCACTTATTAAGCCACACCTGCCGGAAGAGGAACTCGCTCAAGTAGTGAACGTCTATCGTGTGTATTTCCAGTCCAACGTCATCGTCGACGCGTGCAACCCAAACCCAAAAACCTTCACGATGCTGTCTATGTGGAAGATGGGCTCTAAGGAACACCTGACGCGACAACCATCCTTTCCCACTTGGACTACAGCTCGCGTATGTACTCCTAGCGAGTGAGCAAGTCCGCACATAAGTGTGAGTAAACATCGACTCCAGCACCTTAGGGTAGATCATACTGTATCACTAAGGGAGACTACCGCCGAGGGCCATGGTCTCGTGACGCTATTCTTCTTGGTGTACGCGTCCCTTATAACACGATCGAAATGGTACCTCTCCTCGGGGCGCACGAAGACAAACACCCACTTCGGGCGGATCTTGTAACAAAACTCCGAGAGAGCACCACAAGCTTCTAATAAAAGTCTCCAAGCTCACGAACATTAGATAGAGTGATGGACTTACTTGCGAAAATGCCCCAGCGCTCCGTCATCTCCTTCATCTGAACATACAGCTGATCTCTAATCGTAGACTCTATGAGCGCATTAGGAACTCGCACGTCAGGGTAGCTGTGAGCGAAGGTAGGACGCCTCCCTTGTATCCGGCAACCAAGCACATAATCCCATTATAGATCTGAATACGGAGGGGCTGTAATGAGATCATTTGAATGGTGAAGCTTCGGCTCCGATGCGCCACAGAATCGTGGTTCCCGTTCCTCGTTGTGCAAGAGTTTCGATGCAGCGATCGCCGTGGTGGAATGACGAGGCAGTAAGAAAGTGGGATTGGAGTCACTTGACAGGTAACACCGGCTAGCTCAATTGCTATGGCGGCACAATGACTGGTGGGCACAGCGGCGTCCTGTGAAGTAGCCAGGTCATAAAGTGTGTTTGTATGATAATCATGTGACTTAAACGTGCTCTTTGAAGGCTGCGGAATAACGCACCACAATGGAGTAATGTTGGTAGCAGCCGGCGTGGGGGCCTGAGATGCGGGGCCAGCAACGGTTCCCCACGCCAGCCTACTGCTGTGGTTGAAGTTGCCGTTGCCCCCGAGCTGTGCAGATTCGTTTTCGTCGTCGTTGTCTGTTCCTGTGAGCCGCGCCTCTTTCCAAGCTAGCAGCAGAAACCACTCGTGACCCTTGATACATAACACTCGTAGCGACGGCACGTCGGTCAAATTTGCATTGCCAGCTGATTCTCCCCCGTTTCCGGTGCTGTGTCTGGTTTGGCCTCGGCCACATTGAAGCATTATCCGAGGATGTAGATAATGACGTGTCACTCTCCAGCCGAAAGAGCGTATCCAGAGATGAGATGACATTTTCCGTGTTCCCAGCTACAATCCATGATTCTTATGAGTGATCTATGACGGGCCGTTGGACTGTTTGAGGCCAGTCCAGAACAGGATGCATGAGCATGGCCAACCTCTTTAGCATCAGGCAACTAGCCAATCCATGAAGACCTCCTAGGTCGTTCTCTCCTCGCGGATATGTTAGAATCTTTTCCTTTTTGCGTCACCACTATAACCCAGTTACGAACCGAAAAATAACAGATGGCCAAGAGAGTAAGCCCCATGAGAATGAGTGACCCTAGGATTGAGAATACGGCAAAGCTGTACGACGCAGATTGGCAGGCGGTATTGCTGGCGAGGGCGTCGGTGGCCAATCCAAACTACATTGCGGCTAGGTTAATGGCCAAATAGACCGTCGTGCTAGCCACTCAGGCAAAACGATCTTGAAAGAAGATACTATACTGATTCCAGCTAGACATATAGCTGCGTAGTGGTGTCTGAAAGAAGTAAATCTTGTTCAAGCGGCTCAAGCGGAGGTCGCCGTAGTGAATCCGCGAGTCGATGTCTCGGTAGATGTGCTCCGTGTCGACTTCCACCACAAGCCTCTCCCAGTCCTGCCAGTCTGATATGGCCGGGATTGTGCGCTTCTAAATGTGGCTCTCGTGGCGTATCTGTGCGGCGTGGGGAGAAATGAAGCCGAGCGCCGGCCACCGTAACCCTGGTGCTTGCTATAGCGAGAGGTACTCAGGCCAGAAGCGCGGCTCGAACAGTAAGGACGGGATTAGCTTGAGAAATGGGCGACCTTCGGAGTGGTTGTTGACCCAGTTGTAGACCGAGTCCATGCCGGTGTTGCGGATCTCGGCGGACGTAGACATGGCTGTATGGGCGTTTTGCCGTCGGCCTTGGCTGATGGGAGTCGATGCAGGCAACTGACGTGGGCTTAGCTCTTTCGCGGCGAAATCCCTATCTGTTGTGTAGAGTGACCGAGCTGCAGATGATAGCTTGATGAACGGTTGGGACTATTCTATAGTGTTAGAGCCAAGACTTCCTAAATTTCCTGCCAACTTTTTATAGACGCCATGCCAAGTGCGACTGTTCGTGCGTTTAGCGTCACACTCCGGCGCTGCCACGGACTTTAGTGTTCGCTACAATTAGCCCCGTGAACACATCCGTGTCCACGCAGCATGGGGCCGCCAGTCAAAATACAAAGACCCCGCGTCACGACTTCGGACTTATCGACATTAGCTCCGAGCCCGCGGTTTCACCAGTGCCTGCACGACAGACGGTCACAGGGTCTAGATCGGCAACTAGGAGGGGCGACAGGTTCGTTTTGTTCGTTATCAGCCGTGTCTCATTCGTAGGCGGGTCGGCAAATGGCTATTGTTGCCTGTGAGGGTGTCGGTGAGCGCGGGGCGCCGTGCTGGCAGAAATATGCTGGCGATTGTGTGGACTTAGTGGTATATCTTTCGCATGCCAGAACCAGCAATTTCAATTTGGTCGGTCGTGGTTTTAGGAGTGGTCCACATCTGAAGTGAGGCATATGCATCTTCGACAAACACTTCGGAGACCTGGCATGGATTGACTTTGACACTACAGAAATATCCACGCCTGGGCGGACTGTTCCTGCCATGGCTTAATTGATAACATGCTGGGGCAGAGTACGTCTGCTTGTGACGTGGCCGCGGCCGGCCATCTCCATGGTGGTCTCACGGCACCACTCCTCGCCTCGAAAGCTTTTCCCTTGTCACAGGGAGTTTTGCATAAGCTCATTTCCAAGGCCGCCCTCCTCTTTCAGATAGACAACAGCCATGACGTGAGAAAGGCGGACGCTCTCCAAGCATACGGCATGGCATCGACCCTGTGCCCTATTGCTGCTAGACGCCGGCGAAGCAGGACTGCATGGCTGCAGCGGTCTCGCAAGATTGTGTCCTGTCAGTCGAGGCAGCTGTTCAGATGTGTCCGCTCAACAATCGGCCCCAAAACTGGCGGGACTGTGGAATGTCATAATTACTACCTGCACTCGTAACATCCCAGGACAATGTAACCTGATGTCGTGGTATGAACCTCACCGTTGCTCCCCTAAGCCAGCCTTGCATAGACAGGCCAGAAGATCGTCCGTGTGAATGCCGACCTTGCCCGCGAGCTTCATGATGGGGGGAGGTGTTGCTACGAGAAGAGTGTCCGAAGGAGGGGCCGGGTCGGAGCTTTACGTCGCGGTCCAGAAACCCAGAGGAATCGGCGCTGTGATCAAGTTGCCGAGCGTCGACCGGTCAGTGTTGGCGGCACGACGCTTCGCAGCTCTCACCAGGCCATGGATAAGAGTTTTACATTTTTGTTTGTTGGCTGAAAGCACGTGTGGCACGTTTCTCAAGGGGATCCCAGTCGGTGTGGAGGACTAGCAGATGGTCCAGCAAAACACCGCCTGCGATAGGCTCCGAGGAACCGTGTTCAATCACGTTGAGACTTCACCCAGCTCTAATGGCTGCGCATGGCGTTTTCCTTCGGGCTCCTGTTCCAGAACAGCCCTCAGATCGTCGAACTCCCTGCTCAGTAGACGAATCTGGGATACATCAATTATGGGAGAGCTAAGCCAGCAGGCCTCTGGGCCTCTGCACCTCTGCACCTCTGGACCTCTGCCTCGTCCGTGGCGTTTTGATCCGCCCAAGTCGAAGACAAAAACTCAGGTGGCGTGTAGGGCATGTCTGCCATACCACTTGAAGCTAGGGTGTTAGCTCAGCGCCTGCCGGTGTCGCAAAACAACTGGAAGGATGCCAAGGAAGAGAAACCCACTTCCACTCCCTTTTACGCCCGTCTTTCATCATGTTGCACCTCTGCACAATTCCGCCTCCCCAAAGACAGCTCTGGGTACGAGACTAAGATTAGTGCGATGTTGTCTCCGCCTTCATCTTTGGCCCACTTGTGAAATACGAACGGGCTCAAGCGCTAACGTGTCACCAAGTGGTCAAAAAGGATAGGACGGGGGGGGGGTTTTCTGAATGCCAAGACGCTAATCAGCTGCATCCCCACCCACGCCTTCGTATTGACGATGACTTCATTCTCAACAACAACGACGTCATCGTCGTCGTCGTCGCCTCAAATTGAAGCTCTGAGGCCTTCTCGCGATGCACTACATGCTGCAACTTACCCGATAGTCGTCGTACTCAATTTGACCAAGTTACACGATGCCCGGAGTTGAGCATGATACGCCCACCCGGGCCTCCGTCCGTGCCGTACTACAGTACCTGCAGTGGACTGGATGCCTACCTAGCAGCAACAACAACACCGACAGAGACCCCAGATGCAGCCATCCAGAGCACACAAAGGAGGCCGTTTTCAAGGCTTTTGGTGTTTCTCGTAGTCGCGGTTATGCCTGGCTCAAAGAAGCGCCTCTACAGGAGTGCTGGGCTCCAAGAGACACGTCGCCGTCGCGCGACGCGCCGGCCAAAAAGCGCTGTACAGACTGGGCATCTCGCCGCAGTACAAATAACCCCCATATCACAGAGCGGCGAGGGCGCCCTGTAGGCTTCACTCTAGAGGACGGCGAGGACCTCCACCATTGGCTAATCAGCCTCCCAGAAGACGATAAATACCAGGGCTTCAGGCTCCCGTGGCCCGTCGCAGCAGCAGAAGCAGACATCGACATCCACGTCTCAGAGCGAACAATCCGCCGCCGCATGGGTAAACTGCAGTACGGCACCCGCAATTCGTCGCAGAAGGACGGCCTAGACGATACAACGAAGGCCAAGAGAGTTGCCTACGCAAAAAAGCAGCTTCTCGAAGGAAGCTGGGATAGCGCAGAATGGCGGAGAACCTGCTTCTCTATGGACGAAGTTCATTTCGGCTTTCAACCTGCACTGACGACAAAGGTCCACCGCCGACCTGACCAACGTAACGAGCACTGGGTCGTCCAAACCAATGACCCCCAGAAGAAGAAGAAGAAGTTCCAGAATGCCCGCCGGACGATCAGAAATACAGAGCAGGATGCTGCAGGAGCAGATAGCCTAGCGGACGAGAACGAACAGACTCTTCTCCATGCTGTCTGGGCCGTTGGATATGACTTCAAATCGAGGCTATATTGGTACACGATCCCGACGAACAAGAATGGCAAGATGACGGCGGCAGTACTTAAACCAATTCTAGGCCAGCTATTTACGGAGATACAGCAGCATGTTGGGCACGCGGGCTTCCGCCTATATATGGACAGCGATAGTAGCCATCACTCTAACGCAATACGTGACTGGTGTAAAGACAACGACCGTCACATCGTGATAGGCCCAGCCCTCTCTCCTGACCTTAATTGGGTCGAGAGCTCCGTCAGACGCATCAAATGGCACGTCAAAAACAGCCCCCATTTGACGACTGACGACCTGAAGGCAGTCATCGAAGCAGGGCTTCAAAAATGCACTCAAAAGAAGGTCAACGACGACCTCAATAGTATAAAGCACCGACTTGAGCAGGTGATTGCAGCAAATGGCAATAGAACGAAGTACTGAGCTGATTGGGCAGAGGCTTAAAAAACCTCCACTTTTGTATGGAATTTGAATGGACAGCTGGAAATATTGTTAGCGCCGAGCAAAATCAGGGGGTCCCCCCCGTCCTATCCTTTTTGACCACTTGGTGCGTGGCCATTGCCAACGTCATCTGCTGTCATTGTCGGTGGTAGTGATGATGGCCGAGGCTTCACCCTGGCTGCTCGAGCTCCTGGCAAGATTGACGTGAGAGTGACGGCTTGGCACATGATGACATGCAAGGTATTGTCAATCTCTGGCAAGACATTGGCCCGCCGACACGCTCAGCTGAGCTGTCGATACCCTGGCGATGCTCTTTCGTCACAGCTGCACATGTCAGCGTTACTCGCGATGGCTGTACCCAGGCAGTGATGCGTAATGTACGTATTATTGACATTGCGGCTGTTCTCACTGGCGACGGACGGGACCCCATTCCCCCGGGCCGGGACCCGACGCTGTCAACCACTCACCGGCTCCGGACGGCACCAGCCGCCTTCCCCACACTCCCCGTGTTCTCGGACCAAATGCTCCGGCACACAGTAAAGTAATTGTACTGTACGAGCAATTTTGACATCATCTTGGGCTGCTGCCCTACTGCCTATTTTACATTACCACCGCCGCGCGATATCCCTGCCCCCAACCGCATTGAATAGCCAGCTGATGCCAATCATGAGCGTCCGCCGCCAGCTCCGCGGCCAGTGGAAGATGCTGCCGCTCCGCCAGGCCAGCCACGCAGAGTGGCCCGTCCACTCCTCCCGACCACCGATCACGCCGTCGTGCTGGCCGAGGTACGCCAGGTTGGGCTTTTGCTTGTACACAAAGGACGGGGCTTGCAGCTCCTCCTCTTCGGCCGCGTTGAGCTGCCTCGCGAGATACTCTGCCTTTTGCACCGCCACCTCGGCCAGCGTAGGTAGCGCGTAGCCTTCGATGTCCGCGCAGTCGCCCAGCGCATAGACATCCGGCATGATCTCGCCGTCATGCCCTGTCTCTTTCCCGTGATATTTATCGCCTGCTGCCTCCGCGCACCTCACGCGGAGCCTCCTGTCTGTCACAATGCGCTGCAGCTTGCCCGCCTTCTGTACCTCCTGCATCTTCTCGACCAGCGGGTTCACCCCATTACCCGTTGCCCAGATGAGCATCCCATACCCCAGCGGGCGGTCCTCGCCGTGCTCCTTGGTATAAATGACCCCGCCCTCCACTTTTGTAATATGGCTCCCCGTCTCAATGTGCACGCTGCGGCTCTGCAGCTTGTGCAGGGCGTACCCGGCGAGCCGGTCGTCAAACGTGCCCAGGATCACGGGCGCCACGTCGTGCACCTCGATGCTGAACAGCGCCCCACCACCACCACCTTCCTCTCCGCTGGTGTCAAGGTGCGGATACAAGAACCGCAGGTCGTGCTGCCACAGGTCGTACAGCTCGGCCGTGGCCTCGTTGCCAATGGCCCCGCCGCCGACGACGACGACGCGCAGCATGTCGCGCTGCTGGGTGCGCGTGAGCCCGGGAGTGGACGCCGCGTCGAGCATCTCGAGCAGGCGCTGCTGGATCTGCCGCACGTCGTCGGTCGTGCGGAGGAAGTGCGCGTGCTGGACGGCGCCGGGCGTGCCGAAGGTCTGCACGGTGCAGCCGGGGGCGAGGATGAGGATGTCGTAGGGCATGGTGAAGGTATGGGAGTGGGAGAGGTGGTTATCGGCTACGTCCGGGACCGAGGGGCTGCAGTGCAGCGTCTTGCGGGCAAAGTCGATGTCGTCGACGGTGGCTTTGTAGTAGTGCAAGCCTGAGACGCGGTTGCGGCGGCGGACTGGCTCCTCGGCGAGTCTGGTCAAATGCATCAGTGTCAGGGACATCACGTATTGTCGTTGTGGCCCTGCGGGCATCAGGGCGGTCTAATAACATTGGTGGCATACCTGAAATTGATCATGCCCGCTGCCGCACTCGCAAGCAGCGGTGTGTACTGGATGGTCCTCATGGGCGAGATGACAGTGACATCGTACTTGGCGAGCGACAGCTCGTGTGCGAGCGTGAAGCCACCCCATCCACTGCATATAATGGCAATTTTGCTTTTGGGCATGTTGTCTAGGGCCATGAAGTGATTGATGACGGCCTTCTCAAGGGTTAAGAGTCGTGTTTGTTGTCCGTGTGAGAAGGCTCGGACCAGATGAAGATATGAGGACGCCTCCAGGAATCTCTGGGTCCCGTCTCCAAATCTCCACGTCGATTGCGCGGCCTTGCGGCAATGATGCATGGAAGTCCTGCCATCCAAGTCTCGCCATGATGACGAGTGGTCGACCGAGCGTTGTGACATGTACTCCACGCCAGAAGATATCCACAAAGCCAAGCACGTCACAAACGAGGGGTTCTGGGTGATTTTTTGACAATTTATTGGAGGGCCATTACTTGCTGTCTCCATCCTACGAGATCTGCTTCTGGTATTACACTTAGATCGCAGTAAGTAAATTAGAGGGGATAATGGTCCACAGCGGACCTGCATCTACGACGCGTCGTGACTCAGTGTTGGCTAGCACGTGCCCTGCGCCTCTGTTTCTCTGTGCTATCCAATCATGGAATTGGGTTGCCGCCCAGAGCTTTGAAGAGCTTTGAATGCTTGCCGTCTTCATAAGCAATCGGATCAAGCGAGTAATGCGCTCCAAAGAGGTGCCCAACAGCCGGCCGCCCAAGCTTAGGCTCAGGAATGCTCACAAACACCTTGGAATTCTGGTCGTCAAAGCCCGAGGTCTTGTCCTCGAAGTTTGAGATGACGCCTAGCATGGCGACAAAGTCGACCCTGTGCGCAAAGTGCTCCGTGGTGTGCGTAGAGTTGCCCAGGTACTGGATGGCCCCGTCGTCGACGACGCGCCAGTCCATGCTGGGGTTGGCAAAGGGGAACACGCGGAGCTTGGTGCGCATGTCCTCCCTCTCGGGGGAGTCGTCTGGATAGTCACTCACGAGCTGCTGCAGGGTGAGCCGCGTGAGCAGACAGCCTTGCGAGTGGCAGATGAGGACGACCTTGTTAGGCTTAACCGAGCCGTCCTTGGGCCACAGCGTGTTGTGGACCTCGTTGTAGAGGGCCTCTTGCGCGGCCCTGCTCGACTCGGTGCGCTGGATCAGCTTGTTCTTGGAGTTTTTGTGGTCCTCGACGGTCGAGTGCTCGCCAAAGCACTGGATCATGTCCCAGAGGATGCCGTCGCTGCGGTTGAAGACGCCCGTCACCTCGCGCTTGAACGCGCTGCGGATCTTGCGGCACGCCCCCTCGAACCAGACCCGCTCGTTGCCAATGCCGTTGATGTAGATCCACTTCTCGCCAATGACATCCGGGTGGGTTGGGCCGCTGTAGGCCGCCACGTACGTAGGGGAAGGGGGTTGACCGTTCTTGAAGTCGCTGTCGATCTCAATGTTCATGTCGACAGTCGAGATCGAAAGGGGTAGCTTGGGCAGCAGGCCCAGCGTGATGATCTTGCCGATTGTCAGGAGCACGCGCTGGATCTGTGCGCCGACGGCCTGCCGGTTTTCTGGCTTTTTCAGATCGAGCTCCCAGTACTGGTTCTGAGGGCTTTCCCCAGGTTTGCCCTTGGTGTTGACTCCAGAAGGCCGGACAACGTCCAACGTGAAATTGAGCAGTTCGGTGGTGTGATTGACTAGGTACTCGATGAGGCCATCGCTGGCGTCGTTGGTGAAGATGCTCTTGACAATGAGGACCACGCCGCCAGATCTCTCCACCATGCCATCGATGATGCTCTGCGCGATCCAGAGGGTGGCCATGACAATGGCTGTGGCACCCGCCGACCTGAAGATGGCCGCCGCGAAAAGAACAGGGACGCTGAAGAAAAAGTGGTAGAATGGTGCCACCATACGGTGGATGGCGTGGGAGATGGCGCGGACGATCATATTGGCGGTGTTATGAGCTCTAAGTCTTGAGTCTTTGTGGTGAGTGTGGTCAGTGTTGACAGACCAGAGCCGAGGGGGTGCCCAGGTGATAATATAGTCGGCGAGCAATAGATCACGCTATCCCTTTGGGACGGACGGGAAAGGCTGTGTCCGGTCTCCCGTCGACTGTGTCACCCACTAAACTTTGGCATGTCTGGCCCGGCCCGTGTCTCACCCGTTTGTGTGTGTGCCCCGAGCTGTGGCTTGGAACACCTCCAGGCACACTACACATGCTGGGGGGAGACACCGTCTTGTTATCTTTCAGCCGCAAAACCCTGAACAGAAATCGACCCTGCCCAAGGTTTCAGCGGCTGAGGTGCATGTCTTGCCATGCAGCCGTGCGCAGTCAGCTGCGCCGCGTTCCAATGCAACTTATCTGCGTTAGGCACAATTGACTTTCCGCCTATGTATGCAGAGTGAGCCCTCCGCATCGCGGCACTCCTCGTGCATGAGACATTTACAAGCTCAGCTGCAACCGACTTGCATGTGGCTGGCTGAGAGCAGGAGCAGCTGCTTATTTTGCATGTGATTATGGCGTTCGGGAATCAACACCACATGAGATTGTTGTGTGAGAGTAAGAATGCGACGCGACCACCAGGGAAATTCTCCGTAGGCCAGTTGTCACTGGCGCTATTCAATGACATCTAGAATGAGCTAATTACACGCTCCCAAATTACGCTCCCAGATGATGCTCTTCGCCATGTGAATTACGAAAAGAAATTTGTCTCCGCGCGAGATTTTGGCAAGCTCACAGCTAACGAACCAACACCTGGTCCCCCAGGGCCTCGCAGCAATAGCCTCGAGCTGCTTCATCCCTTGCTCCGAATACCCATTGATGCCATACGCGAGCTGCGCATCGCTCAGCGACGAACGCAGGAACGCCACCACGACCATCTTCATCTCGAGGTTGGCAATGTGCATGCCCAGACAGATCCTCGTGCCCCCGCCGAAGCTGAAGTCGGCCTCCTTCATGGCCGTTGTGGCGTCCGCCCACCGGTCCGGGTTGAACGTGTCCGGTTCCGGATAGACGACCGGGTCGCGTGAGATGCTGAAGCCCAGGGGTGACACAGTCATGCCTGCTGGGACGAAGTAGCCGCATATGTCGCGGCCCCCTTTGGGCTGGTGATTGACACAATGTTAGATTTCAAGTGAAGTGGCAGGGTAAAATGTGTACACGTACCACTTTTCGCTGCAGCGGCCCCGGCGCAGCGCCATACAACCTCATGACCTCGAGCATGAAATAGTCGAGATACTTCAGCTTCGCAAGGTCTTCAATGCCCGGCTTTCCAGGCAGCCTCGCCTCGTCAATCTCCTCGTCCAGCTGAGCCTTGATGTCGGGAAACTTGAACAGCAGCCACAGCATATACGCCAGCGTATTGGCAGTCGTGTCGGTTCCCGCGAGCATCAGGATCACGGCGTTGGACAGGATCTCGTGCTCCGAGATGCTGCCCTTTTCGCGCGCCTGCGTCTCCAGCGCCCTGTCGAGCAGGATCGTGGTGGTGGTCGATCCCGCGCCGCCTGCGGCTACCCGTGCGCGATAGTCGTCAATGTACGCCTTCGCGACCGAGTTGAGGCGCGTGGACACCCCGCGCAGCGTGGAGAAGGGGAAGCAGGGCAGGTGTCTGGTCTTGGACCAGTCGCCCTGCCATAGAGCGAGGCGGAGGATGTTGAGCGGCATGACACGCTTGATGTCTTTGATATTGGTTCTCCTGTATATTGTAGCTTGGGATTAGGTATTTTGAACCCGTGATGGAGACAATGGTAGCTGGGATATGCTTACCTCGCCAGTCTCCAGCATCCCCAGGGACGAGCCCACACTCAGCTCCCCCGTCACATCAGACGTGAAGCTCTTGAACCACTTGACAAGATCGACGTAGCCCTGCTCCCTTCTCTCCCTCTCTCTCTGCCGAATCAAGATGTCCACGTACTTTTGGATCAAGGGCTGGAAGGTGATCAGGTTCGACTGGGAGACTGACTTTGCGAAGAGCTTGCGCCACTCGGCGTGGTAGACTGGGTCGGCGGTCGTGAAGACGTTCTGGGCCTCGTCGAACGACGCGTCCTCGTAGAATTGCGTCTTGAGGTACTCGCTGCGGAACTTGTGAATCTCTTTGGCAGCCTTGGGGTCTGAGATGGAGACCTCGTTTGGTGTGACGCGCACGATTGGGCCTGCGAGCATCGGATTGTAAGGTCAGGTGTTAGATAGAGTGACCAGGGACAAGATCAGGGGTTGAATCCATCTACCATAGCGCTTGTGCAGGTCGTGCAAAAAGTACATCCTTGTGCCGCGATGGATATGGTACACGACGGGCAAGCCGGTGAACTTGCTCCATGTTGGGCCCGGCAGACTAGCCAGCGGGCCGGTCAAGCCGACATAGACGTGGTACTAGTAGAAGGTGGCCATTAGTCCTCTATAGATCCTGCCTTCTCAAGCAATGGAAGTGGTCCCGTACTGCTGTATAGGTAGCCGCAAATAGCCCAGCACCAATGCCGGCCACATTGACATTGATGGCGTCCATGGTAATCGTACTTGTGTTGAGGGCTGAAGCTGTGCGAGCGCCTTGTGCGTTGTGTAGATACGAGACACTGCACGATGTCCAGCAGAAGAGTGGATAGAGCCTCTATAATGCCGAAGGCTGCGACGAGAGGATATCAAGATCTTATACATGTTCTACTCCATACCCACGGCTGCCAGGGTCCCCTCAAAGTCCATGCAGCATCTCCAAAGGGCAAAGAAAGCTATGCACGACACGGCCACAGATATATTCCAGATAAGGACCTCCTCGCAGATCCCATCAGTCAATACAAGCCATTGCTCAGCCTGATACAGCCCGGTGCCGCAGGTGTACTACATTGGCCGCGGCTTGCATATGCTCAAGGGGAACCCCTCTTCATGCTTGTTCCGCTAACGTGGTGGCACTCATTCGGGGATTATACCCTTTGCATTATATCATCTGCTTTTGGCCTTGGAGCTTGATTGCAGCCACCAGCTCGTCCCTGACTGGAGGGTACCACATGCAAGCAGGGTCGCACAGCATGCGGGCGGGCGCTTCATATCGCATATTGCTGGCACCAACAACATGCACATCACACCGGTCTGAGGCCAGAAATCGTGGCTGCATGGCACCTCGCGGTGCAACGGTGTTTCTTGGCCGAAGCCCTGCGAAGTCCAAGACTACAAGTCCAATGAATACGAAGTCCGCGTAGTGATTGTAGTACCTTAATCGCCGCAAATCCGGCGTGGAGGTCGTTTCTTGGCTGAGTGAGTAATTGGGGCAGTAAAGGCCAGTATCTATCACCGCATCTAGTACGAATTCATCCGCAATTGTTGGGTGAGTCTTTTCTTGCCGCCCTTGGCTAATGATCACGGGGATGCGATGACCTCGAGCACATCTCGCATGCCATCACGTCAAGAGCCGGCCATTTCTCATCATGTCTTGAGCCCGGTTTTGGACGTCGTTGAAGCGCATGAAGCCGCATTTCTCGCTTTCCAGGTGGTTGATTAGGCCCGCGAGGTTCTTAAAGTCTTGGCGGTAATCCCGCTTAGGGCAGTGGTAGAAAGATTGCTGGTCTGCAGCAGGTGATGGAACGACGTAAAGATCAAGGTCAGCACCTCAAGGCGCGCCGGAATGTTTGTGAGTCAAGCTACGGGGAGACTTACGAACTGGGGAGCCAAGGTGCTGGTTGAGGCCTTTAAGGGTGGTGAAGGAGCGGTGGCAAAGATAGCACTCATAAGCGTAGCCGTTCCAGGCGCGCCCGGTGGCTTCCTACGAGTCGGAGCCGTGCCAATCAAGCAGGTTCTTGGTCATGACGCCATGGCTATCTTTGGACCTGATGATACGGTAGATCTGGTCGCGATTGAGATTCGGTGCCTGTGGACAGGAGCCCGTCTCGATGTGATGGATGAGACCGGTCGCTGTGGCGTAGCTGCGGTCACAGAAAGGGCAGGCAATGTTGGTGCCGCGATGGATGCGCGAGTTGAGGTGCTGGGAAGTGGACCATAAACTCGAGCAGCGGTCACCCAAAGTCAGACATGCCCCCCACAAACAGCCAGGGCAAGATCGTACTCTTGTCTATCCACCAGCATTGCAACAGCATTCTAAGCGCAGTCCCTCGTTCTAACAGCTTGTCTGTCTGATTCCTTGCTCCTAGGTCGAGCCGCCTGACAATGATGCTACTTCTTTCGAGGCATTTTCGACCGTAGACTGGGGGGGACAATGCTCAAGGGTAAATCGTTATGGCTCGGTCAGCATTGACTGCAATCACCGCCATTGCCATCCGTGACAATCTGCTATGCCACATTGCCCGCCAGCCCATCCTCTCCACGAAACTCTCTCCACCGATTAGTCGACAATACAAGCTCAGTACATCCCTTGAGCAAGAAACCCCATTTCCGCATGAACCCGTCACTGACCTCCCAGCCATGCGTGCTCCACGGGCGATCGCCCCAGACCACCAGTCCTCGTCGTTCGGGATCGTCGTAACCATCATACACACCCTTGCCGAGATCGTGCGCTAGATCGTAAACGTCTATGCAGTGCGCAAGTCCAATGATGTTGTCTCGTAGCTGTGGGACAGGGATCGCTGCGAAGATGTTCAGCCAGGAAGCTGCCGCCACTGGTAGCGTCGTCCGCACAGGCGCGTACAGCGGTGTTGCCGGTGCGTCACTGTCGTTGGACCAGGACTGGGAAGAATGGGTGCGCTGCTGTAGCTCAAGGTTCGTCGGTTGCAAGTCGCGAGGTACCCTCGCGTAGTCGGGCAGGTTAATAGCTGACACTGGCTGAACGCCTAGTGACTGTGGGCAACCTGAAGGCAGCAAGCCCAGTGTGGAAATTATGGACATGTTAGTTATGATTGCGTGGACGGCATTGTATTGTACCAGGATGATGAGCTGGTGGTCTACCGTCATGGGAAACAGTAGTTTCTGGATAAAGCCAGTGTCGATTCGGATGCAGGCTAGAGTCCATTTGTAGGTACGTGAATGATCAGTTCCAGTGGTGCTGTATTCCAAGAACGGTCTCAAGAGCTTGATAGACGGCAGCCTCTTTGCAGAACTGGTGTTGGCGAGCCGCGGGCTTTTATGCTGAATCTCAACAGTCCGAATCCCCTTGTCTTGCGCAGCTGGCGTATTATGGTGATTCTTTCTCGGCACGAGAAGTCCAAACCCGCCCCACGGGCATCGGAGCGCCTTGCTTGCGAGCTGCTCACTTTGGCGAATAGCTTTGCGCTGGCCCTACGACTTTTTAGGCCAATAGGTCGGATCTTTCCTCGTGGAGTGACTTACGCCATGCCTGCTGTCTCAACCGATTCTGGAACTTCTTCCGCGTGCGCGAAGGGATGGCCGTCGTGACATGGTCTGTATCTCCAGTGAGCCCGGTCCAGGAAAGAAATAAAGGCGAGGAATGAGTGGGTCTTACCGGATTCCAAGGTTCCGGCTCCTGTCCCCGCGAACATCACTTGTGGCTGCATCGGGACGCGTGGGAGTCTGCTCTTGCTCGCCTAATGGCACGGTCTTGAGATTTGACTGCACTCTGTGCAAAGCGCCCATGGTTTCCACTGCGAGTAATCGCGTGCGGCTGTTACGTGCGGAGGAAAAGGCATGACTGTGTGCATGTTTGGATGCTTACACAACCCACTTGGACAAAGACTGGGGTTTCGAACGAGGCAACATCACTCACAAATGCAAGGGCGTTACGCGCTAGCACCAAATGCGGCGCTCCTCGGGGGAGGGTTGTGCCGTTCTGTCAGCCACAGGGAAACCACGACATCGCAATGATTGGCTGCTCTGACTTCCTGACAACAGTGCCTCTCCGCATGTTCTCGCAGCGTCTCGCACTAGGACTACTTCGGGCCATGCACCAGCGCGCGCTTGAGATTGCTCGTTCAAGCTGTGCTCTTTTGATTCGGCAACATGACACCACGGCTTGTCCCGTCTTGTCAGGATAGCGGGCAGTGCAGGTGTTGTCCAGGCAAGGTGCATATGCATCCGCTCAGTCATGAAAGTTTCTCGGTCGAGTAGCCGTAAACGGTGGTCAGCGGCTGCAGGTCAAGCTCCATCTCAATACAGGTAGTCTCAAGATAGCGGGCTTGTATAGCCAAGTCGTCCCAAGGTAGGATGCGGGGAGGAATGGATTATGTTAGCATTATCATGTTTTCTACATTTATTAAAGGTTCTCTCAAGGTAACGTTACTTCCCTTACATATTCTCTATATTGTTTCCTTTACATGCCTATTTTCAACCCTAACCTATATACGGCCTTGACTCAACATTTGTAAGTTCTTTACTAGTGACACTCATCGTTTTTAGGGACCCTTTATTCTATTACTACTAACTTATGCTTTAGGAGTGAAATTAAGCCGTCTTAGCAGACAAGTCGTTTCCTCTGTTTCTGTACAGATAATATTATTAGTTTATGTATAGTGGACGCGATTCCTACAGATCCCGCATCGAAGCGATACTTGAGAATTGATCCCGAGTCATTACGTCTACGATCCCTTGCTTCCTTTTCTTCATCTGGGCAATGATCTCTTGTCTCGATCTCCAGACCTATAAGGTTACGGAATATCTTGACAAGCTTGGAAATAAGGATGCTATTGTTCTCTTCTAGTATTGGGAGTTCCTTCTCACAGAAAAGCTCACTGTGGACCATATCGTCCAGAAACTTAGGCAACTCAGTTTTCAGATACTCTTCGTAATTTTTGCTTTGGTGTCTTTCGCTTTTTATGGTGACTTTTCCAGTCTTCTGGGTACCCCTAGGCTTCGTAACATTCTTTCCATTGACAGCGTTTGTAATCCCTGCAGCTCCTGTTGTCCGAGTTTGAGAATCTCCTTGAAAGCTGGAGGTATGTTTTCGATTACTAACAAATGCCATTGATCCGGGTCCGGTATTTCTAGTCTGCGTTGCCTACTTAACTATATATCTTAACACTGTGATGAACAATAAACGTAATGAACTTCGAGACAGTTTGTCATGACTGTATATTAATATTATCAATAATCGTCGACAGCCATGCAATACGACGAATTGACAGTGCAAATACGTAAATATTATCTTTGATGTACGACTTCTATCCGAATGTTGTGGCTGTACTATTGTTTATCTTGTCTGGAGGGCCAGTGATATGAACTACTAGCCTTGACCACGCATAGTAGACGATTTTCTAGGGGAGGAAGGAGCGCTCTGATATGTTACTTCTTCGAGGTGCTGAGACAACGGTGATCCAATGCAATCCACCCATTCGCCCATTGTTCGTACTAAGAAATAATCAACTTCGGCTCGCCATTTAGGTTCCAACTGAGCAATAAGCGACTCAGGCTTGCCGTTCCTCCGTCGACCCCGACATCTTTAACTCGAAATCAATCCATTACCGCTTTATTTTTCTCACTATTCCTACTGAGAAGTCACAAGGTCAGGCTTCCTATTCCACTATGATTATAGAAACGGCGCGTAGCCTCCGCTGTTTCCTGTTCTTTTACCCAATTCCGACAGAGCCAGCCAGCTTTCGACCGACAGAATCGACGTAACTTTGACCGTCTTCATACTGTCACACCCATTATACGACCACGACAACCTCCAACTCCGCCCCTCTTATTATACAGCGGTAGACGTGAACTTCCTAAAGGGTTCACTACTGGACTACAGGGTCCTTCGATAGGAAGATAACTTAGTTCCAGCCTCATTTCCTTTAGCGGCGCCCTCCTCGAGCCCTAGGCAAGCGAGCAGAGCTTGATTCACCTCCGTGTCATCATCCTCTACTATATCCTCGACCTTCGCCGATAATCTAATCCCTAACCACTTGGTATCCGTTCGTTTCGCCTGAGCGAATAATTACAACCAGCTCATAGCGCCCGGTTGGAAAGTTTTGACCCATCCAGCAGATGAACTGTGGTTGGAGTTTCCAAACTATCCATTGTTCTTCAGCCAGTGTCTCATTGCCAGTTGCACGGCTTGGCGCATTGAGAAAATGCCGAAGTCTCCCGCAGCTATACGGCCCGCGTCAAGCAGATCCTGTACGTCCCTCTCAGAGGCACCGGTTGAGCTGTTACCGCCTCTGTCTCCAATTTGTGGTGGCTTGTCCGATTGGAAGTCGCTCTCGTTGCCTTGGTCGGCCCCGCTAACTGCGCTCGCGTCTGCGTCGCATGTCGGAAACTCAGTAATCGATTTCGGAATGTTGTCGCGGTCGGAGAACGCCATGAAAGAGGGCAGAGCAGTTGCTGGCGTGAACACTTTGCAGCTGGTGGGTTCGAGGAACCCAATGACAGGCCTCCAGCAGGCTTTGATTAAGTCTGAGGCGCTGCAGTCTCGTCGGAATTGATAACATCCGTCTTGAAAAGAGCTGCATAGACCTCTTATTCTGTTTCACGTCTTGTAGTAGGCGTTCCTGTGGGATGTGTCGCGGTATGTACGCTGCCGCCCACACGATTTTGAGTGAATTGTGCTCCAGTATTTTGCCGAGTTTCTTCTGAAGCAGGTTCACAGCCTGCGTCCCGCGCATTGCACTCAGGGACAGAGTGTCGCTGCATTTGATGCCAAGAGCCAGTGCAGTGTCCTTGTCCCCTATGGTGACCAAGATGGAACCGTGGGAGACGTTTGAGAGGAGGCCCAGAAGGCTTCTCTGCTGGACGCCGCTGCCAATCCCTGGTGTGGTGGAATCGGCCTCGTCACGACTGAGAACGCCAAGTTTGGTCACACAATCTAGAACCAGTAACCGGCAACTGTCGACGGGCCGAGGAGCCATTGTGTAATGCGCTGGGTAGCTTCCAGCTCAGTTGCCCAATAAATCTCCTATTTCAAGCAGATCGACGATAGCCTTGAGGTCATCCAGTAAACCCTCACTCGTCTCCTCGCCTATCCGGAACACCTACGGCAGTCTGCATACTTCATCCGCTTGGAAACAGTACCAAACAGCAAGTTACGACTTCCCCATGCCGGCAGGTCCAGGCAGCGCAACACGGGAGCCAAACTGGGACCTGGCGCGTTCCAGTATTGAAACCTTTAGGTTTAGGGTTAGGGTCACTGCTGATCCTCCCCGCGGCGGGACGCAGTCGGGGTCAGGTTTGCAGAGAGGTAGATGACGGCCGATGGGGAGCTCATTAAAGTCGGTAATCGCCTGATCCTCGAGGCGGGATCTGCGTCAGAAAGAAAAGACCATATTGAAGTGCGTCAGCTATTCGCTGTTATGTATCACCACAGACCACCCCGCCATCTGGTTGCTGGTGCAGGCTGGGACAAAGTAACTCCACGAGCGGCCTTTTGGACTAAGCGTACTTGAAGGTTTACTACTTGCTTTCCAGTTCGTGAGGTACTATAGCGTCCGTTGACCTATGCTAAATAAAACCACTGGAGTGTGCTGGCCAGAAGTGAAGAAGCCATTTACATTTGTGGCCCAGGACAATAACATTTGTCGCACCTCATGGTGGAGGCAAATGACCCGGTTGACCATTACATAGAATGCACTACTATAGTGTTGTATATTACAGTACAATACTGTAGCATCAACGAACTTGCAGCTCCGGGTTGCTTGATGATCATTCGCCATACTTGATGGACTTGTCCTGCTTATTCGTCCCGACTACTTCCGACAAAACATTCGGTATCTGTTAAATTTGGGTGAGTCATGGATGGTCGGTTACATTGGTCGAAGTCACTCCGTTGCTAGTGTACCGTTATATACAGGAGAAGTAGTGCCAAACCGTAGTAGACACACTTAAGTACCTGTCATCCTTGTACTTGGCCCTCAACGGTTGTTACATAAACAACAGTATCCGACACGTCTCGGGTGGGGGTTTCTACTGTGCGCCCGCGAAAAGAATGGAACGGCGGCCAAGGCGGATGAGGTTGCCCCACTAGCTGTGCAGTACTTCATGCTAATTGAATTCGTTTCTGTTTCTACTCCCCTTCCCATCACTGCATTCTATTTCCAACATGTTGCAAGCTACCCCAATCAGAAGTCCAGCCTCGCCGTGTCATTCCGCGCGTACGAGAAGCTCGATTCCGCTATATGGCAGAACGGCAAAAATCAGACGTTAACTCTTGTTGGATGATGAGGGGTTTATGACTCAACACCCCTTTCCTCCATAATCACAATTCATGGAGATCTCTCGCGGTGACGTGGTTCCTGATTGACTGCCAGTCCCAGAGACTGACCGGTCAGTGCACCCCAGATGGGTGTCGCCCCCCTCGTCGTACGGCATCCACAGTCTGGCTTGAGCGCCACTAACGTACCAGACGAAGAACAAAGAGGATCGAGGATTTTAAATCGGCATGATCGGCAATGTCGTGGTGTACTTGAGGATGCCAAGATACTGCTTACTTACTCTATCCAGACCCTGAGTCTGTTCCGGACCCTCTCGCTCCTACTTCTATTCCAATACCAGCGTTGTCAATCATTACGGCGCACGGTGTCAAGTTCACTGAAAAATTACATGCTAATCGACATTCAATATAATCCCGACTACGGCTGCACCAATTACGATGTCGACTTCACTATGTAGTAGTCACCTGGCTCGAAAAGGACTCCACCGCTGATTTTGCTTGCACATTCTATACTGGCAAAGGCTGCCAAGGGAAAAGTGCTGGTGAATATCATGACAGATGTGTCAATGGAGTCAACCAATTTGAGTGTGTTTGGTGCAATTGAGAGTTGAAGTAGTAGGTTGAAGGGACTGCCGACCCCAGATCTGCAGCTTCGACGAGACGGGCTTCGCGATAGACAAAATCTCTGCGGAAACTGTCGTTACGATCTACTATCGCCGCTGGAGGCCAAAGGTTGTATAAACAAGGGAATCGGGAATAGGTCACTGTAAAGCAGGGCATCGCGTCGCACAGCTATTCGATCCCGTCGTATATTATCTTCGCGGGCGTGGTCTACCTCGACTCGTAGACTACGAATACCCCTCTACTGCCCGACTAGGTGATCGCGCTTTCAGAAAACGGTAGGGCGAGGAACGAGAGAAGTCTAGAATAGGTAAAGTACTTCGATTGCCGTACGAAGAGTCATACGAAAGGGAGCTCCCGCCTCCTTATCCTCAACAGTTAAAAGAGCCACCATTCCGTCAATCTCGATCTATATTATAAGGAGCAGGATATTGTTACGCTCTATATGCCTACCCATTCGTCATACAGTCGGGCGCTTTAGCCGTCTTAGACGGGTGTATGGTAAAGAGATCGAGAGAACTCATATCACTCACATCTTACAGGAGGACTTCCTCCCAGCCTTTCAAAAGGCGTACGACACTATGATAACAAAGTCGAACATCCATTCAGGCTTTAGAGCAAGAGGCCTAGCACGGTACAGTAGCAGGTTACATAGGCGGCTAGGGGCCCTCGACACGAAGGCGCTCTTAGTGGGCACATCTCACTAAGAACCTCGAGCTACTCTGGGCCTTGTCCAACTCTGAGCCTAGGCCTACTTTGGGGTGGGGCGAGGGTTCATGATCCAGCCTCCGGGGTCAACCGTCTGGCTTGGCGCTGGGGTGGATGTTCTACGCTCTCGACTTGTCGTGTTTATAGGGGCTCGTGTCTCTTCGGTAGAGATGTCACTTCTGGCAATTGGATACTAGTTCAAGTGTTGGTAGGAATGATGCTTAGAACTCTAGGTGAAGCACAAAGAGAGTGACTAGCTAGGGTCAAGGAGATAATTTCGTAACCTCGGGGAATTTCGTCCGGCTCCGAATTATTAGTTTATGTATATTGTTTGGGATCTTTTCGCATGCTTTGGAGTGGCCGCGGAATATGACTCCAGGTCGAAGATCTGTCCGGAGTCTTGCTATGGATTCTTCGTCTGTGTATTTGGCTTCTTTCTTGATTTCCAAACGTATAAGTTCGCGGAAGGCCATCAAAGTTTCAGAAGCCACGAAGCTCCCGTTTTTAACTCTTGGCCAGATCCCCACGGTATAGAGTTCATTTTGGACTTTATTATCGAGGAACTCAGACAACGCAGTTTTCAAATAGTCTTCGTACCCGTGCAGCTCCTCTTCTATAAGTTCTCGATTATCTCTGACCTTGCTTTGATGTCCTTCTTGTTTGGCAATGCTCTTCACCCTCTTCCTCTTCGTGCCCGTCTTAGCTCTTGGTACAACATTGAGCCTCATAGGACTCATTTTGTTCGCAGTTCCTTCAGTCTTCGGAACGCTCTCTTTGATTATCTCCGTAGCGCTCTTCGATTGGAGAGACAAGATAAAGTCTTTTATCACCCAGGAGTTACGGCCAACTTTATTCACCGCTTGGGCCAGTGGCAGCAGGCGTTCGGCCTCAATAGCCCCGGTCTGCTCGAGTATGAATCTACCTACGAGAGCTGCAAGCTGTAGATAGGGTTGGCTCGTTTTGTGGCGCATCTCTTCGAATTTGTTCTTTCTATTTCCCACTTTCCATTTTCTGATTATGTTATCGAGTCTTTTGGACAATTCATCCGGATCCAACTCCTCCCGAGCCAGATTCCGGCGGTACTTTTTGAAAGTCTTCCAAAGGGGGTGAAGTGTTTTAATGCCGGACCATTTTATCTCAGTTAGTTCGCGGGTCAAGTCTTTCATACACGTGTGAGCTTCAAGTCGCTTAATCTTGTGCAGCCTGCTTTTTCCAATTGAGTCAATAACCTGTAGAAACCGGAAGTTTTGCGATACTTGAAACTCTGTTTGTTCCCATGGTTGAACTCCTATTTGTTCCCATTGACCATTGATGCACGAACGAATCCAGAGTTTGATTAGCGATGCAAGGGCGTAGTATGCCTTCGCGTCCTCAATGCTGATTTTGGCGTATTCTCTCGCAATGTGCTTAGTAACGAGCGTGAAAAATGCCCGCAAGTTGATCTGATCTATCCCAACTTCAGCCTCGATCAGTTTCTTTACATCTTGATTCTCGGCAAAAGCTCTAAGCTTCAGCAACAGAGATTCCAGCGGTAATTAACTGGCCCTTCTCAAGGCCTGATCTCGTTCTTTTTTAAAGCTTGCCAACTCGTGGATCTCAGTCCAATCCTTTGCAACAAGCTCTTGAAAAGCTTGCGTGACATGGTTTTGCATTTTAATAAGAACCAGTACTTTCAGCTGAACCCATTTGTACTCCTCCGCCGCGTAGGTTCCTGGGTATATGTACCCACGAGCCAACTTGGCAAAAAGGAACTAGCTCCACGTAAAAGGTTTTACTGAGTCACACGATGTCACGTATCCCTAACCTAACATTGACCAAAGGATGTTTACGGAACCGCCAAGACTATCTAGTTAGAATGAAAAACACAGCGGATGAGACCGCCCCGAGCACGGTGCGCTAGCCGTCGGTCATCGCAGACTCAGCGCCAAATTAACAGGCGACAAAAAAGGGTACTAGTAAGCGACAACAAAAGAGTACTAGGAACCTATACCTGAGGAACTTAGTACTATAGTACCTTACTGTCTGATTCCAGGGCGCTTTTTAGCTAAATCCATGGGACCCACGCGCGCCACACATCTCCGACAGCATCCCTGCACACCGTGAAGTCTCGCTCGTTCTCTCTCTGGACATGTCATAATCAACGACAGGTCTGTGCACGTAGCAGGTCTATCTTATTCTAGCCCCATTTCCCGCGAATTTACTCAACACTCTTTACCCTAAATTTTCTTTCTACCCCCATATTTTTCACTCAATGTGATCCACCGATAAATCCAAAAAAACAGACAGCAGCCGGGTAGCCTCTAGTAGAACGATGCGCAACCAGTCACTAACCGACTTTGCGACCACGCTGGAACGCGGAAAGGATCCCGACCCGTCTTAATATACCTACAGCTTTACGCCGACCTGACATACAATGTCCTCATCTGCTGTAGCCCCGAATGCCGACACGCTATTTCACCATACGGAGCCCAGTGTCACGATCCAGCCTCCGGGGTCAACCGACTGGCAGGGCGCTAGCTTGCTGTTCTGGAAAGGTGGGTTGAGCCTTTGTAATATCACTAACTCCTGCTGTCGTTCTCTCTTTGGGCGTTGTCGTGCCTCTTCGAAGAGATATCAGTCTCGGCAATCGAGTGACCAGTTCAAGTGTGTGTGAAAATGATACTTAAATTGATCGCTGAAGTACAAAGGAGGTGACTATCTAGAGTAAGGGGAATCCTTTGACTATACATCTTTGTCCTTCATCGCTGAGGTTACGTGGTCACCCCCTCCTGTATGACGTTCATGCTTCTGGTGATGACCGTCAGTCTTGGCGTGGTGACGGTCATGTAGCCGTCACGACAGCGCGTATTGGTGTGAAGCTGGGCGTGGCTGACTATCGCCACGTGGCTATCGAGCTAGGTCGACACATTCGAGGACTAGTTATCCAGCAGCTCGAGGTTGATATGGGGGATGAGGCCAACTGTGACAACCCGCAGAACTTTGAGGACCGGCTTACTGGCGAAGCACGCAGGCAGAACAAGGTCGAGTACGTTTGGGGTTTACAGGCCACGATCGCGCCCCATGTGGCCAGATCGGCTTGGCAGCCCTGCGAATGCCCCTCAGGAGCGACAAAGACTGGAGTAATGTTGATGCTTCCCATTCCGCGAATACCTGGACGAGTGGAGGAGGACGAGCTTCCGAGCACCAATTCGAACATGTGAGGACCCCCGGGGCTCGGAGCCACCGCCAAGATGCATCCGAGCCAGCACTACTGGCGAGGCCGGGCAAGTGCTCCTGTGTCGGACTGTTGATATCGCTGGAGGAATGCTTCTTCGTAACTCTCAGCAACCAATCCTATGTCCCCTTAGAAGACCACTTTCGGTCTCTCCATAGAGCGTATGGTTGCAGTGCCTTCGGAGTCATGGATCGCTTTAGAAAGCCGGGTACAATACATAGTAGTTCACCAGCATTTGACGAGACCTTAGGCTGCGCCGCCAAGTGTGCGGCAACGGAAGATATCTTGACAAGGATAGAGGTGCACTGACCAAATGTCAAGCTGCCGTCCAAGAGTGATACACGCGATGGATATGCTTGAAAGATAGAACAGGCTGGATCATATCTGTAATTTGGCTATCGTGAGCGCCCAACACACGACGCGAGGACCCCGGCACAGTGGGGCTTTCCAAAAGGAAGAGGTCGTCCTTGAGTACGCCTTCGTGCACCTACCTATTAAAAATGGCCTTCACGGCATCCTCCTCCCATCATAATATACAATAGCTTTGGGTTTTCTCAACTCATTGGTGTTCTTTGAATTCCATAGAAATCCACTACCGGACTCTCTATTCGAGCGACATCTAGCTGGTGTCCTGAACGGAGGTGGGCGGGAGACTGAGAAAGCGGGCCCACCGTGATCAGCGAGACGTTGCCTGCAAACGATGGCCAAGCATCTGGTCTGCGAGTGTGTGGAGAATACCTCGCTCCATATGCATGGGTGCTCTAGGTTCTACGAGGCACCGGCTCAAGGGCGGCCAGCTACGGGCGGTCAAATCAGCAGCGGCAGCAGCAGTAGAAGGCTTCCGAGGGCACGTGGACCCATACGAGGCAGAGCCCCCGGTGGGCGGCAGTCCAACTATCACGGAGCTGCAGGTCTACTCCGGATTCTGCTGTATAGCGTGCCGATTCGTGACAAGAAGGCGGGAAGAGATTCAGAAGCACCGGGCTACAGAGGCGGTCAGCCATGATCCCAGCCAAAAGGACTGTTCGGCAGGCATAGGCCACGCGCATTGGAAAGAAGTGCGACTACAGTCGTTCTCGTCGGCAATGCACCGCACGCGGTACTGGATCGTAGGAACGCTGGCAGCGGGGCAAGCTACCACGCATGCAAGGGCGGAGCCGGGGCCGGATGGCGGCGGTGGAGGTCAAAACTGTGAGGCCAAGATGGCGGCAAAAGTGGCGACCGAATATGCGGAGCGGGGCCGGACAATCGACAACGAGAGCGGCGTCGACTTTGAAGTCGCCGTGGGTCCGCCAGATGGGCCGGCCGGCAAGGACATGGCCGAGCTCCAGCGCGCAGCTGGTCTGCATGCCAGCTCTGTCCAGCATCCAGAAGGCCCTGGTAATGATCATCGGAGGATCTCGTGTTGTCACGAATTAGGCCTCTGCGTATCGCATTACAGGTCCAGAGGGATTGGCGCGTGAGTATAATACTCGGCGTAATCTTCTGCATTTGGTGGTGCCTTAATTGAGAATCTGACTTTAGGTCGTTGTGGTGGTGCCCAGCATGGCGGGGGAACACACAAAGCAGAGGCGGCTGGGCTTGGCTGACACGATTCACCCCCGCCACCAGGATTTCGGAGGAGGTGGTGTTGTGCTGGTTGGTGCCCATAACGAGAAGGACAGTGGCCAGCCCATTCTGACGAGCTGCAGCTTGTCGAGTTGCTAGATGGTGCTGCCTGCCCACCTACCCAAGCACGAGCTGATTCCCACGCGCCGCGCTGGCCGCCGGCCCACACCCTTGTCCACTAGAGTAGCCGCTGCACGTGGGCCTCACCGCCGCGCGCCGCTCCGTCTCAATCATCGCGCCTGTCAAATCGCGAAAACACCTGCGCTCTCGTCGCTCTCTCAGAATAGCTCGAATTCGCTCCTTGTTCAAAGCCGTGCGCGCCTCCGCGTCTGCGCGTCAGTCAGCACCTCGGGCCGCATCACCCGCCCAAACCAAGCCCACACACCTTTACAAGCTTTTGCTCGCCTGCGCCGCGCATAGCAGCCGACATCCATCCTCTTTGCCTGCTGCAAGTCTCATATCATCGTGGGCAGCATCCCTCCTTTTTGCCACTGGATTGAGACAGGGTCCCCTGCCGCGTGCGCCACGCCAGTGTAGCTCTCTAGCTGCGGATCTTGTCGTAGCTCCTGCTGCGCCATCCGCGCAGCACTTGCCACCACGCCTCCGAGGCTGCGCGCAACTCCAACGCGGCGCTTTGTTGCAGACTCTCCGCTGCTGTCTGGGTTTACTTGCTCTATTTTCCTTTACAAGAGATCGCGCTGAGCTTCAACCGTCCGAGTTCCATCCTCGGCTACCGCTCAGCCGTCCACGCGACCCGGACACGTCGCTTGAATCCCACGCGCGAATATCAGCATAGCAAACAGGTAACGACCCTACCAAAGGAGCACGCCAATCTTCAAGGTTCTAAGAACATACGATTCTGCAGCAATGGCCACCGCTCGCAAGCGGCCTCGGCCGGAGGAGTCCACTGAAAACGTGGCCGACTGCCCGTTCACTGTTATACATCCGGATCCCAATGAGAAGGAGAAGAAGACAAAGCGCCGCGGTGGCGGCTCAGAGGATCGGCCCGTGCCTCCGCCAAAAATTCACCTCCAGGTCTCGCCATTCTCTCCCATCGGCAAGTTTAACGCCAAGGACAACACCATGGACCGCCACTACCAGATCGCTCCGTTTGCCAAGTGGATGGACATGACCAGATATAACAGCTTCGTTTGTACGCGGCCCTCCCTCATATCACCCCCTCCTTTGTCTCAATCTGTCTTGTGATGTCTCCTGCTTCGTCCTCTGACAACTTGTACCTTGATCGATACTGACATGCGGGTGCATAGTGAATGGTGTCAAGTACCACAGTGAAGGCTTCGTCTTCGTCGCAAATGACGACACTATTGAGCACCAGAACCCCGGCGAGTCCCGTCAACCTAGAAAGAAGTCGGATGACAACTGGGTCGCAAGGATTCTCGAAATTCGCGCTGCGGACGAGCATCACGTGTATGCGCGCGTCTACTGGATGTACTGGCCTGACGAGCTACCGGCAGGCACGACAGAAGGAAAGCGGGTCATCAAGGGTAGACAGCCTTACCACGGCAACAACGAGCTCATCGCTTCCAATCACAGTAAGGAATTTTGCGCGCCCAAACTGGTGTGTATCGCGTGGATAGCTGACATTCGTCGTCTTTGCAGTGGATGTCATCAACGTCGTCAGTGTCACGGCAAGCGCAACTGTTCATCAGTGGGACGAGACAAATGAAGATGAAGTACAGCCGGCTCTGTACTGGCGCCAAGCCTTCGACGTGCGAACCATGGACCTCTCGGTATGCCATCCACATTCGCACAGGACTCTGGAAATTGCCTGCTATTGGGACGCTGCTGACTCATGTATTGATAACAGTCCGCCGAAGAACGTTGCCGCTGCAACCGTCCCGAAAACCCCGACAAGAAGCTCATTGGCTGTACCAACAAGGAGTGCCGCAAGTGGCTGCACGACGATTGCCTGGTCCACGAAGCTCTCCTCTGCACTTTCGCACGCCTCGGAACCAACAAACCTCACAAGCCGGCGCCCGTCAAGGACGAGCAAGATAATGAGACTGGCCGCCGGCCTCTGTCACCCAGCGAGTCGGGAGCAGCACCAACGGCGGAGCCTTCTATTGATGTGAAGCCCGAGGAGCAAAACACCGTCAAGATGGCCGATGTCGAGAACGTGCTTCCCATTATCAAGACGGAGCGCACGGGACAGGCGCCAGAACCGAAGAAGAGAGGCCGCGGCCGCAAGTCAGATGCCCAGAAGGCAAAACCATACGAGGGTTATTTCTCTGCCACCATTAGAAGTGACGCCAGTCCGCCAGTTGTCGAGATTACTGATCTGCGGGAAGAAGTGACCGGTGGTCTCAAGGAGTGGACGGAGCGTCTTGACTGCCTTGTCTGTGGTCAGCCAATCCACTAAACCAGGAAACTCTAGCATCTGTTGGCAGAGTTTTGCTGCAGGCATAGACGACAAGGACGATAAAGGTCTGTGGACCAGACGATCGGTAGACGAGATCTCGCGGGCTCGCCCAGTTTTCGAGGCAAGAAGGAAGCCGACCGGACCTAGGTTACCTAGGGATCCTTCGCAGCATGCGTAGATAATGTCCTCAGACCTGCCTACTGTCTTATTCCACCCCACAATCGAGTCAACTTCCAGGGGCTCACACGCATGCAGTGTCGATCATGCACACCGCGATGTCCCTCTCATTTTGGTAAGGCTTTGTTCACCATTTGCGGGCGCAGTACATCGATTTTGACCGATATGATCGCCAAATGTATTACAATAACAACGTGAAGCTCCTTTAGTACGGCGGATTTGGATGTGGCGAGCTTCTCGATGAGGGGCCCATGGTGATTGATGTTGATAAGGAGATCTCGGCTGCCCAGTACGTCACGGGATGGTACCGCAACCAGCGAAACAAGATGAAAACGAGCCGTGAGGTGCCTTGCTTCCATTTCGGGGTACAAGAGCGCCAGCAAGCCGACAGCAGCACAAGCAATGCGGGTTGAGTGGGTACTCAGGGTCAGCCTGCTGGAAGCGGCGGATATCAGGAAGGCAAAACTCAATTACTACACCAAAGCCGTGCACCGACTAAGACCGATGCAAGTATCGTGACTCCAGATTCCTGCTACGATCCCGACTGCTACAGCGAGGCATCCATCTATCACCACATGCAGGTCCTTCATCTCATCCACACTCTCTGCCACGGATCCTTTACAGTCTCTCCTGCCCTCCTTAACTCCTCTCCAGCCCAGTTCGCTTTTGGTCTTCCAAGCGCAAGTGCTTACGGACCTCGTGGTGTCGGAGATTCTTTGTGTCTTTCTTGACTTTCTCGAAAGTTCGAACATAAGCAGGCTGGAGATACTCTTCAATCTGTCCATACGTCTTGTATAGACCCTCGACCAGTTTTTGTCCAACCATCCCTCAATCACGTCACGATCTACGTTAGGCAAGGTTTTCATAGTTCAATAGACAAGGCAATACTTACGTGGTTTCAAAGTCCATTCATTAGCATGGTTATGCAAATTCATAAGTTCCACATCGTCCAAACCTCGGTCAAACAACTCCCAAATGTCGAGAGTGTCTGTGTGCTACTTTCTCTTGAACGTCGTGCCGCGTGAAAGGTTCCTTTGTGCTAACGGCACATGTCAGGGCTTGCCCTGTTGACTCATCTAGAAGGCCGTGCCCTCCGCGCCACTATTATGACGACCTTATCCGCGCATTCGCCTTTTGCGACGTCTAACAGAGATAGATGGAGCACAGCCACACAGCTATCGCGCATCTTCTGGAGCGGCAAATCGCCCTTCGCAAATACATAAGCAGGCTCTACCAAAAGAGGACGGCTTTGATCTGGAGGCTTATTTGTCCTGTTGCGTCAAAATTCCAATCAAGTTGACCTGCTGTCAATTTCGCCATAATATTACGAAATCTACAAGTGCAGAGTATACACGCAGAAATGTAGTCCGAAAGCGGAAACGGGTCTTAGGGTAATGACCTACGTGCCTCCATCTTGAACCCGTGGTCCGCGATTTCAATATTATACATCAGTGGTAAACGAACAATAATTAATGCATGCTCTTCACTTCTCGGCATGCCAGGGGACAAGAGTCAGGCGCCAAGGCAAGGCCCCCGAGAATCACGAGGGCCGAGCACCCCGTTCTCTCGAAACGATAGGAGCCAGTCTATCTCCCGTGCCAGGCACCGCCACAAAACCTTGCAAGGCCTACAAGTGTCGGAAAAGAATGAGAACGAATATAATCGGTTGTAAGAGCCTGCCACTTACGCGAACTTCTGCCCATCAACACCAAGATCATACCATACACCACACTATCATCATAAGTGACTCCACAAAACACAGAGAGCACCGTCGCCGATTCAGGACAGCATACCTTCCCAGGGTTTTGGGGCAACAGATGGTCTGCTCCATGACGCAGTCAGTATCCTCCCCATATTGCGCGCAGGACGTTTATCGCCCGTCCCCACTGCCGCGCATCTCGACCGATGCAGACATCGAATCGGGTGTTAAACCCGCGCAAGATTTGAGTGAGCGCTCGAAGCTCTGGGCCGACATCAATCAGTGCGGTTGGGAAACGGGGAGCGCGATACGTCTCCCTCACGACAAAGCCATGCGCAAGGCTTATATCAAGTGGCAGAAGCATCTGCGCAGTAAGGTCTTGCTTCCGGACCCCAGTGCGGGGCAGGGGAGCGAAGTGGCGATAGGAATGGATATATATGATGCCTATCTCTTAAATTCCAGCTCCTTTATACGGCTACAGGTGCGCTTTCCCTTAAACATCTGGACCAGGCAAGCGCTAATGTTACGACCGGCACCGCTTTCCCCAGATCACGCAAGATCTGGCCACAAAAATGTATTTCTTCTGGGTGACAGAAGGCCCTATTGGTCAATCAGGCCAATTGATCAACACCGCTGAAAGCCCAGACTTGGGGGTACTATCGAGAAAGTTCAGCTACCACTTCAAGCGCTATACTGGCAAGGCGTGGGCACGACGCTACACTGTTTTCCCAGATGAACCACGAGTCAGGCGGTACGAGTTCGTAGAGCTCGACTACGGACAAAACTTACATTTACCGGACCTACCCGACTATACGGCTCTGCACTCGACTGCTCCGGACGAAATCAAAGTCCTTCTGGACTTGGCGTTGTATGGCAAAGTATCAACCTGTAACGACCAAGCCCCAGACAACGGAACGTCATGGTCACCATACACGGCGCCTTTCAACCAGCTCAGTCGCTATACAATATATCTCGCCTTCCGGATTTTGAAGAAGATACAAAGCCTGCTGGATAGCAGCGGCACTTCTCTGAGCTGGAAGGCTTTGCAGCGTCATACAACTCGCTACAGAAAGCAAATTCCGCTGTATCAGGGTCACAGAATCTTCACACCAGTGATTTCAAGCTACAAGGCATTGTACCTCGAGTTACGGCTTCTGTACTCGCTGTGGCCCAATCAGCAGGAGATTTCGCGGACCGTGCACGTTGTTACGGAGCGCGCGATGGTGGACTGGCGGTTTCACGGTGCACTCGCACTGCCATGGCACCATGCTTATAGTTCCTTGAGTCACGGTTTTAGACGCCTGGAAGATCCTACATCGACCGAATACAGGGAACTTTGCCAGTATTTATTCGGCTCGAATCAGCCCACTCACAAGATGAGCTTCAAGATCAAGGATATCTACCAAGTCTTTGTCAAAACCGGAGCGAGAAACGCATATGATGACTGGATTCAGAGTCGCGAGGACCGCGACACCGAGGAGCGCCTGCTTTTATGGCACGGTACTAGGCTCTCTTCGCTGCATGGCATCTTGGATGTGGGTCTGCAGATCCGACGGCGTGGCGTCTTGTACACTGGCACCATGTTTGGTGAGGGTATATACCTAGCCGATTCATCGAGCAAGTCAGCAGGGTACTGTCTAACCCGAGGTAGCACTGGAGATGGTGATGCGGTTCTGCTTCTATGCGAGGCCGACGTCGGAAAAGCTCGCTTACAGAGTGACTCTTCCAATTATTTCGCTCACTTAGATATCGCGGCCTCGCGTGGCCAATACAGGTGCTTTCAAGGGCTTGGTAAATCTCAGCCAGTGCGTTGGAAGAGTACCACCTGGGATATGCGAGCGGCACCTGCTGCCAAAGCAGGTGCTGTGCAGCTGGTAAGTTGACGGATCCTGTAATGCTAGCTTCCGCTGCGTAGAGCTTTCTGGTGAGGGATATACCTTCGCCACGATGGGAAAGGAGATATCCCTCACAAGAAAGCTCTACGCAGTCCAGAACTCTTCGTTTGCTGAGTGCCTCTGGCACGAGATCACTTTATTACATCTTCCGGCAGATGTAAGGTCACAGTCATTGAAACACCAAGCTGACGGTTTTCATTATCATTTTCTAGCCCGACACTCGGATTCCGTATTATGCATCGAACTCGCGAGGGGATTTGAAATTTAACGAATACGTTATTTACAATCCCTCGCACTTGACCATTCGATACATTCTTCATCTGGAAATAAGTACTGCCAGGTAATTGAAGGACGGAACAAATTGAGATCCCGTAGTCCTGTTACGTTTGATAGAGACTCAGCACCGGTGGGCAGCTAGTACTGAATATAGAGTGAATGTAATTGAAGTACTTCGTCCTCTAAAATGAGCTAAGAGCGCACTGAACAGGCGATTCTCTGCAGAGACAGATACAACACTAAATCAATCAATTCATCGACGTCCAACAAGTCTGTCCTTGGCGAGGGAAGCTGAGCGCTGACCTCGTCATCTTATTCCACCCCAGAATTGAGCCAAATCCCATGTCCACCGGCCCCACATGTCCGGCAGGATCCCTGCATGTCCCGACGTCCCTCTCATTCTCTCAGGTAGAAGGCTGGTCGGCTCCATCTGAAGTGGGAGGAAGAACAGAAAACATGGGAGGCTATAGGCAGCTCTAATACGATAGCAGTAGTTGCCAGGACGACGATATCTCTCCAGCCTCGTCTACCTATACAGGGTCCAAGGAGCCGGCTACTCCAGAGTACGAGGCAGACGGAGGAGATGACCAGGTTGAGGATACGATGGCCTTGTTAACGAGCTTAGCTGTTGTGCTCTGCAAGCGGTTGTCATCAGGGAGGACGGGCTCGTTGTTGAGGTTCGAGAATGGCATGAAATCTTCTCCTGCGCCATCGTCGCTATCCTCAGAGCTTGAGTCGGTATTCTTGCGGCGCGAACGCCGTGTTTCTCGTGATGCCGTGTAGGCTAGGGACTATTTGGGCACTGGTGTATCGCAGAATGTCCTGTAAGAATGCTACCGATGAGGTTCCTGGTTGTTTAAGTCAGCAGAAGCACCCTCAACAATCATCGCTATTCCGCAATATGGTTGATTCATCTACACAGCGCGTAAGCGATTATGTCATGGCGCTAAGTATCGCTAACTAGCTACAAGGGAGCTTACCACAACCGTTGGCCAATCACTTCCTATCTCCGGCATAGCCGCCATGCTCTCTTTTGGTCGTGAAGAAGACGTACTTGCAGAAGCCAAAGGTTGGGACAGGAACTATAAGGCGGTAGATGTACATCTCTGGGACTGCGGAAGCCTTGCGTATATGCTCCGTAAATCCCAGCGGGTCGGCTAACGGAACGCTGTGCTTATTCCAGAGGTGTGCAGTCACCCGGACTCCATGTGACGAGTTGGCGCGTCGGCAATCGGGGCTGCGGCAGGTTAAGAGACTGTATGTTGTTCGACGTAAAGTACAAAGAGCTGGTCGACACTGCCATCGCCCTCCAGCCTTAGAAGCTAGGTTGATTTGCGAAGGGTTCCGAACGATAGTGGCAAATCCACGGCTGAGAGTGGACTGAACCTCGGGGGACAAAGGGGCTGGAATGAGACGGATGTGCTACATAGACAGACCATCCATAGGACATGACATGCCCCTCAAGAGAATGAGAGAGACACTGAGGTGTGCACGGTCGACACCGCATATCTGGGGCATGTGGACCACTGGATGTTGACCCAGTTCCGAGAAGGGGCGGGGTGGAAGAATAGTGTATAGGGCTGCACACCAGCGGCCCACCAGGTTACGAGCTTCGATAGTCCCTAGAGGCCAGTTGTAGGAGGCATCGACCTCCTGCAACAACGCCTTGATCAAGCCCATAGGCCAGAGAGCAGACTAGGGTACAGTCCCGGAACGTTTTCCTCACGAACTACTGCAGCTTCGTCTTCCCTCTCGCGAGCCCTCACGACTTCTGGCGCTTTGGTAGCCGCCACCTTCGCCAGCAGCCTGTTTCGGTGCCCGGGCCTAAATATACGTATCGCGGTTGCCAGCGACTTCTTTACAATCTTCTGGGTATCACGACCTCATCAACAGCGTCCGAGTAGAGGCAACTGACCACTCAGATCCTGATTGACACTGTGGCAATATCCCAGGCGGCATCGATGGACTGGCCTCGATTCAGAGGTCCCATAGAGGACAAGAGCACTAATGCAATATGGCATAGCTGTCCAACCAGAGGGAAACAGAAGACATCAGGTTTTGATAAACGTTTACCAGCTGTATGAAGCTACATTATGATGTGGCAGGCCCCGTAGAGCGTTAGAGAGCTACGATCGTCATATTAAGCTCGAGACAGTAGCAGCACGGGTAGGGAAGACGGTGTAGTCATGCACTACGCATGTTGTGTAGCTCTTTCTGTCCTCCTCCATATGGCATGTAAGGATGATTCGGGAAGTCTTTCCAGAAGCGACCCTGCTGGTTGTCTCCATGGTCGTATTCAGCGAGCAACACACTCCCGAGTAGCTCGGTTATTCGGACGTCTAGCACATCGTAGAAATTTCTCATTGCTTCCTTCCAAGTAGGAAACTCGGCATCACTAGGTAGTAGGCGTGGTTGCAGCTTTTGGTGCTGAGTATGGTGGCCTTGGTTACGCTAATGTTGTCAGTAGGGGTCTGTCTGGTATCTCTAAAAAGGAGAGACTAACGTGATCCAATTGAGCGCCATGGCTTCCAGACAAGTCCCGCTCTCTGCAAGACGATGTCGGCGGCAGCACCAGATCGGCAGCCGGCGGAGGTAGTGACGGCCTGACCAACCCGCCTACAATCAATCAGAGCGGATACTTTCCCATCCACGACCGCCCCTTGGCCATCTCCATCGAGACTAAGACTCCCGAGGCAGGCGAGGGCGGTGCTCTTGCGCAGCTGGCTGTGTGGATTTCGTGCGGCCATCGGAGGGTGTACTAGCTGACGGGCACCAGCCCTGAAACACTGCGGCTGCCCAGTCTACCTTTTCTGCGTGTGGTAGGCCACGCGTGGACTCTAGGCTTCGCGATTGATATGGGTGATAAGATTGTGAATCGTATTGTTCAGTGGGCCTTGATCTTTGTGCAATGGCTGACCGTGTAACCTAGGCTCTTGTCGACTTTCCTCACGAGATCGGACATACGAGGACCATAGTTGGGGCGTATAGGCTGTTGGCCAACCTGCGTCGTGTCGTCGAGTGGGCGGACGGCCCATACCGGGAGTGGTTCGGGAGAGTGGTCTTGGGGTTGGATAGTGGGAGCGTGTAACACTTTGTCTTCGGATGGAAGTGTCTATAGTAGGTCTGTCTGTATATATGTAGATATATGTACTAGCCTACATATAGGGAGCAGAAGCAAGCACTTGCCTGAGGATGAATGACCATCTGCCTTGTTGCTACTTTGCATGGCCAAGATTGATAGGAATGATGGAATGACACGAAGTATCTGGCGAATACTTAATAAACTCCCGTCCAGCTTGGCATCTCCTTCTTGGAGCTGCCGGGAGCATGCCTCGTGTTCTTGCATTGCCCACGTGATTCTCTACGTCTCTCTGTCTCTCAACTCGAGATTCTGGAAGGATCCGCGCTCATTTTGGTCCTCGACCTATGGGATCGAATGAGTATTCTGCACAGAGATGGGTTCTACTGAAACCATTGTCTGCTGAGGGAGGAGAATCACATAAAAACTGGACCTTCAACATTGACTCGAGCGGACATAACCTCGGGTGTGGGGAAGCACTTGAGTGAGCCCGTGTCACATACCCTGGATTATTGCCCTGAATGCAATCTCCTATTGCTATCGAGAACCGAGGCAATTCCATCTTGTGGCAAACATAGGATGAATTATCACTTCAGTTGTGCGATAGGTACAGTACCTAGACGTAACTAATGGCTTTATTTCCTCTCAGTTCGATATAAAGCGACAGTGAGGGGCATTACATAGTCAGCCCGGTGTTGGGAGACACGCGGTTTGCTAATAAGAGTGACGTCCGTTACCTCTGTCGTTGTCGTTTCTCCTACCTGCCGTTGGAGCTCCGCCTGTACTAGCGGTAGGTAGGACTTGGCGGGATGACTGCAGACCCTGCTCCAGCTGCGAGACGATTTGTGCGTGTCTGTGCTAAGGATACCACTGAGGTCTACTGAAATGCTAACAGCAGAGCACCCAGGCAGGATGGAGCCCTAGTAAGAGGATTCCGCCTGGATATTACGACCGGGCAGGGCAGGAGTGGAAACCATTACACAAGTAGAGAGGTTTATCGCGAGCCCGCTCGAACAGATCCGACTTTATCTAGGTGAGTAGCTCGAGGGATTAACGGTCGATGACCGTCTCACCAACATGCTTGGCGGCATGTTGAACGAGCTGGCGGCCGACCTTTGGGTAGACGGCACCAGATACAGCGTGCCAACCTAGGTGGTGGGCGTGGCACGGGGAATGGAGGATTATGTCAGCTAAACAATCCACCAGTACGTATTTGCATTGGTGTGCATGAAGCTCGAGCACAAGAGCAGTTAGGTCGCGATAGCTCCCCCGGAACACGCTGCTCACGGATGTGAAACACCTCTCTTCTCCCCCTTACCAAAAGCCTTGGCCGTTCCTAGGACTTTAGGGCCTCTGCCTTACTCGTCCAAACGTGTTTGAAGTCGGGTGCGTCCTGCATGTCCGTCGGCGGGCCGCACTGTTCTTGGCTAAAGTCGCGCTGCATGGCTCTGTGGAGCTCAGACGACATCAACACATGCGGCAGCAAGGCGACTTCCGTTGAAAAGGTGCTCACTTGTGCCGAGTTGAGAAAAGCGTGGAAGTTTGGACTGATAGGCAGTGCCAACGGTCACCAGTCTGCGAGTGATGGCGTTTGGACCACAGCAGCATCCCGTGACCTCCACGGCATACCCGTAGCACGAGCCAACAGTACAATCGCCATGGCGACCACGACAACCCAGTATGTCGTAAGGACAATCATCTTGCCGGCTCGGGACGTCCGCACCTCTAGATCGGAGTCACCAAGCTGAGTGTTTTGGTAGTTCCTCCACAGCTTCGACTCCTTGCGCAGCAACCCCATCGACCAGCGCGTATGCAGATCCACCAGCCCGAGAAACGCGACGGTAAGCACAGCCATGACCGCAAAGTCGGCCGGCGTCGCCGTGATCCGCCACAGCGCCTCATATGTGACGATGTACACCGCCCACGACATTGGCCGGCTGAGCACCAGCGTCCACACTAGTCCGCGGAAGCACCGCGCCATCCTCAGCGGAGGACGCGTCCAGGGCCCCAGACGCTCCATGAGCAACAAAGCCAGCTGCACGGTGCCGCTGAGACCGAGGCTGAAGAAGCTACACGCCGCCACGTTACGGATCATCAGTGTTGTAATGCCCGGATTCGTGCTCATGGTAGACCAGTACAGAGAAAAGGTGAGGCCCATCCAACCCACGTGGTGGACCACGTCTTGCGATCGTGGCGGGAACGTCCTTGCCAGGTCGTAGGTATACATGGCAGCTGCGAGGAGCCTTTCGAAGCCTGGTTGTCAGCATCTATGTCCATGACCTGGTCGTTGGTGTGTTGCTGCGGGGCATACAAACCATGTCGACCTGGCTGAGGACTGGACGCCATCCTGATCTAGAAGGATGGCGACGTCGGAATATGACAGGACTTTTAGGGATGCCCCTAGGCAGTACGCACTCGCTGGCGCAGTGGCTATGCGTAGGACGATGAGTAGTTTCGTGCGAGAGGGAAGCGCGGGCCATCGCTGTCGTAAAAGCTTGAGGAACAATCTCCACGACGTGAAGTCGCTTGCCAAGGCGACCGCAACAAAGCAGGCGCAGAGTTGGATTTCCCACCTCTCGACTTGCGGCATCGTTGGCGCTTTCCAGTGGAACACCGTGTCTGAATATCGGACGTTGGTGTGTTCAAACCTGCAGTAGGCTTTTAAATGTCGAAGGCCTCGGCTGGGTGGTCGCTCGCAAACTGAGCCGACAGGGCCTATCTTGGTTATTTGTTGACATGCATGATCGATACATTGGCTGCGGGTCTGATCAGCAGTGTGGGTGGACTCGGTGGAATACTTGCTTATATCAATAAGCAAGATGGTGTGGACGGCACCCGTTAACCGCGAACATAGTAGTTGTGTTGTCGAAAGCCACTCTCTCGTCCGCCCAGATTCCTGGTAGACGATGGTCAAGAGGACCTCAGACTATGTGTAGATGACGTGAAGGGACTGCTGGCGAACTGGCGTATGCTCATGGCTTTTGGCTTTGCAACATGACCAACCCTGATTTGCGGGCATTTCGAGAGAGCCCAGCGGCCGGTGTCGTCGTAGTCTCGCCGGAGGTCCACACCATCCTGCAGATCTCATGCCCGGTTTGGGTTGGGAGGCTTGCCGGCGTCAGGGGCCTCCGACGCTTGCAAGCGATCAACCTAAGCGCGCGACAAGGCCGTCCAAGACTCAAATCTGTGATAACAGGCCTGTTATGACCGCTTGTCTGATTGAAGGACAGCTTGAAGGGCACCCTTAGTCCAACAGTCTGGGAATGCCGCTGACCGGCTGCTGTCGTGGTTACTAAGGTGAAACTAAGCAGATGTGAAGGTGGTCTCCATCAAGGCCATGCATCCCGTCACTTGGCTCGCGTCAAGCATGGCCCCCGTGAGGTTCGTAATTGCGTTCGGTTTGCAAAGCTGGTCAATAGGAAACATGATGCTAGATCTTGATATTCACAATCCGCTCTTGAGGAGCTTCCTATTCAAGATCCATTCGCTGAGTCCGTCTTTTCTATGCTCGTTAGTTTCGTCGCGCGTGAAAATAATCCGTGACCTCAAAGAACCCATTTTGGTGGAGTGTCCAAATTGTGTAGTTGTTGTGTTCAGTAGTAATGCCTTCTGGTACGCTATTCGGAGAGCTGTCTCGCTCGACCTTACGAATAACGCCGTTCTAGCAAGTCGTATGTCGTGTATTCCGCTGTCAGCAATTTGTCTCTATGGCCAGATAGATGGTGCTTGTCAATTTGAACATGCAAGTTCCTGGTATGGAAATCAACGACATATCGCAAGCTGGCCAAAATGAGATACATGTCGTGGGCACCGCTGTCCTACTATCTATCCTCAGTCTATGATCTCTTGGTGCTCAAGCAACCTCAGACGAAGCAGGCGCCAGGATTGAGACGTTGAAAACACAGTGCTCTGCCGCCTTCGCGGTGCTCTTGCTGCTCACAGCTTCCTTCGCTTTAGTCTCGGAGACTTCGCCTGTCTTTGTCCCCTCGATAGCCTTCGCATCGTCTTTGCTTTCTCCATCAGTCTTATGCTCATCCTTCTTGATCTCTTCTGTCACGTTGCCGTCCTCATCCACCTCCACAATCATGTCCGACCCATCTAGGCTCCCATCCTCGGTGTATACCCACATCTCGTGAACTTCGCCGCGCACAAGACCAGTCAGCCAGACCGAGAACACAACACCAGGGACCAGATAGAGCAGAGCCGGTTGAGCGTGGTTGAAGATAAGCAGCATAGCTAGGGTGAATACCATTGCAAGCAGGTAACCAACCACGGCGGCATAGAAGTACGTCTTGAGAAAGGCCGATGCTTTGAGTGACGGTGTAGCGCCCGGGGACAAGATGCTGGTGAGCTTGGTGCTCCACCATCGATCTCCCCCATTGTCCTTGAGGATTGATATACTCAGGCTTGACCACCATGCGCTGCGTCTCCGTGCTGACTGCAAGCTCGCCAGAAGCCTTGGTCTCGGTCTCGAGCTCCACTGGCACCAGCTTTCTCTGGCGGTGATAGGAAAGATAGTGGTCGAAGCGGAGGGAAAGACCAATGAAAATGCCGGGAATGACAATATCCCCTAGTCCAAGCATGCTTGCATTCTTGGGCCCTTGGAAGACCAGCTTGATAGGGACATCCAATTTTGTGGCAACCGTGACCATGTACGGACTGTGCCAAGAGACCTTGTCAGCCTCGCAGTCAGATGTGGAGAGCATGCGCAAAGATTTACGTGTAGAACACCATGTAGATATCGTAGAAGAAGAGCCCGAACAGCACAGCACTCCCGGTCGTGAACGTTATTGGCGACATCATGATTATGCCCACATACGAGAATGCATACCCCACAGCGTTCGAGAGCAGGACTGAATCGGTCGTGTAGTAAATAATGGTCGCCCCGAACGCAACAACGACGCCAAACATGTCGTTTAGCTTGATGCGTAGGTTTTCGTTGAAGAGTCCGTGGATGGAAAAGCGAATCGTCCAGTGCTCTGTAAATAGCTTGCAGCGCTCCCAGTACAGGTCATTCTTGCGCGCAGAGCCACCACTCTTGGACGATGCCCAGCAAAGGGTGTGTTCTGGGTCTCGTCCAAAACTCGCTCTTCGCTGCCAGGAGCACTACGAAACTGGCCCTTCTTTTCTGCATCGATATAGTACAATGTGCCGTCCTTTGCGCGCCAGACGTTGGGGAAGATGAATCCTGTAGCCATATGCAATGTGTCTGCAAGAAGCTTGCCCAAGCTAGCGAGAGACATGACGGAAAAGTAGGCACCGAGAATTTTGTTGATAATGTCTGGGTCCTCGAGCCAGTTGATAAGTTTATACAAACCTATGAGGACAACACCAGCTAGAATAGGGAAGAGGATAGCATCTAACGGTTTGAGACCTTCGACGATATAATCTTCCTCGTCGTCATGATAGCCTTTTGCTCCATGCTTTTTAGACTTTGCTGGGGCCGTCGGGGAGATCCAGCAAGACCTCCAGTCGATCATCGGGGCTGGGACCCGCTGGAGGACGGCAGAGCAGCAGCGGGCTATGGTTCCGATTATGCAGATACGAGGCGGTTCCGTACTTATTGGCTTACTACTGACAGGCAGCGGAAGAGTCTTTTATTTAGGCAATTACTACACGGGCATGAAGAATTGCTACCCGGGCATGACTCTTACACGGGCATGACTTCTATCGCCTCTGATTCGCTCATTTTTCCCCTTCGACCCACAGGTACATCAGTGCAAAGGCGGTGAAGCAAGCTCTCTTAACAAGGCCGTGCTTTCGGTATAGTCAGAACCAACCAGGTCAACCAGGCCTCTAGAACAGGTCTTAGGCGTATATCAAAACAAGGTCTGGTTTTCAATACAGAACACGGCCAATTCCAGCACGCCCTAGAGGGCAGCTATCTATATCTCTATCCTCTAACTACTATAGATGGAAGAACCTCCTCGTCGCTGTCAAGCAGCTCCCACTGACTCCTTCGCCTGCGAATGCTAGATTGCGTCTTCCGTCCGTTGGCACGTACTCCTGTAGCTCTTCCAGCTCCAAGAACAGCTGACCGGCTGCGCGTCTGGCGCTGGGATGAGGCACTGGCCTGGCTACTAGCCTGGCTGCTGGCCCGTTGGCTCGCTTCCAGAGCAAGCCTAGCTAGCGTTGACTTGTTGTGACTTCCTGGTGGTCGACCTCGTCTGCGCCCTGTCGCTTGGCTTGCTGGATTGCTGGCTCGTTGGCCACTCGGCTGGCTGCTTGCCTCAATGGCTAGCCGCGCTGGAACAGCCTGTGTGGTGTTCTTAGGTCTGCCACGGAGAGCAGTGGCGATCTTAGGGTCGAGGATTCGTCGGTATGGATCTCGAGAGGATGGCTCTCGTAGGCGCCACCGAGGATGGACCTCCCATTTGGTGAGAGGCGTGCCACTCACCAGCTTTGAGTAGATTGTGTGGCAGCAGGGGATTCCAAGCTCGGTCGAAACCGAGCAGTCCTCACTGCAATCGCCAATGGGGTCAGGGAACGGATTCTTCCCCGTCGGCATTGCTTTCCTTGCTAGCCGATATTGTTTGTTGATAAGCCCGAGACCCTTCGAAGAGAGTGCTGTCCGGGGTTCGCCTAGATACTCCGAGCTGGACCCTATGTACTCTCGCGCGGTAAGTACCTCGTCCGCTGCGCAGGCGTCGTTGAAATCTCGCTCCTGGTCCTTCATCATGTCCTGCATAGCCTCGATAAGCCGATAGAGATTGCTCATACCATTCAGGAGATAGCTCTTGATGTTGTTGTTGCTTGCTTCTGTCCCAGATGTGACGCGGATGCCGAAGTTGCGATAGTTGCGAATGAAACATCGTGCCCACTGCGCCCTGACAGGCATGTAGGTTCCATGGAGATACCGCAGGATGGCCCGCTGATCGTCAAATTCCCTACAGAGGCTTCCCCACGCCTTCTCGTGAGCCTCCTCTGTCTCCGCAAACAAGACGACCTTCCACATCATGAGAACCCCTCGATGGCTATGAGGGACGACTTCAGCTGTCTGCGCGTTGACCAACTGTCCGTCTTTCGGGCCGAGCTCAGCCTGTGCCTGTGGAGCGTAGTCCTCCCCGTTGCTGCTGTCGGGACTACTACTGCTACATTGGCCCTTGACCCACTTCTGCTTTGACTTGAGCAAGACGTTAGAATTGATGTGGTGGATGCACAGCTGCTGCTGTGCATCAGGGAACTGATCATTCAGGGCGGCCTTCATCTGACCGTCGAAGTCAGTAATGATAACGTCCGGTTGGCGAATAGAGTGCTGCTCTGAGATCTGTCGAATGCTCTCAGAGAGGAACTGGAACCCCTCCCGTCTCTCGTTGTCGATCAGACCGAACGCCGCATTGTAGACAGAACCAAGGCAGGTCTGTCCTGTTGCTTGGAATAATGGAAGCTTGAAGCGGTTGGTGTTGTATGTGTTGTCGAAGCTGATGACCTCAGGAAACCGCTTCCACATCTGGAGGCAGTACGGAAAGGTCCAGACAAGACCGACGAGGCGGTTTGGCTCATCATCCGCCCACTTAACAAGATAGGGAATCTCCATCTCGTCGAACAGCTTGATCAGTGCTGCAGTAGGAGTGTGGCCGCTCAACTTGTCTCGGCTGATACGAGACCTGGCGTTATAGATATCCTTTCGTGTAAAGGATGACTCGGGATGCTGCTCCAGGACGATGGCGCGTACGTCACGGGCCCGAATTCCGACCCGACGGCTTGTCGATTCGACTGTTGCCCTGATAGGTGTAGTGAGTCGTCTGTGGGAGGGATGGGCGGATGGTTTGATACTGGCCCCGTGGCTATGCTGGCTATGCTCGGAATTATCGTGGTGTCGTAGAAGCCATCTACCCTCCTCCAGTGCTTCGGCAATGACCATCCATTTACAACCACACTTTCGAGACTTCCGTTGCCGAATACCGGTACTCTCTGAGGGGCGTGGTTCTCCGAATCGATCGCATTGGAAAGAGTACCGGATCTTCCGACCCTTATATGAGTAGGCATTTCGTCGAACAATACCGAAGCCATTAGCCTTCGCGAAAGTATTCACCCACTCGAACAGGACTTCGGCTGACGGCGCTGGGTCGCCTGGGATAGGTGCGTTCGGGATCGGGTCAGGGACAGGCGACAAGGGGTGGTCGGGCGAGGGCGGCGAGGCGATAGGCGGAGAGTGCCTTTCTCGGGGAGGCGAGTATGGCGGAGATGATTCGAATGCAGTTGAACTGAGCGGCGAGTAGCCCCATATCTCGCGCCATTGGCGGACTCATTCGTATGACCGGACGAGCTCGATGGTAAGTCTTCGATCTGTCCCAATCGCCTCGCGCACTAGCCTAAGGGCGGACTGAAACTGGGGTCTTGTTGGAGAGAATTGTTCTTGTGCTGATTGTGGAGAGCAGGCAGGTGGCTGGTCGATTTCCGGGCCTGGTATAGGCATTCTTACTCGTTGCGACCGTCTTCCTCGGGTTGGGAAATCATTCGATAGGTGAATCTCATGATCGAATCGCAGCTCCCATGGTGGCTCGTTCAGCCCACGCGATCCATGGGGGCGTGGAGCGGTCGTGAAGGTCTCTGGGTACGAGGCGAAAGCATTATAGAGTGCCTCGTCGTCTCCTACGCCATAGTGTGGGCCAATGCTCGTCCCTGTGCTATTAGACGAAGGTGGTCTTGAACTCTCAGATTGGTTCTGCCGCTGTCGTTTTCGGGGACGTAATTGATAGCTTCGTAGTCGTTGGTTGCTTGCTGAGCTAGATCGAGAGTCGGGCTGGGACATAATGACGGCCCTGATCGCGACAGGAAGATTGTCGCACGCACGGATGAGAACATGGTTAAAGGGGCAGTTGATTTGACTATGAAAGAAGGAAAGAGGGGACCAATTTCAGCACAAAGGAATGACCTGCTTTGTGATGCAGATGCCTTGGAAGATGAGGCTATTGGATATTCCTGATACAGCCTGTGTTTTGAGTGTTGGTCTCAGCAGGGGACCTAACACACCACGCCTGGAGCCCTGTGACCTTGACAAATATCGTATCTTTCACGAACAATCATTATCATTAGGCTTGACATGCGACAAGAGGTAATTGGTGTAGTAGCTAGCTAGTGAATAGCTTCCATATGTCTCGTCGATCGTCGTGGTGGAGAGCTAATCCCGAGGTACAAGGGGAGCGTTGGCAGAATCTAGATGCACTAACAAAAAGGGATGGACCAATCAGAGGCTGCAAAAGGTCATGCCCGTGTAAGAGTCATGCCCGGGTAGCAATTCTTCATGCCCGTGTAGTAATTGCCAAGTTAATTGGCGGACCGCTTTAAATGATCATTCACTTGGGCTGCCTAATCCCTTCGACATGGAGCCCACCGAGTCCCATGGCTGCCTAACCGAGTCATGCGGAGAAAAGCTTCACGGATCCATTATCCCCCAGCCTCAGTCTACTTCCTAGTGAGCGAAAAAAACGCGACACGACAGAAATGAATGACGTGGAAGAGAAGGAGAACTGAAGCCTTGTCCATTAGACGTTTCATTGGGGAAAGGCTGGACCTTGGGATGAACGGATCGCTCCCTAATAGTGGCACTGGAGTAATTAACTTGGGAGGAAAGAGCCATGCGCCGCTTGGGGGGTTGGGGGAGGGGGGGCCGAATGATGGCGTCCGTGAGTGTTCAAGGCTCAGCTGGAGGTGGTTCCGGATGCCGTGTCTTTGGAACGACTGGGCACCTATCTCTCGGGAACTGGCGAAGGACCTGGAGCCCGGGACCCGGAGCGATGGGATTAAGAATATCGAGAGGCTCCTGATATGTAGGAATCCCATCCCATATGAAGTGAAAAGGTACCATATGCACACCAATTTCCATATGCATCGCTCGAGAGCGGCAGTGGGTGTCCCATCGACCGGATACCTCAGCTCCGCTGGTGAGCGAGTTGACCTCTACCTCTCCTGACAGGGACCCTGCACCGTGTCTCCGGGTAATTCCATTAACTTGGGAGGGAGAATGTCGTGGCAGCAACCTCGAAGTGGCTTGAGACGCTACGACTGCGCCAGTTTAATGACAAAGGTGCCTACCACAGTACGCCCGTCGAAACTGGGGTCAATTATGGCGTAGTGCAGTCTGGCAAGGGTTTAACCCATGGACTGATTACTTGCTTTGTTGGATCCTGTCCCCGATTTGGATTGGGGGCGCAGTGGCTCCTCTTGCCCGGAACTTCCAACCTGTTTGGCCTTGACACAAACCCCCCACACAAGCGTCGAGATAATTTCACGTCCTTAACATCTTTTGCTGCATCAAAATCCTGTCCTGGCGAGCAAGAAAGCAGGGTGACCACCAGTGCTGGAAACGCCGCAGCCCTGATACTATCAAGGGTGGCATGAGCCGCCTTTCATGCTCTCGGCGCTCTTAGAGTAGTGGAAGTGGCTGAAAAATTCGCCAAGGTCTTCTTCGTTCAGCGCCTCCCAGCCCCAACTTAGATTATATATCTCGACATGAATAGTCCGATACTTTGAACATCCTCACATCCAGTTTCGTTCCTCAATGCTCTTCTGGGCAAACCGTTTGCGGTTTGTGCCTCCTGTAAGCGGTTAGATGAAGCGGTATATCACGTGACATAGCCTGAGTGTGACGCGCAGGGGAGCCCATAGAGCGACGGGTACCCGTCGCTCTATGGGCTCCCGACGCGCAGTCAGCTGCCCAAAACAGTTGGTGAGAGTCATGTGCGACAGCACGTGATTTTTTGACGTTTGGGTTTTTTTTCGGCGGGATCATGATGATCATCGACCCGCCCTCATGTACCTCGACCTTGATCCATTTGGTGATCCAGCCGCCCGTATGCCACGCCCCCCTGTATAGTTGGTAGCGACTTCGGTCTCCGTGACGGCGTTGGACTGTTTGCACCAGACACACCGACATCGCGTTCGATGTGCGACATGGCGAACAGGCCGATGTCGTGGCGTTCGCCTGCGGCCGTCTGCGACGCCGAAGGGTGCAGCTTACTGATAGCATGGTCTACTAGCACGACGCTGTCGATGTTGCTGCTTTTCGCAGCGCTCTCCTCGGCGAAGACCAGACGCGAGGCGAGGATGTCGACGCTGTTGTATGATGTCTCGGTTAGCAGGCTTAACCATTTATTAACGTTGCGATGTCGAGATTAGAGGACAAGCGTACAACAGGATGATTGGGAACAAACACCCCAGAGTGTAAATAAACAGGTCAATCTGGCTGACTGGGTTTAGAGGGCCCGACACCATGTGGAAAAAGAATGTTATTGAGCGCGGGATGCCGATGAGCGCCAGCGAAGCGAGGCGTATTTCGGCGCTGCGTATGAGGTAGCGGTATAGCTTGCCGCCCTTTAGTCCGCCCGATATCGACGACCGGAGGGTCGTGCGGAGCTTTTTCAGCAAGAATACGGCGTTTACGCTTTCGGCCATCGCGATGGGTATGAAGTAGCCCAAGTGCAGACGGTTGACCATGGTCAAATGTATGGCCAGGGGGGTTGGTGAAGGGTCGTCGGCGAGTGTGAAGAGCACGTCGACCACGGCTATTGCAACGCGGACAACCACGGTGACGAATATACACCCCCAGAAGAGCGTTAGGTAGATTGCGTGCTCGCCGCCGTAGAGGATAGGGGCCAGGATCGCATAGCCGTAGAATGGGAGTCCACCTTCTTGAACCTGTTGGAGCAGGCCGAGGTGGCCATCGCGTTAGTCGAATGTAACATAGCAAGCCGGGAACGGAGACGGGGACATTGAGCCCCGGGGACGGATGGGGAGGCCCAGAAACGTCTCGCTCACCAACCACGCGAAATCCGAGAACGCATAAGCGACCGCCCTGTTAACGGCCGGGGCGTCGGAAAAAGAAACGTAGTAATATAAACCATTGGAGATAGCACACGCAGCCGAGGTAACGATCGGTACTAGGATGACGGCTGAGAACCTGCCCCTGATTCCAGCGATCATAAGGCCGACAAGTACGTTGTTAAGCCCGATGGTGCTGAAGGCGGCCCATATCGTTTCGAAGTACTGTGGTTTTACGGCGGTTGCATTTGATGCCATGGCGTTAAACTGAAGAGTTCCGAATGATGATCAGTTCCGAAATGGGACGTAGACTTTTATCAGAACAGATTCCATTAATGCTTTGCACCGTCGCCGCTGATATCAGACAGAATATTAAGTCGCCACCCCCGCATTTGGCCACCCTAACATTTGGCAACTTTTTTTACCACTCACCGCTCTATTACCATGCAATCTCACGAATAAGAAAAAGAGGTAAGCCGATTCGGCCTGATTTTGGTCCTCACGAGCCCTCAATCGTTCAACCAAGCTCGCCTTAGAGCCTGATCGGCTCCCCACCGCTGGCGGTTGGCCACTGCTGCGGCAGGGGGCAAATCATGCCAAGGACTATTTTTTCGACGCCCTTATCCCGTTCTAGTACCAAATTTGAGTGCCAATATGAGCCAGAGCGTCTTCAACCGCTGGACCCCCTGTGACGCCCCTGTCTTCAATGTACCGACTAGCTCAGCCACTAGGCTTGCTACAATACGGCAAAGATCAGCGCTTTCGAGTGGTCTGAGATCCCTACAACCACTACTGTGGTGGTGGGGATAGCATTTATACCGGCCTTTTTGCTGCGACCCCTCTGGATAAGAATCACATGCAAAGAGGCTGACAGAACTAGGCTCGGTGAAGGGAGGGGTTTCCAGCACATTGTCAGTGTACTGTATTAGACGCAGAGTTGCTCCTAGAATTGCGTCACCTGAACTCTATATAGGTGGCGTTTAACATGTGAAGTTCGCCACCCTAAAGGATGCCCATGTAAATGCGGAGCTCGCGGCGAAAACCAGAGATGAGATGAAAGCGAGGGACAAGACGAGAAGGATGAAAGCTGAAAGTTCTGGAGATGGCGGGGACCAGGGGAAGTACGACAGCGACTGCAAAAGAGCTGGGGGCTGCTTGACATCCAGGATGCAGCGTCTTGTTTCCTGCTGAAATGAGGCAGCTGCGTAATGTACTCTACCTAGCATGACAGGCTCAAAAACATAAGTAGGCCGGTTCCCCCCGATGTTCGAGGGGTAAGGACAGTCAATCAAGGCTCCATACTCTACCATTTCAACATTTCCGACCATGGGAGCCTATCGTACAGAGAGACAGGTCGAAAATTACCAACGATGTTTTCAATATTTCAGTTCAATCATAGCTGTAGGTCTCACAGGGGTGAAAGCATAACCCCATAGGGACTCGACAAGGGAAGCCGTAATACCGTTTGTATTAAAGCTTCTGATAGTCGATGATGTTCTTAGTAAAGGAAAGGGGCGCGCACGCCGGTCGGGCGCGAAGGTATATGCCAGGGTGGTCACGTGGTTAAGCACCAGCAGGGAGGCCCCCTGCCAGCGCCGTCCGCGCCGATGTTCCAACAATAGCTTTGGCGCAAATAAATCTTTTTGGCTTGATTTTTCTGTTCAAAAAGACGAGCCTTAGCTGAGCGATGCACAAGGGTGCGCACCACTCAATTCAATCCACCAAGTGCCTCAGTTGCGTTGAGTTGACCTAGTCAACGATGCTTTCCGGTGGAGTCCAATTGGGGGTCAAATTGAGTTGAATGTCCACCAGTTGACGTCTTACACACAGCCCGCATATTTCTATTCTGCCTTCTCACTTCGGGCATTTCGTCCTCTATTTCCTATCCACATCATTTGACCCCCCTTTCATCACCAGTACTCTCCTGAACTGTACCCTCGTCAACAGCACTCTCCTCAACGGGAAGAAGCAAAACGTCCAGGTCGTCCATCACTCCGCCCGTAACCACGATCGAAGCACTTGACACATCCCTATGATATCAGCATCGAGCCGACTTCGCAGCGCTGTCACCATGCGTCCTGCCGCTGCAAACAATCTTTCACATTCTGCTGACATTGGCTGAATCGTAAGGAAATCCAGCGCCATTCGCGACAGGCGCGGATATCGTCGTCTGCGCTCATGCCAATACGCTATTGGGTTTCTGACATCGCCGTCCCCGTCCTCCCTTTACGACTGCCATAGTTCCAATTCGTCCACATCCTCATCAATATGGTCGGACCAGGAAACTTCCTCTTTCACCGTGCTGCATCCAGAGACTAGTCGAGTGCGTTCACAGTACGCCTGAAAAGGGTTGTAGTACTTCCGCTGTCGCTTAGCAATCGGTTCATGTACCACGGGACTTCGTGCTACCTGCAGGTGACGATATTCCGTCTCCCACACTTCTCGAACCATTTGCTTCGCCTTCGTCACCCATTTCGTGTTGTCCTTCCACTCGTTTTCGAAATATCCCCATCGGAAAGCCGGGTGCAGGACCAAAGCCGTATAATAGATCGGCGTCTCGTCCAGCGCACGGTAGTACTTATTCAGCTTCTCCCACCCCAAATTAACGTTGATTCTGAAGTGCTCCGGGTCGGGTATTCCGGCCGCAAGTTGCTTATTCTCCTCGAGGACCTCCAGAAGAAACTCGAAGCCTTGGATGACTTCCCATACATTCCCATAGGAGCCAACCCATCCACGCTTCCGCTTGCGCACTTGACCGTCGCCTTCTAGAGTCTTGACGGCATCCTCGTAGAACCCCAGAACCGTAGCTAGGTGCTCGAGGACAGCCCAATCATGGGCTGTTAGCTGGTTTTCTTCCAAGCAGATCTGGGGCTCCTTGGCTGACTTCCGGACATTGCCTGTCCTCTTCGACCTATTTTCTTGCTCCCATTGTTGACGATGCTTCAATATGAGCTGTTCGAGGTAGGGCCGAAGAGTGATGGCTCGCCTGATCATATACAGTTGAGAAAGCCACCGGGTATCGTTGTCAATGACCAAATCGACGGGCGTCCTCGCTCTGATCCTAGGATCCGAAGACATGTCGAATTCGGAACGCTGTATACCCCGCAGCAGATAAGTAAGCTGATCCGACCTTCTAACATCAACTTTAGTCAAAATCAAGTTTTTGGAAATAACTCAACGTAATCAGGCCCAAAAAGCCCAAGGTTACTGTCATTTGGACCCTCTTCCCTGCGACACACCGGAGGCCACAGGTTGGAAAGGCCTAGCCTCCGGCGCGGGTAACAGTGGTGACAACAGTGTTCTCCTCTTACCCTCCTGTAGATGTGCCGCCGATAAGGTCAAAGAAATCCGCCGGCAGAAGATCTCCGTCTACATCAAGGTCGTACTTGATCCGATTCATAATCTCCTCGAGGACCACGAGCTCGGAGAGCCCACGGATGCCCCCGCCGTCTGTGCAGTGGTCAGTGATAGGAGTGACGGCAGATTCGGTCCACAAGCTTACCCAATGCTAGCAGACATAGTGGCTTATCATCCATTTATGGGATCTCTCGAGTCGGTAATGAGGGGACAGCAGCTTCTGGCGAATTCAGACTCGCTGGACGCACAGATGATGGCGAAAGAGGAGCAGATGCTGTGTGTTGAGCAGAGAATGCAGCGGCGCTCGAATGATTTGCCCCGCTTGAAGAACCTGTCACGTAACACGGGCCTCTCAAGGCATTGGAAGACTTAGACTTCGGTATCTGAATGGACCATTAGGCAGTACTCTGCTGCCTAGCATATTTGCCACTTCCATCTGTGTATAACAGCAGCTTCAACCTCAAAATCACCAGGACAGAACACATACATGCCTCATACTGTACGCTGTCCTTCACGACAGAACCCAGTGAAGGGGTGGCCTGCGCAGCCGCGCTTTGTGTCGAGACCGCTGATAGGTGGCTTCTCCCGCCACATCACACCGGGAGAAGCCACATCACATCGCATCTAGCGCGACAATAGCGGCCCAATGGCCAGGCCTCAGGACTCCTGCGGTTTGTCGGATAGACGTGTGCTTCGCCCCACCGTTGCATTCTCAGCGGTGCAATGAATGGCTTTCGCCTCTTCGGGTCAGCTAAATTTTACCGTATTCTTCCCTTGCCCAACATCCAGCAAAGTTGAGTTTAGGGCCAGATGGAATTCTATTCGCTGAGGGTGGGTTGGTCATCGATGCAAGGTGGGCTCAGCTTCTGGAGCAAGCAAAGGTGTCACCGCATGCCAGCGGCTGACGAGCTGGAGTGGTTGGGCGCGAAAGTCGCGGCCTCGGTCAACGATTCACGCGGGGCCACGGCGACGCAGTTCGCCTGTGAGGGGACTCCAGGACATGCAGGGACTTTTGGCCTGACGAATTAAACCTGCCCTTTCATGTGTGGCTGAGGCGGGATGTTACAGGCACTCTCGTGGCCCCCAACCCGTTGTGCATTTCGTGCGGCTATCAGGAGGCTGTGCTTGCGGCAAAGCACGACAGGACTTACGCCCGCGATACCTGCGGCCATGAAGCGACAGTGTCCGTGGGGGTGCTCTCACGGTGCAAGCCGTATCATGGGTCGCCAGCGGAGAGAAGAGGGGCTAGAGTAGCGTGCAGGATCCCAAGAGTTGAGGTCCAGCGTCGCGTAGAAGCCTTCTGGCCAAGAGAACCCGGCCAGCACCCGTCCACCGCGTCAGTCGCGTCAAGCGCGAGAACAACGTGTCTGTGGATGCCCCCGCTCACGTCCACATAAGACAGCGGAGACTCGGGAAACGGAGGACATACTGAGGACACACGGTAAGGCAACAGTCGTCTCCACGGTTATCAGCTGGCCGTCCACTAATGAGCTTCGCACAGACGCCTCCATTTCCCATCTGGCACTGAAGGCCACGGCCGACAGCGCCGACGCTTTCTCGATCCGACCCGAGCGCTCCTGCTCGTGCTCACGGCCTCCATGGCTCCGCAAAATGCCCCGCCCTCGCTGGTAGGCTGGCAGCCGTATCAGCTTTCGAGCCTGTGCCGCGCTCTCACAACGTCAATCGCAGTTCGCAACCAAGGCCCTTCAGAGTCGGGATGGCGCCGCGGACGCCTTGCTGGCTTCCTAGCACTGCCATGAGGCTGGGAGGAAGCAGCACTTCGTTGACAGTCCGGTCCGCGACGCGACACACTTTCTAGAGACACGGAACTGTCCATCGGACACCTGAGCGAAATGCTTCCGCTCTATGGATGCCGGCTCACAGCGTCCCGCCACGCTACAAGTGCCAGGATCGCCCGCCGGCGCCGTGCGTGACGGACTCGCGGAGAGTCACCCGAGGCCCTCTACCTACGCCTGTCTTGTCTCGTCGGACTGACTTCTTTGTTGCCACCAAAGCACTACTGCCCCGCAAGGAGGACCTCGCAAGGACGACGACTCGACCATCGAACAGGTATGTATAGGGCAACTTAACATTTCGAAAACCGGGGCTTCGGGGCCTTCTTCGAAAGACTCGTCGAGGTCTGAAAAAGTGGTACACGCCGAATCTCCGTCAATTGAACGACCCGTAGCCAAAGGAGACGATGAGCCCCATAGTGACGATGCAGAAGAAGCCAGATGTGTTTGTAACTCAGTAGTCGAAGATAGATCTGCCGAGACAGTAATATCATGAACCACCGTAGTCAAGCTGTCAGAGGACACGGTGTCGACAGGGAGAATAGGCTCTCCGTCAGTATCTGGTTTAGGAGATTCCCCAGACCCACACCTGCGATTCTTGTAGATTCGAGAATGGCAGGCCATGTTCGTTGCATCAGGGCTAGTTGGCGTGATTGCGACGGAGATTGAGGAGAGCAAGCCTTGATCCGAGGCTACCGCACCAATTATACATGTCGATGTGTTAGTAGTTTCAAGAGAGTGTAGCTCGGTAGGACCACTAAGGCGGCCCGACACGGGGAGTGAGGTATTGGGGGTCCTTTCAGTTCGACCGTCCATAGTGCAAGTCGTAAATGAAGTCTCTCTGAGTGTGTGTCTCCATTTCGCAGATGCTCTTGCGATGCTCCTATAGTCTGTGGCGGATGTGCTTGGGCACTTTGAGAAGGGACGATGGCTGAGGGATTGAACTGAGGAAGTCGTGGGTCCATTATGGACGACCAAGACGGGTCCTGGAGTTTCTGGTCGGGAGGAAGCCGACGGCCCGGGAACTGGACCTGACTGCATTGATGTATGATCTTGATCCGGCAACTCCTCTGCTGTGTGCTGGGAAGACTGAACAACGCCTGAGATTGGTGTCACGGACGATGTCTCTTGGCTCAAGACTTCGACTTCCTCACTGACCACATCAGCCCGCTCCGCTCTGATCCTAACCATCCACTCTACCACATTCTCCACCGCCATGAGAGGTGAGGCCCTATACTCCATCAAAAAGACTGGATTTCAGCCGGCGAATACTCCCCACCCTCAAGCCTGTCAGCGAACTCGTGTGCCAGCAGCCAAGCCCAGCCGCCTCTGCTTTGTGTGTTCCCCCGCCATGCTGGGCACCACCACAGCGACCTAAAGTCAGATTCTCCATTAAGGCACCCCCAAATGCAGAAGATTACGCCGAGTATTATACTTACGCGCCAATCCCTCTGGACCTGTAATGCGATACGCAGAGGCCTAATTCGTGACAACGCGAGATCCCCCGATGATCATTACCAGGCCCTTCTGGATCCTGGACAGAGCTGGCATGCAGACCAGCTACGCGCTGGAGCTCGGCCATGTCCGGCCCCACTCCGCATATTCGGTCACCACTTTTGCCGCCATCTTGGCCTCACAGTCTTGACCTCCACCGCCGCCATCCGGCCCCGGCTCCGCCCTTGCATGCGTGGTAGCTTGCCCCGCTGCCGGCGTTCCTACGACCCAGTACCGCGTGCGGTGCATTGCCGACGAGAACGACTGTAGTCGCACTTCTTTCCAATACGTGTGGCCTATGCCTGCCGAACAGTCCTTTTGGCCGGGATCATGGCTGACCGCCTCTCTCGCCCGGTGCTTCTGAATCTCTTCCCGCCTTCTTGTCACGAATCAGCACGCTATACAGCAGAATCCGGAGTAGACCTGCAGCTCCGTGATAGTTGGACTGCCGCCCACCGGGGGCTCTGCCTCGTATGGGTCCACGTGCCTTTGGAAGCCTTCTGCTACTGCTGCCGCTGCTGATTTGACCGCCCGTAGCTGGCCACCCTTGAGCCGGTGCCTCGTAGAACCCAGAGCACCCATGCATATGGAGCGAGCTATTCTCCACACGCTCGCAGACCAGATGCTTGGCCATCGTTTGCAGGCAAAGTTTCGTTGATCACGGTGGGCCCGCTTTCTCAGTCTCCGGCCCACCTCCGTTCAGGACACCAGCTAGATGCCGCTCGAAATAGAGAGTCCAGCAGTGGATTTCTATGGAATTCAAAGAACACCAATGAGTCTAGAAAATCCACAGCTATTGCATATTATGATGTGAGGTGGATGCCGTGAAGGCCCTTTTAATAGGTAGGTGCACGAAGGCGTACTCAAGAACGACCTCTTCCTTTTGGAAAGCCCCACTCTGCCGGGGTCCTCGCCTCGTGTGTTGGCGCTCACGATAGCCCAATTACAGATATGATCCAGCGTGTTCTATCTTTCAAGCATATCAATTGAAGCCGACGAATAATAAGAGGTGCTGGATGGAGGTTGCCATAGCAGCTGATTGGAGGGGGTGGGGGTGTTGAAATTGTAGATCGAGGGCTGGATGGCCCTGTCGGAATGGGGGTGAGAATGCGCAGTCTGGGAGGCCATCGGCAGCTTGATATAATGCGGTGGGACAATAACTTGAGCTAGTGATTTCTCGGTGGGGACAATAGATGATTGGTCGAGAGTAGGCTTCTAACTTGAGAGGGTAAATGTATCTAGAAAGCCACTTTCCTATATTGCATTCTCTAATACCAAATCTATCTGGCCTTACTCCTCATCCATTCCCCCGCCGAACGAGATCTCCTGACCGTACTATAGTATAGTGTGCTATCTAAGACCGAATCTAGGCTCGAGTAGTACCCTATTGGGGTTGCCAGGAACACCCGCGAACTCTTACCTAATAGTTCGCGACATATCTCAGCTAAACCGAACCAGCGGTAATGTTAGAGGGGAGAAGGGGTCAGAATTAAGTTGAAATAAAAGGCTGAAGCTTCTCTACGGACTAATTGAGAACCATTGAGGTCAACTACGTTACTCCAATTAAGGTCATCATGATACGCGTAACGGCTGGGGTTAAGTAGCTGAGCCCGGGTGATCCCCCGAGCCCAGCCGGGTCACTAAAGTTTAATGTGATAGCTCGTATAACGGAGAACAATGCGACGCGACAAGGGGGCACGCGGCAACGCGGGACGGGCGAGATAGACTTGTCGGCCATATAAAGTGAGGAGGACATAAGACGGCTAAGGGCAAATCCAGTCAATACGAGACCAATCCGATAACACGCGAGGGAGTACATCCCACCGTAAAGCAAAACGAACGCTAGCGCACGGCAGCTATGGATAGAGCGATGGGCAAGGAAAGTAGCGAAGTGAGGGCGGTAGAGGGGGGAGGAGGGATAGAGCGGGAGCCAGCAGCGAGAGTCTTTCTCTACGAACCCGCTCGGGTTTTAGTCTGCTTACACTGTAAAGCGGCTATCCGACCGGGCAAGAAGGTCACTGTGCACTTTCGGCGGAAGCACAAGTCGAAAGAGGACGAGCTACAGCGGATTATCCAGCTCGCGGCAGCTGCTGCAACGACAGTTGCTAGTACCGGTGGGCTTGTAGACCCATACATGGCAGATCTTCCGGCAGATGACAACACTCCTATCCAGCAGCTTGCGGTCCAGGAGGGGCTCTGCTGTAGCGAGTGTTGGTATCTCACAATAAGCCAGCAGCTCATGTCGCAGCACTGGATTGCGAACCAAGAAGACAGCAGTGCCGAGGATGGACGCCCACAGCACGATGGCCTCAGTAGCTGGACCGAGGTAGCGCTCCAGTTATTCTCGTCGGCTAGGCAGTTTAGACGGTACTGGATAGTCGACGCTCCGGTGCCAGGAGCACGACGTGGGGCTGGGACCGGATCCCGGACCGCAGGCGGGGCGGGAGTCGTTGATTCACGACGGCTGGGAGACCCACATAGCCGCGTACGAGGCTAGAATCACCGCCGAGGATGTGGAGCGTTGCCGAACGATCGATCACAAGCCCGGCATCGACTTCGAATCGCCATTAGGTACGCCACATGGGCTGGGCCGAGCATCTGGCCGGCAAGAATATGGCAGATCTAAGGCGAGCTGCAGAGCCCGGACTGTCGGCTATGAGAGGTAGCGAGGCTAAGCCTGCATGTACGCAAAACAGGCCCAGTCCACCTTCTTTGGGACTACTAGCGAACTAGGGTCTTGATTGCCGAATTGGGGTAGACATTGTGACTACGAAGGCCGGACGAGCTGTCTGTTCAGTGTCAGTGTGCAGAACATTCTAGACCAGCCCTTTTTTTGAACGCAACTGTGTCGGTCGATTCTTTCCGCATGCTGGCTCGCAACTCAATGGGAGCGCCTCCGACATCTAGTATTTTCTCTGTGCTCCTTGCGAACATTGGCTTGAGTGTCGTGCACAAACCTGGCTGTAGGCACGTTGAAGGACGACCAAACCCAGCTCGGATGGCCGACTTCCGTATTGGGATGGGCCTCGGCTCAGTGGGCGCAGCACTGACGGGATGGCCGAGACGTCAGTGTCAGTACGCTAAAAAGTGGCGCTACGGCAGGGGTGCTCCCGCACTCAGGGCAACCAACCATTGCGAACCCGTTGACCCCTGAAGCCTTTATCTGCTGGGTCAGGTCCCCGTCTGCCAACTTCCACTTACACGTGCCAACCGGACCATCCGAACTGCTTGGCTTCATCTTCCTCTGCCGGCCCTGACGCTCCTTTTCCTCACGACAACCCGGTCCTCGCGAATGCCTCTTGCGCCCAACAGCAGCGCCAACATCGCCTCCAAGTGTGCCGACACACTGCTTTGCTGGCTGCGCACCCTCCCGCTGTGGGCCCTCGTCATTGCCCTCGTCCTCCTCGGCGCCCTGCGTTCCCGGCTCGTCGCCTTGTTCACCAGCCGGCGCAGCGAGTCTCGTCGAGTACCCAGCACAGGCGGCGGCGGCAGCGGCGGCGCTACACGCAAGATCAGCTAGATTCCTGACACGAGGACCACACACATACACAATCCGGGCTCGCGCAACACCAGGCCCTCACTCAACATGGCCTCCTCGGCAGGTGCGATGCGGCGCATCACGCGCGTCGCCGGCCCGGTCCTGGTCCCGGCGCTCGCGTACGGCGCATACAAGGTCGACGTGGCGCTGCAGCTCAAGAAGTTCCTGACCGGTCCTAGGAAATGGAGTCGGCTGTTCGCGCTGGTGGTGCTATTGTTCAACTGGAAGAGCCTGCCGTTTGCGTGGAGTGTACGTTTGTCTCTCTCTCTCTGTTTCTCCCCTCCCGCCCGCCTTGCTCTTCCCCCGTACCGTTTTTCTTGAAAGAACTACAAACATGTTAACACCAGCCAAACCCCCCCAAAAACAGGTCCGCGTCCTCGGCAACATGATCCAGCACTTCCTCGTCCGGCGCCCACACTCGCACTCGCCAGACAAGCTCTTCCACCCGGTCATCAGCACGACACACACCTCGCTCATGGAGGTCGACTACAACATCCACAAGTCCAACTCGACCTACTTTGCCGACCTGGACGTCAGCCGCACACACCTGATCGCGCACCTGCTCGCAAAGGGGTGCCACCTGGCGGGGAACAACGCCAAGACCGGGCTCGTCCTGGACCCGACCACGGGCCGGCCGGCCAGGGGCAAGTTCGGGGTCATGCTGGGCTCCGTGTCGTGCTCCTTCAAGCGCGAGATCAGGCCGTTTGCCAGGTACGACATGTACTCGCGCGTGCTCGCCTGGGACAGGAAGTGGATGTACATTGTCACGCACTTTCTCGAGCCGGGCGTCGCTGGCGGCAGCGGCAAGCACGCGCCGGGCAAGCCACTCCCCGCCGGGTGGGAGAAGATGGCCTACGCGACCGCCATCAGCAAGTACGTGTTCAAGATTGGCCGGCTGACCGTGCACCCGGCGGTCCTGATCGGCGCGAGTGGGCTCCTGCCGGAGCGGCCGGGCGGGTGGGTCACTGCTCCCCCGGAGGGCCAGGAGAGCAGCAGCAGCAACAGCAGCAGCAACAGCAGCAGCGGCGTGTCGACTCCTCCTGCCGGTGCTGGTGCTGCTGCCCAGAACGGCAGTGCGCCAGTAGTCGAGGAAGAGAAGGAGGCAAAGGTGCAGGCCAACGGCTCGGCAGACGCGACAGAGGGGACCAACGGCGCGCGCGAAGCCCGCCGAGCCAGTCGCCGCTGCTCCGTCAACCACGGCAGAGAGCGAAGACACCTTAGGGGCGGCGGTAGATGGTGAGTGGGACTGGCGCCGCACCGAGGCCGAGCTGCAGCGCGGGCTGGCGTATGCGAGCCACTTTGCCGCGCTCGAGGGCTTGCACGGCGAGTTCCGCGGCACCGAGGAGGGCATGCTAGGCCGGTTCTCGCTGGGTTAGAGTTGAGGTGAGGTTGAGGTTGAGTCTTGAGATGAGCTTGGTCGCAAGGGGTTCTCACTCTCACCCATTCTTTCAACAAAAAGGAGATTGTGCCGTGCCTCGTGGCAACAGAGCGACTTCTGTTTTCTTTCACTTGCGATGACAAGGCACACACCCGCAAATGGAATTTGTGTTTGTGTTGAGGCCAGTCGGGTCGGGTCGGTGTTGGCATACCCCGAGCTCAGCACGTCCATGTCCCCCTTCCGACGTCCTGTTCAGCTAGCTTGCATACGTAAGATTTCCGTCATAGAAAGAAGGTGGGATGGGCGATTGATTTCATACACTCTGTATATACACTTTTTTGATGGCGGCAGAGGGTCGGATACAGAAGGCGCCAGACAGGACGCCGATAGACGAAGAGACACACCCCCAACTAGAATTACACATCGAGAGAAAGTTTAGACCATTCATGATAGTTATGGCCTTTGAATGCGCGGATCTGGCTGTGTAGTGAGTATCGAGCGAGGATGGTCAGTCCCGGGCAGTTGTGCTCCTCTTGCTCTTGGCCTGCGCAGATGGCGATCTGACGAGCAATGATTATCCCCCCCCCCCCCCCCCAAAAGACTTTTATAAGACGGAACTGGAAAGCCGGCCACAAGCCAAGCATCCGCTGGAAAGGTTGTCATAGCTCGAGTGTTACAGCCAGACTTGTGGTTTCACGCCGATGACACAACACAACTGAATAGTCGAGACCCCGTCTAAGCTACCAACACCGACCCGATATGCTGCGATGTACATGTACGTGATCCATGGTCAATGTGGGAGGGACAGGCACGATAAAATCTCGGATCACACACATCCTCGCATAGGACTAACGACAGTTCATTGTGACGCTACGTGAACACAAAAACGACAATAATGGGGGATATCTGAATAAGTAACCACAGCCCAACCGACTTTAGGCAGTCTTTTCTTGTACTGCTTCCGTCCATACAAGCAACCTTCATGTTGCCCATTCTCCAGCTTACACACTCTTCATGGCCTCGAAAATTTAGAGAGCCATGACGACAGCAGCAGCGGCCAGGCCGAGCGCGGCGCCGTTGCGGATGGCACCGGCAGGAGTCGCGGAGGGAGTCGAGGTGGTAGACTTTGTGGGGGTGGCGGAGGGGACGAGGTTGCCGAGAGAGCTGGTGGCGGCGCCGATGGCCGCGGTGGCGGAGCTGACCTTGCTGGAGACGGCATCGCCAACCGCGCCGGCGGCGACGGCAGCGCAGATCTTGGCAGAGATCTCGAAGGTGGCTGGATAGCAGTGGCAGTCAGTACTTTGCTTTTTTTTCGGGAGAGCCTGATAGAAAGAAAAGAGGCATGAGAAAACTCACCAGTCAGGTCAGAGACCTCAGTGCAGCTGGTGGCGACACACTGGGTGCCGGCAGCAGTAAGCTCCTCGACCTAGTTGCACTGGCAGACAAGGTCGGTGACGCCGCAGCCAACCGTGGCGGCAGCCTTCTGAATGCATGGCTGGGCGCACTTGGGGACGGAGGCGACGAGCTCCTGGAGGCTCTGGGCGGTCGCGGCGGCGACGAAGAAGGAGAGGACGACAGTCTTGATCTGCATGTTGGCGGTGTTGTGTGTGTGTGTGTGTTGGAAAGAGTGTCGAAGGAGTGTGTATGTGATTAAAGGCTTTGGCGAAACAAACAACTTTTTTACAGGCTGACGAAAGTGATGATGACTTGAGAAACTGGAGAGAGAGACCAGGCGGGAAAGACGAGGAGGGCCGGGGACGCCCCTCGAGTTATACGGGATCTGGCGATCCGAATGGTCACCATGCTCGTCCAAGCCTGCAAGTGTTTTCGACTCGAACTTCGAGACAACTCCACCAAGCCCACCTACGGGGATGTTGTCCCCTGGCAGCCGTAGCCCTGCGCAGTGCGGCAGGGGTTGGACGCGTGAGGACCCCTGCATCGACCTCCAATGATGAGCAGTCCGTCGGTTGCTTGGACCTCGTGCTTGTCTCGTGGGTGCCATTGATGGCGATGCCAACGGGGAGCTAGCGGAGCGCCGCCTGGCAGTCCGGTGCCCAGCTCGACTCGTCGTCTTGGCAGCAAGATGGTGTTTCCCCATTGTTTTGCCATGGAGCTGATGATCGACAAGCCGACGGAGCCTGCTGCAGACGGTGCCGTGGAAAGTGGATGGACTGTACGAATGTGCCACCCCCACCGATACGACGATGGACCTCACCCTCCGGTGCGGAGGACAAGCAACCATGGACGTTGCGAAAGGGGGGCTGCCGGGCTCAGGGCCGTTGGGGTTGTCGTAATAATTGAGAGTTTGGACGATCGCACTTGACAAGCCCAGTCGCGTGGGCAAGGGGCCTGCTGGAGCTTGTCCGTGATGACCATGTTGAAGGAAAACCGCCTGGATAACTCCACAGAGGTTTTTTTGAGGGGCGAGCTCCTCCAAATTCCCACCGTGCGCACCACCAGACCCAGGCAATCAAGCTTCATGCAGGGGCTGGCATCGTCGACCAGGGGTGTCCCTGGTAGCTCAGGAACATGGCTAAGGGGCACGCATCCCGGAGGCGTGCTTGAATCATGGCAGCATTGCGTAGTGTGGGGGAGGATAGAGGGAGGCGGCCTGGCTCTCGCTGCCGCGATTACTCAATGCATACCGTACTGTACCTTCAGGCTGATCCTCCGCAGTGGCTGTGTTTCACGACGGCGATCTTTGAGCTTCAATGTGAGAAGCACACGGCCCGTTGGTCGTGGCGGCTGTGACCGAGACCGGGCGAAACGGGGGCGGATGGAGGAGGGCAAGGGGAAAAAGGTGGAAGAATGGATGGCGTGAGCACAGGGGCCCCAGATACGGGTCGGCCCAAGTTGCGTGCAGCTCGGCCGGCAAGCCTGCGCGTAGCACTACCGTAGATGGCAATCGAACAGGGCAGTTTTCCATGGCGCAGCGGCATCTCCGCCTAGCGTGGGCATAGCTGCACGACGCGAAGATCCAACCCCCTTGCGGCAAGCCACAAGCTGCCGGCGCAAAATGAACCATACTAAAAGTCTTGCCACTATCTCACGGGTGGCACCCTCTACCGGGGCTATCCAGCTCTTTAGGCCCTGGCTGAAATTGAGGAAGAAGACAATTTGACGGTAAGCTTTGGCATTCTCTTGAATTTAAGGTTGTGGAACAAAGCCGTGGCACCACGGCTTCGTGTCTGTAAGAGGCAAAGTAATTTGCACGAACGAGTATGCTATGACAAGACGTTTCTATCCTATGTTGCCTGAGGCCTGATGCCCTTCACTAGCATCGACAATTGATCCCCTACTGCTGTGATGAAGCACTATAGGTGTCAGACTAACAATCACGCCTTCTTAACGCGCCCCTGTGAACTTGACTTGGTGGGCGCGTGTGCTTGTGTGCGTAGCCTCCACTGTCTTTTAAAAAACCGCCCAGACCTTCTTAGTGTAGAGAGTCTTGGCGTAGAAGACGACGGCCGACCCGGCGAGGGACATAACACCTCCAAAGATCTTGACGTGCAGCCAGCCATCGTCGACCGAACTCGCGCTCTGCAAGATGCTCCCGCCGATGGGCGCCATGGTGAGGGCGGGAAGCGAGAGGATGAGCATGACGACGCCGATCCGGTAGCCGATCTCGGGCAGAGGGGACACGGTTGCCGGCAGGGCCGCGAGGAGGCTGACGAAGGCGCCCGAGAGGAAGCCGAACGCGACGGCGAAGCCGATGGTGGCGGCCTCGTATGTGGCCGGGATCCAGAGGGCCAGCTCGATGATGCCTGAGGCGGCACCGGCGATGATGAACACGTTCCATCGGCCGGCGATGTTAGACCAGTATCCAGAGCCCAGACGCCCGAAGAGACTTTGTAATGTACGCAAGGTTAGCCACCTCTTAAGCGAATCCTAGCGTTTGGGGGCGGGAAGCTTAAACTTACCTCGCACTATTGAAGATGGCCACTAAGTAGAGCGACATGGATTCGGACACGTGGGCGTGCTCCAAACCCTGCAAGGCCAAGAAGTTGACCGGAATAAAGATGCCGTACATTAGGATGAACATTCCCAGCAACATCATAACGAAAGGGAACTCTTTAAAGGGAGCGGCCAGGGTTACGGCCTGCGTCTTCTTGGGAGCTAGTGCTGTTCTCGTCCGGAGGGTGAATATCGCGACGATTTACAGGGCCAAGATAAGAAAGGCGGAGATGCGCATGGCCTAGGGATACCCGGTGCTCGGATTCTCAATTAGGCGATTGATTATGATGGGGAAGACGACGCCGCCGAGAGACGAGCCGGTCACCATAACGCCCATCGCAAGGCCTCTCTTTTTGTGAAACTATGTTGCAATAGTCGAAATCGCTGTCGTGGGGTGTTGTCAGCAAGGAAATCGAGATTTCCCGGATGAGGTTAAAGATTGGACCATGAGGCCGTGGGGGCCTGGAAGAAACCTACCGGGCGAGTATAAAAAGCTAAGACCGATTGTACTGCAGACGCCCTGGGCCAAGAGGAACTGGTAGTACTCGGTTGCTAGGGACGCCATTATGAGTCCAAAGATATGCAAGAACGTGCCGACTAGAATGAGCGGCGTCGGGCTATACTTGTTAAATAAGAAGCCGACGGTAGGCCCTATGAAAAAGAGGTAAAAGATCTCGAGCGACGGGATCTATGTAATGGTGCTGCTGTCGTAGTCCTTGAGAGGACTAAATTCGTAATAGCTTTGAAAAACGCCCACGCCTGCTAAGAAGAGTTAGGGCCTGAGCGCTAAGAAAAAGTCGGGGCCGGATGAATGCGCTATGTCAGCTTCGGGACGGGCCGGCGAAGCTTAGGCAAAGCTTAGGCAAAGCTTACTGTTTATCCAGCCGAAGCTATTGAAGGAACAGCACTAGGCGCCGAGAATAGCGAGCCAGGCGCCAGTGCCACCATCAGGGGGCCGTCAGCTTGCAGCTGGACCTCGTTATCTGGCTTATCAGAACCGTGAGACAGCTGTGATTCGTCGGTAGTTTGTGAACCCCCCTACACGGTGTCGCCGCCGGTTGGGGTGGCCTTTTCTGAAGACATGGTTTCCTGCTTGCGGTGACCACTTTGGGGAGCGAGAACTGAACAATGGGAGAGTCCGAGGTAAAGAAGAGTTTCGAGAAGAGGAAACAAGGAGATGAGTTGGTGACGGCGTTATGGTAACGGCGGTGTACAGTAGCTGGAGGAAGCCTTGCTTAGTTTTCTTAATTTCGCTTGTTTGTTTTAACGGAATGTCCGCGACCTTATGCGCTTATTAATTCGAAACAACCTCGCTCGCTTATAAATACGAGATAGATACGACATGACAGCTTGCGCTGAACAGAGTCCTATGCATGGTACTTTAAAGACGAAAAGGGGTCCTATGCATGGTTCTTTGAACAAGCAAACAGAGCAGCACAGAAACAGCCAGGATCGGCACTCGTCGTGGGGTTACACTAGGGCCCGGCTTGTCCTCCTGGACAGAACTTGACCTATTTCGTCCACAATGCTACCTACTACTAACATGTACTGCAACCTCGAAAGGCTTATCACGCTGTGACCCTGGGGCCTGCTAGTCCAGGTGGCCAATGATGAGAGCGCGTCGTGTAAGCTGCAGCTAGCGAGATGGTTTCCGAGGAACTTAGCGCACCCCCAACTGATTAGCACTGCAGTTAACGAGATCATTCTGCTGCCTACCTCGGTAACTACAATACAATTACCATTCCGGCAACTGTCCCTCCGCTTGTAGTAGCTCGTGATCCGTCTGTGGCATGGAATAAAGCTACTTGAGGTTCGACAATGTGGTAGTGTGGTAGTAATGTAAACAAAGGAACACGTTGGTGGTGGTGGGGACGCGCCAAGTCTCTTGGAAACCGCCTCGGCTGGTTCCATTGCCTCTCGGCCCTGTACCTGTACGTGCGGCTGAGTCGGTCCTTTCCGTCAGGCACAAGGAAGGTGTTCTTGTACATTAAACTAGTGTGGCAGGGGACCTTTCTTCAGCGTACCATATCATAGATGGCGCAATACTTATGCACCTTATACTAGCCAACGTCGCAGAGGATTTGTTGACCGCATATCATAGCTTGATGTGATCATAGCTAGGTGCGAACAAGAGCACATCATCATCGACGTCCAGCGCTGTAAGTCGGCCGCGGATGAATAGGAGAACCGAAGCTGATTTAGGAAACTGCGAGAATTACACTGCAGGAAAAATACATGATTGGTAGCGCCGAGTGAAAACGAAGCGGATATCGTGGTTAAAGCTGGTCCCCGTGCAACCAGCTTCACCAAAAGGGCCATCCTCCCCATCGCTACTCTTCACCGGAAATAAGTGCTTCTTTTAGCCGATCCTCAATCTCCTCAATCTTCATCTCCGGCCGCCTGTCTTCGGCATACCATGCCACCTGCACACCGCCAGTCCTGCGACCGTTGTCGTCAGCAGAAAGTGAGGTGCTTGCGAGACAACAGTCTCTCTGTCCCAGGCCCAGGCCCGGTTTCCGCTTCCCTGTTGTGCGACCGTTGTGCTAAAGCAGGAGCGGAATGCAGGTACAGTGGTATGTTTCATGCGTTTTCATCAAGGAACCAACCGCACATCCTTTTCGTCGTCCAGTAACATTACTTGGCGGGGGAGAAAGAGTGGTACGGACAGCGGTACGGGTGCCAGGGCGGACCAACAGACGATGAAACCCAACAAGCTGACCAATCGCTCACAGAGAAACAACGAGGCCAGCGCCGACGCTGTTCTGTTCGCTCGCCGAGCGAAATTAGAAGCACAGACCTCTTCGACCTCGGGCCGGCCTTTGGTCATGTCGATGGGACGCCCAGGTCATCGACTGGTCCCTCCCACGTCATGACAGCGTTGATGGGTCACCCTTCTTCCGGCCTGCATGTTGACGAAAGCGAGACGGCTGCCGGCGGCTTCGGTGCGCCGGACGCCGAGCACCACCTGCTGGCACTTCAAATGCCCCCAACTTCGCGCGAGTCACTTGCAAACTTGCTAGCAGACGCTGTATCTGCTTCATGCATGCCGGGGATGTCCTTTTACGACGCCACCGCCCCAGCTCCATTGATGGAGACCGACGCCGACCACGAAGACGCTAGGAGCTTCTTGTTCTCCCAGCTGACGGCCGTGAGCCAAAGGGTCATGCGGACAGCCCGCCGCCTAGCCCGCTCCGGCACAGGAGCAGGCGCGACCACCCTGATGGTGTCGTCGCCCGAGGTGACCGAGGCTTTGGAGGACACGAATACGCTGATAAGCACCGTCAACGACATCATGAATGCGGTAGCGACAGCAGGACGCGACGAGTCAATGACCACGACCGATTGCGCCGAACTGGCCATCTCGGCTCTCGCTTGTCACCAAAACCTCATGACGCTCTTCCAAGCCATCTGCGATGCCATAAAGGGTAGACTGCAGGCCAAGAAAGAAGAGCGGGAACAACAGCAAGAACAACAACAACACGCCGCCCGAGACAACAGCGGCGTGGGACCTCTCAATGTCGCCCAGTTCGTCATGGTGCTGCAATTGCTGATGCATCTCATCAGTCGAATGGGCCGCATCTTGGAGATATCGAACACGACGGCTGAGCAGGAGAGCCAGTTTATCGCACCCGCGGCCATGCTCGACGGCAGCACCATGGCCACCGACGACTATGCCATTGACATTGGCCCCGATCAGTCTACTGCATCGTCGGCCACATCAGCCCACCACTCGACGCCGCGCCGCAGTGGTCTGCTTGAGTATGTGCAAGAGATTGTCGAAAACATACCCAGTGAGCGCGAGAGACTGAGGCGCATCATTCAACAACTGCAGGCGGAAATGGACCATGCGGAAATACACTAGAGGTCGCGAGATGGGTAACGTTGTACTCCTGCGGCTATAGAAGTTCAACATAAAGTTTTAGAACCGGATAGACGGCGGCCCCCTATTCTATACTATTCTATACATAGTAATAAAACTCCCTCAGAACTCCATGTGTCTCTTCAGAAAGTCAAACTGCCTGCGCAGAATCTGCTCTAGATCCTTGAACATCCAGTCCAAATGACCACTTCCCTTCAAGATATCCAACTCCTTGGGTACCCCATCTGGGTGAAGCAATGAAGCTGGCTGTCCAGGGGACTCGTCTCGTCGAGCTCGGGCGTGACCATCATGGCCGGCGTGGGCGTGACGTACTTGACGACGTGGAGCAGGCTCCACCCCAGGCACTAGTAGTACGTCTGCACCGAGATGCGGTTCTCGAGGGCGATGCCGAGCCGCTCGAGCGCGGGGACGATCTCGGGCGCCATCTCCTGCCCGTTGGGCATGTTGCCGTCCTCGTCAATGTAGGGCAGGTACATGGGGCTCTGGCCCGCCTGGCGCAGCCGGCTCTCACGGTCGTGCATGGCGAGCTCCAACAGCGGCTTGCGCCTCTCGGCGCTGCCGTCCGTGTTGATCATGGGTGCCATGGCTATGGTGGCCGCCACACGCTTGCTAAAATAAAGAAAAAGAAGTCTGAATCAGCTTTGAGGGTCCACGGCGAGTCTGGGCGAAATTCGTTGCGTGAAACCGGAAGGACAGCCCACACGTACTCAAATGCAGTCGCCGCAAGGGTGACGTTCCTCCCCAACATAATCCCCACAATGCGATCTTGGTCTCGTCGACCAGAGGATGTTGCTTGATCCAGGTCACGGCGTCATGGAGATCCTCGATCTGCTGACGAGGGTCGACCTGCTCGCGTAAGGGAAAGAAATTAATCACAAAACGTCAGCGGACATGAAAAACCTTGAGAGGTTGCGGGGTTTTTGCGGAGAAGAAGAACCATCAACTCCAGCAAGGACACTGAAATTTACCTCATTTCTGGGCTCTCCATGCGCGTTGGTATTGCAATGCGACTGGGACCTGGGGCTGCATCTTGAAACTCCCAGGTGCCCAAGACGTTGATGGCCACGAACCGTTACCGGGAGGGGGCGTCCCTGCTGCAGAGCTTGGTTGATACGGGCATCGAGCAATTGCAACTTCCGAGGGCATCGTTCGGTGGATACGAGCTGAATTAGAGGCAGCGCTGCGACGTCTGGCAATCTCGACCTCGGGAGCCTGACTGCCTGTAGGATTCGCACTTTCTCCAGGCTGGCATGTTGATAGTCCCGAGCTATGCGACATGGTCTCGAGATCCAAGAGACGTATGGGTGAGGAGTATGGGTGAGGAGTATGGGTGAGGAGTATGGGTGAGGAGTATGGCTGAGGAGTATGGGTGAGAAGCTGGAGAGGGAAGAGTAGGTCAGGACGGGAAGGGAATGAGCATAAATAGTTGCAGAAGAGAGCGTTGGCTAGGCAAGGCTGCCTTGCTCCCGGTCGCTCGGATCTCCCCTGATCGATGCCTGTCACTCTGTACACCATCTTTGCGGACCAACACATTACCAGCAACTCGAAGACGAGAGGAGATAAGCTGATGTCACCAGAGAAAATGTTACATTGTGGCAGGTATCAGGGGGGGCGGCGTTTGGGGGTTTGAAGCCTGCGCCAGGCCTAAAGCCATCACGAGCACAAAATATCTGCTCCTCTGCTGCATGTGACGAGTAATGATCCATTGTACAATGATAATACTTGCTCCTGACCGTCAAGATAGCGAATCTCGTGGCGAGCCGCAACTACGAAGCCCGGCGGCGGAGCTACTCAATGAGTCGTGGGACTGCGCAGAGGAAGCTCGCCTGTGAGAACCAACCTCCGTCCCGGACATGAGCTATCCCACGGCGTCCTCTTGGTGAACCAATATCAGATCAATCATCAGCCTCCCCTACGAACCAAGGCCGTTTCTTCAGAAAGCTAACTTTTGGCGCGTCCATGTGAACCTTCCGGCCTGCAGCGAAGATGAGACTTGAGAGAAGGACTCCACCAACGATGCTTGAAAGAGCATGATAATCAGGAACTAAGTCCAGAAGTCGTTGTGCTGGGTTGACGTGAATGTCTTCGTCCTCAAGGCTTGCAATGGACAACTTCCTCAAAGTGGGCAGCTGCGGAATACCGAAGTCGGCAGTGCTGAGAAACAGAGACCCTGCAAACCGCCGGATCAGCGATCCTTCATCGATTACAAGCTGGGCGACCCACGGTCTGAGAGGCCAATTTGGCAGGAAAGGGTCGTCATGAAATAGTTATAGTAGATGTCGCTGACGAACAATGCGTCTGTCTCAGGGTGATAAGGACGCATCCATGGGCTTGGAGCCTGAGTCTCTGTATTTTCGGATCGCGTAGAGGCCTCAACACGCCGTAGTTTCAGTAATTTTATGGCCAGGACTCGAGACTCCACACACGCGGAGAGTATGGATGGCGGATGTGTTATGTTGACGACTAGTCCTGAATGCTCGAAGCTGTTTTCGGTCCGTTTGCTCGGCCTGAAAACACAGACACCGGGCTGAGCTTCATCAAAACAGGCTTCTTGCCAGATCAGAAGTCGAATTTCTGCTGGAAGAAGTTGAAATTTGACGAACATGGTACAGTGCAACGCCTAACGATCTATCCATCAGTTCGAACTCTTTACAAATGATTCCGAGCTAGTCAACCTAGAGCTAAAGTATTGTTCAGTTGTTCGGTATGGCTGAACATGACTGGCACGATAGGCATGATTGGCTGATTCGAGTGCGCCCAGACGCTAACGCCGGAATCCCTGCGATGGCCCCTCACAGGGACCCTGACAGTAGTTAAGGCCCCTTACAGGCCCCTTACAGGCCCCTCACAGCACTCCTGTTAGTTGGAACCCTGTGCGTGGAGATGGGGTACAACCCCGGGATCCGCTCCCTTGCCCATTCCAACGCCATCAACCAAAGCCATTGTTAAAAGACGGCTTCAGTTGACCACAAACCTTGGCGTTGTCTATTCCACACTGCAAATCAGTCTACCGTTCTCTACAAGACACACTAAGGATGATGCTCGAAAAAGCGACAACTCTTGTTGAGCCTTTATGGGTTTTCTCAACTTATGCGTGTGTCTTTGTGTTTCATGCATTCAGACGATCGCTCCCCATCAGGCGGAAGAACTTCAACGCCTTTCGGCATCTCACTCTCATCTGTCACATTGCCATTCCAATTGCGGAACTATTCAGCTACCATTTCCGCGCTATAAACTCCCAGCCGAGCCCAACAGCTTGTGATCTTACCTTATGCTTGGCCCATTCGTTCACCGCACTGCGGCTTGTATCACGACTATCCGCAGGGGACAAAGTTATTGCTCGCCCAAATTACCAGTCAATCGCCTTTCTTCGCGCTACTCTCTCTCTCATCGGCTACGCTCGTGGCGATAAGTTTTACTATCGTGCCTCTATTCGGGTAATCAATGGTTTCGTGTACCCGCGGATTCTGATAAAGGCGATGTCGACTTACAAGATCCTTCCGACGCAGGCTGCTATCTATACAGCCTCTAATTTTACAGCTTCTATCATATCTCTTCATGAGGCACAAGTGCTCTTTGGACCACATCTCTTTGTGATTCTCATTGGATTGAATATTTTCCTCAACCGATGGGTCGCAGCCACTGTGAATCACTGGTATCTAATG